>NW_006209642.1:215605-240851 GCF_000334495.1 Tupaia belangeri chinensis
TTCTGAGTCTCCCACCTATCATGGCAATGAAAAGCATTGCCTTAACTAGTCAGTCAGTACTTCAGTTCTGCTTATTAAAAATTTCAGGCTGAGCTCTAAGTCACTATGTCTGGCTTGGTGACTGTCGCTGAATGCTTGGGGCAGCTATATTGATATTGTTTGAAATTGTGCCTAAGGGGCAGGCCCAGGGGCAGCCCTTTATGGGGTTTGTGAAAAAGAAAGAGACTGCCATCCTGCAGAGAGTTATGCATGGTATCCCAGTTTGTGTTCATGCAAGGGTAGTGACCTTGCTGGTCTCCTGTGCTTCTGCTTCCCTTGTTGCTGTCGTTTGCGCTCTCCTGACCCCCAGGAGCATCTTGGTGCACATCCATGGTGGCCCGTGGCCCAGGCACTGATGGGAAAAAAAAAAAAAAGGGTGGGGAGAGGAAGGAGCATTTGGTACTCAAGTGATCTGCCAATGCAAAACCCACATCCAATGTGCCAGGATTCTGCCTTGCTGCCTACTAGCATACCAATGGGCTAATCTTGCAATCATGGGCCTGATATCCCTCATCCAAGTCACAAATGACTTTACCTAATGTGGGCCACAACTCCACAACCTGGTAGACGCAACCATTTACAAGGCAGGGTCACCAAGCTCCTGAACATTTCCCCATAACCACCCAGAAGGTCTGCATCGTGGGTAATTGTACAGAGACAGAAACTGAAAGCTGCAACTTTACCTTGTTAGAAACCCCAAATAATCTTAGGAAATTTATACAGAGAGAGAAAAAAAAAAAAAAAAACAGAACAGAAAGTCCATGTGACAGAAAAGGTAGAGTGGTGACAGAGGATGGTTTGATGCATCAAGGTCAGCTTAGAGGCCTGGCATTCTTCCCCAGCAGGACTCTACTGACTATGTCTCTACTGCACCAAAAATCCTAATCCTGAGGGTTATAGGAAACACCCTGGGCACCCTTGTGGCACCTTGAAAGGGTTCATTCAAATGTGATTTAAGTTCAAGGTCTTTAAGCCATGTAATTCAACCATTTCCAGGGAAAAGACCCCTAGCCTTGATGATACCGGTTAGAGGCTTTTTCAAGGAAAAAACTTAGTATGATCATGGTAGAAAAGAACACCCCCCACCACCACCACCACCATCACCAATTGTGTCCAATGACACCACTACCCAAAACAAACAAATAATAAATAAACAAGAAAGAAAAAAAAATCCCAGACACAGAAAGCAAACAAACAGAAAATAAAGGTCCACTGGAAATCTAAAATGTACCAAAAGAATTTTTTTTTAAATAAAAGAACTTTTATAACTCTACAATATGGGTTCTGAATTAACTTTAATATCTACTGATGCACCAATTGACACACTTTCCTGGTTTTAACCAATATTAAGTCTCATATTACAGTTATACACGGGGACCCTACTAAATTCAAACATGATATCTCCCACAATCTTAGAGGAGTGACTGAATGTGAAATAGAGAACAAATATATATGCCTCCCCTTAATCACCAGAACTATTGTCTTGCCTAAATTCAACACAGTAATAGAACTCACTGCCCTAAAATAGATGCTTTAACACAGTGAATAATAAATGAAAATTAAATTAGGTCTTTGACACTTACAAATTGGTTTGACAAAATGAGAACCCATAATTCCCACCCCCTAACCCCAAGTTAAAATAATTAACATGGCTCAATGTAATTTAAAACAGGGTCTTCAAGTTATAACATTTATTATATAACAGCTAATGAGTAAAGAGGTGATTATTCCCACTGCTTCTTCATTTAACAGCCCAGTATGGCCTATTCTTACATGGAAAATAAATGAATGGTGACCTGTGATAGATTGCTGCAACCTTAGTGCAAGCTCTTGTCCTATTAAGGCTCTTACACCCAACATTCTAATCATTGAAATTGCCGACTTCGTCCAATCAGCAATTGATAAATATTTTGCTGCTATAAATTTGGCTAATATGATCTACTCAGTTGCTGATTTCTACAGCCTCACAGTCATAGGATCTCTTTACCTCTGAAAACATAACTCACCTTTACCAGGCTACCCACAAGATACCTAAGCAGCCTTGTCATTGCACACAATCTTTAGAGGCAAGATCTTAACTACCTCCACTTCTTTCCAAGAGCACAGGTATTATCATATATTGACTACATTCTCTTACAAAGAGATTTATTTGATACATTCATTAAGAACATATAACTACTCACAAAGAAGCTCACAAAAAGGGGATGGATCATTGTCTCACACAAAGTACAAGACTCTCAGCACCCACAAGCTTAACACGGTCTGACATTTTTAGTCCATTTGGGGTTCTGGAGGAAACACATTCATTTGCAAATTTTATTTCATCTCACTAATGCTCTTACTTAAAAATTGGCCCATGTTGAACAAGACCCCCTTCAAAAAGAGTCTAAGCTCTTTTCAGACTGAAATCAACAAACATTCCAATCAGTGTCTTCAGGGGCTGTGGCAACCTCTCCTCATTAAGTGGTCCATGGCTTTTTCTAAAGCATGGAACTGCCTTTTCAAGTCTTGCACCATTATAGCAGTAATTACTGGGTACATCTTGGGCTCTTCTGGGAATAGAGGGTGGGTTTCACAGACTTTGAGCTTGTGACCCTCTGTAGTCACCTATCCATTATGTCTTGGGTCATTGAAACAGTATACCAATGAGCTTGGCAGGACTACTAAGACCTATTTGTTACAGGACGGAGGATCTTCTGTCACAATCTGCATGCAAAGAAAGGTGTCCTCATCTATCCTCAGCCCTCTGCCAGCTACTACAGTGCTGGAGGAAGTCACCCCTTTCCCAGAATCCTTGGCTACCAGGAGGAGCCCCTTAGGATCAACTGAGTAAAAATCGACAACAGTTAATACATTTCATTGAGGAAATTGCCATCTTAACCACCAAGTCCCCACTAAAGGACTGGACTCAAAGGACCACACAATTACTACACTTCAGGCAGTCATCTCAGTACCAAAGGCCCTAGCTAGTTCACTATCTGTACATTTTTTATAAACTCTTAGGCCACCACCTGAGAGGTTCCCTTTAGGATAAAGAATTTGGGGAATTTCTTGCTTAACAGATACTCAAAAGCTAAATCAAGTTAATGTATTATGTATACTAAGACCATGCCAGAAAACCTCAACAGATATTCGTTATCCCTCATGAAGTACTAGACATTAATAATAGTGTCCATGCCGCTCACTTCTCTCCTCAGATTACACAATGCAAGATCTTGAAGGCATTCAATAGAAACTCAACTTTTGCTAAGAGACTCAGGTAGATAGCCCCAGGATGCCGGTTTAATGGACTTTTCAAAGAACTCATATTTAAGTCACAAAGTGGCAAGATCCTCTGTCCCCCTGGGTGTCACTACTGCCGCAGACATTGATTAGTCAATTTGCACGCCAGGGTGACACCCACTCTGCATATTAATGTTACACAGGTCTCTCAATTGCCTTCATTAGTTATACTCAGGAACGTCTTTAACTTTTTTTTTTTTTTTTTTTTTTAACTCAGGATGTAGTCCTCTTCCTCCTAGTCAGAGGTCAGAGTCTTCTTCATCTCTCCTGAACCCCTCTGAGGACCTGAGAACTCCATAACTGTGAGATGGTCCATCTGCTTAGGCATTTCTATTTACCATTGCTTCTCTACCTTTATTTTTTTTTCCATCTAGGGCATGTGCACTCATGCAGATAAACAGAAGGAAAGAGAAGGAAAAATTAGAAATCACCCACTAGGGGGATGACATTATCCCTTCCCCACCACTCTCCTTTTGATATTTTGGGCCCACACACACATACCCAGTGTGTTTTTTAAACTCCAAGGCCAGGAGTTGAAACACGTAGTTAGCCATATGAGATCCAATCCCCTTAATCACCATGTCTTGGGTTGGCCCACTTTTCTACCCTTCTAAGGTCTTACTACCTATGAAGTTTCTTTAAGCTGTTCAATGTTTCTATGTGAATTAAGGCATAGGCCTCTCAACACTTGGATTTCCACTAAAATTTCTAATGCTCGATCTCCTTTTCATTCATCCTAGGGAGCTAGAATCCTGGGCACCTTCATAGAGACTTAGACAATGGCTAGGGTCTGGTCATGTCTTGCATTCTCCCTCCAGCTATTCAATGATTCATTTCTCTCCCAAGAAACATAAAAATGAACACTTATGTCATTATATACTTTTCCCAAAAAGGTTGTTCTTAGTTCTCCAGTCTCAGATAACTCAAAAAGTCTTTTTATTTTTTCCCCAAAAGTCAAGCTATTGTCAGAAATATATCTGACTTTCAAGAATATGGTTCTTCACATTTTAAAAAACTTATGTGATGTTTTTTCTCAAGTATGTTTATCATTCCTCTGTGAATGGTGTCTATAGAAAGCACTAAAGGAAGTTTAAAGAAGAAAAGAAATCTCAGCTGATAATTTAAAATGTTATCAGTCATATATATTTAGAAAAACTACTCTTAATTGAGCCCTTAGCTAGGCAGTTGCTTTAAATATATCATATATTATATTTATATACATTATTATATTTAATCCTTACCACAAATTTGAGAGAGAGAAAATTTACCCATAATTTGAATGAAAGCACTGAAATTTAGTCATTCAGATATTAAGAAACTTGCCCTAAGTTAGGATTTAAGCCCTGTTACGTGTGATGCCAAAACATAAGTTTTTATCATTTCATTATATTGCTTCCCTTCTAGAGCTGTAGACCATTATAAACTTAGAAGAGATTAGAATAAAATGAATGCGTCAACTTATAAAGTTATAAAGAAATCACCTAAAACACACTTAGTATAGCAATCTAACATATGCATCAATCACTTCAACAAAAATATTTTCTTTCCTTGATTCATATATTCTCATGGTATTTCACCATTCCCAAATATCAGCCAAAAAACTTATATTAAAAACTTTAATTCTCTTTTGAATCTTAAAAATGAAGGTCATATGACTGAAATAATATGCATGATTTTGATTAAAATTTAGTTCTTGTTTTCTACATATTTCATTAACTATTGAATAATATATACACAGCATCTATACATATGTATATGCTGTAAATACACTATAAACATACATATACATCTTATGCATGTATGTGTGTATATAAATATGTGTATGTACATATATATATATACACACATATACACACGTATACATATAAAAATGTTAATATACATTCAAATGCCTTAAAATTATTTCACAGAACATAGTGGAAGCAATTATCTATTATAGTATAATCTTTTCTATATTTTAATTATTCTGGGGTTTTGTGTGTGTGTGTGTTATATTAGTTTCATCTTCCAGTTTCTCTTCTATGTCACGATTTGGCAGAATTCATAAAAAATAGTAAAAAATCGATATGAACCTTTGCTGAGAATGTGGGGTTTTTTGGTTTAATTTTAACTGTTTTTTTTAAATACATGTCATCTTCATAATTTTTTGCTAAAAGGTGAAAATAAGTTTGCATGGTAATGCAACCAGAAAGTGTAACAGAAAATACAAAAGAGAGAAGGTCCAAGTAATACAAAAAATAAAAATGAAACTCACTATTAGTCCCTGGGGGAAACTGACAGCACTCTATTCACTAGTTCTTTTAGCCATTCTATATAGTAAGACAAATGAATACTCATCTTACTGGAAAATTTTGAAGTTTCCTCTTAAAATCTATAACTGAGATTTGATAGCCTTCTCCAAGTTATGTGTACCTTGGCCTGAATATCTTTTCAGCTCAGGAGTTACTAAATGATCAGGCACTCTGCTCTATCCATCTACTCTAACAGTGACCTCTTTCAAAATACTTTATAAGCTTTAGATATTTTCTTTTTATAGCTTTGCCAACGTAATCATATTATATCCTGACACCAGGCAGTGTAAATTAATTCTTCTTCTTTCTATGTGCCACTCTACAATGAACAAGACTTTTCATTTTAACACTTAATTAAACTGTGGAAAGGAAAAGACAAAAAAAAATGAGGTCCCTGGAAAATTTTCATCTCACCTTTACCACCTTGGAGACTGTCAATGAATTTAAAGTAAAAATTAGCTCTTCCCAAGATTTTTTTAAAACCTTGATGAAGGAGATGGAGAGAAATACAAAAGGAAAAAAGAGGGCAAGGGTAGGTAAAAAGTCTATTTATTGAAAATTACTCGTATGCCTAATAAACTAGGACAGTGTTTCCCAACTCGTCTGTTCATAAAATTCAACTGAGAAGTCTGCTAGCCACAGATTCCTGGCCTTCCCTAGAGCTTCTGATTCAGTGTGTCTGATGCCATATGCACGGTAGTCACCTCAGCTGAGGTGTAGTCACACAAGTTTGAGAATAAATGAGTTGATGTTAAGTCCCATTTGCCTCCATCGTTCTCCACTAATACACTAAAACAAAACATAAACCCAAAGATTATGTTGCTTCAGTACCTGACAGCATATATTACCCAATAAACATGGTATTTACTAGTGGTTTTAGCAAAGTTTAACAATGAATACAAACAGCCTTGGAGCCCTACCCATCCAGCTTTGGACCTTATTAAAAATGACCTTGTAGCAAATTAAATCACAAAATTAATTTTCTTTAGACCTGTTCTATTAGGGCATATTCTAATGGCCTTGGCAAGATCAGTCATTCTCCAGGCTCTTTCACCTTTCACTCTGATAACCAACTCTGAAGTTTACCACTAAATCAGTTTAATATGAAATTCACCAGTCTTTTTATGTCACTCATTTTTCTCCAGAAAAACTCCTGGATGGCAAGAACAAATGGATTCAAAGTGCGGACAGTGGGCTGTAGTTGTTCAATGAGTGCTTTTCGAATGGACTTCACATCAATCTGACATTGTGCGGAACACATCATTTACAAACCCTGTCTGTGCAGACAGGGAGTTTATGTTATCGAACTTGATAAAAGAGCTCTGTTGGCATTTTAAACATTCCACATTTATACCCTAGGCAGCAAGTTTGAACCAAGAAAGGCCTTTCGAGTCAGCCTGCCACTCTGCTAATTTCGCATCAGATCTTTTCACTACTATCCTTGGACATTTTATTAAGGATATTGAAGAATTTTAGTATAGAAAAATTGCCCAATATTCTTCATAAGTAGAATAACTGAAGAAAATACTAAAAAGCTGACTCGGTTTTTAATAATATGCAGATTATTATAATTATAGGCAATTTTCATATCCTCACTCGAAGGGGGAGGTGGGACGGGAAAAAAGAATGGATATGTTGAAAATAGTGAAATAATTGCTCACTTGAGCTTATTTGCCCTGAAGAGTCAGCAAGAACATCCTAGATGCTACTAAGATTGCTCTAAATTTCTCAGAGATGTAAAAAAATGGATTTTAAAAAAGGTAACATTGAAGATTTCATTGAACTCCACTAAAACAATTTTTTTTGAGAGGTTTTTGCTTATAGGGCACATGCGCTCGCCAGACAGACAGAAAGAGACAGAGACAGAAAGCAAGAAATCACCCCCCCCCCAGGGGGGATGGCCATGCTGCAATCCCCTCTCCTCCATTCTCCTCTCGGGATCTTGGGCACGCACGCACACATGTCCGGCGTGAGTTTTAAGCCACCGGGTCCGGGACGTGAACCACGGTCGACTACATGGGAGTCCAGCAACATAGCCATTACGCTAACTGCTGGTCAAGAACTACACTAAAATTTGAGATATTCATCATCTGAACAAAAAAAAAGGAAAACATCAGGAGCAATCTTTGGAAATGTCATTGTGAAACAGCTGTCAGTAATAGGGTATGAACTGAGAATGAATATGCGAAGGTAGACAAGTAAGGAAAGCCCTGCAGGATCATTTTAGAGCATAAGTTCCAGCATGATTTCATCATAACCATCCAGCCAGCCTCTGGCCAATTGTGATTGTTACTTTTGAGCAGACCTTCCCAGACCTACTTCTTTCTATCATGCATGATCTTCCTTCATCCATCTCCTCTTGCTCCTCTTTCCAGCCTCTGCTTCTAACATAAGCCCTCCAATGTTTTCTTCTTCTTCATCCTATCCAAACCAGCTGTTAGAAAATCATTTATTCATTTATTCATCCTCAGGGTTATGCTTGATGTGCATTTCTCTAAAAGGAAAACCTCAAAATCTTAGACTAAGGAACCAAATCATGAATGCTTGCATTTCCACAAATTAAATCATGGAAAAGTATTGTTATTTTGGAAAAGATGGAGGAAAGATTTTCCTAAGCTATCAGTATTTTATTATATATTCTGCTTACTTTTTAAGGCTAGTGAGAGTGTTGGAGTCAAATTTGGGTTCTCAGTACCATTAATTGTGCAACCTTGAAAAGATTCCTTAACCTCTTTGAGCCTGTTTCCCTGGTCCCTATTGAGTAATGTTTCTTCGGAGACCAAAGTATCCCCTTTTTGGCAGTTTGTATGGTAGTCAAGAGAGGCTAGTTGTGTTTTGTTTCATTTTAGTTTTAGTTTTCTTTCTGGTTATTCAGTAGGTACTACCAGTTATCTTAATGGCACACCTCATTGATTACTCTTATCCACAAACCTGCTTAAATGAAACACATTTAGGCTTTCTAAGCATTCATCGAAAATAGATAACTAAAGAGGAAGTAGTGGTTAAATCATATTCTAAACATATTCTAATTCATTTCTAAGCATTTAAAAGCCAATTTGTTTCCTTTTAAGACGTATGGACTAGCTACACTCAATGCAATAACCTCAATATTTGGAATTGTTTGAACTAGATGGGTAAAATTTTCTAAAAATATTTCACTTACACTAAAAAAGTATGAGTTTAAAGACAAATTCTAATCAGTGTGTATATCATAGCTCTTGTTTCATTCAGATTATGACTTCTTAAAGTGTCTGGTCCAGTTTATTCCTGTGTCACCAAACAGTTGTACCTGGGTCTTTTAGTCTTAAAGGAGTTGACTCTTATGTTCCAAGTTGCATAGTCCACCCTGGAGCACGGAGGTACTTGCAGAAAGCCTTGAAGTCTTGCATCTGAGAGTCTCCTGGACGCTTACAATAACCTGACATTAGGAGCTGAAGAGAGAGGAATGTCCTAGTATGCAAAGAAGCCCCTACTGCAGGTGTGGAACTAATGCAAAACAATGTAAATGTTCATAGGGTTTTGTTTAGTTTTTTACATACTTGCATGTATAGCTTCCTACAGCAAATTCTCTTGGGGCATTGAGAGAAAGAAGAGGTGCCCACCTACTATTAGCTTGAATATCTTTGTAATTTAAAGTATCATTAATTGCAAAGATTAAAATTCAGAACCTGTTTCCCAGTAAATCTAAATCAGAAGGCTGTAAGTAGTCTGAAACACTATGTTTTCTTTAATGTCTTTTTATTCTAAGATAGCAGAAATTTTCAGGGAGTTGTTTCTTTTTTATAATCCAATTTAGGACAAGTAAGATGGGCATTTGCTGGTGTGTCTTTGCATGACGTAAATTCTTTTGAGCCTAAAATTTTTCCTTTTCTTTTAATCCTTTCTAAAGCTTACCTCCAGATTTATCTGGGAAATACAAATTGGTTTATTCTTATCTCTATTTCCCATATTCACAGTAATAATTTTAACTGTAAGTAGAATTTTTATTCTTTTTAAAATTGCAACATATTTTTCATTGCCTGGACTTTGGCACACTCTTCCCTTCCATTTACTTCAGTCGTGGGGTTCCCATTATTTAAATTAAGGATACTGATGGAAACATACAAGACTGAACCCTGGCCATGTTTTCTTTGTCCTAAAATTCCCTTTTTAGAGGAGATCCATTGATCTTACTAAACAGGTCACTTTGCCTCAATAATCGTGACCTGATTCTCCTGTCCTGACCCTGGCATAACATCACAACATTAGTAAACTCCCCCTATTTATATAGTAGGTTAAACAATCCTTGCTTTCTGCTGACTTGAAGTTTAAAACAAAGCCTTGCTCTTTTAGCCAATAATAACAGAAAACAATCTCTGAATATATGTATGATTTATAAGCCCCATAATCTTGCTTCAAGATATTCTGCTTTCTTTTTAAAAAAAAAAAATACTATTTTAAAAATTTATTTATTTTACATTGATTCACTGAACATCATCCCAGGATACAAAATAGTTTCCCATCCAGAATACACTGTATAGTGGCTTAGTCATGCATGTTATCATCAACAAATAATTTTCCACTTCTTGTTTCTTTTATCTATCTATCTAGCTATCTATGCTACCCCAACCCCCATTTCTCACCCTCTGCCATTTCCACAATAGGTAACTTTTTCTGAAGGGAAAGTACTACAAGAAATTTATAATCATTAGGGAACGACCCAATATATTCTGCACTCTTGACCAAACTGATGGGTAACTTCCATGCATTGATTTACAATTTTGATCGTAACATCTGTTTTCCTGGAATGTATAAAAGACCCACTTGTGTACCAGCTTAACTAGGGTTAAACTATATTGAACGGAGAAAGCCCAGGTACTTCTGTGTTAGTTTCCCTAAGCAAACTGCAACCTCACTTAGAAAACTGCTTCCTTAGCCAGTTGCTAAGTTACAACCAATCCCAGTAGCCACAGTTCAGCCAATCACAGAAAATCCACTCTTTAAAGTGCTTTAACAGCAGGCAAACATCAAGCTGTAACCAATCCAATTATTTCTCTACCTCCTTCCCTCATTTTGGATGTTACTTTCCTCTCCCTGCATTTGTCACATTCCCTTCCTGGAAGATAAATATGCTAAAGCAGTCCTAAAGAAGCCATTCTGGAATACCCGATTGGAATCGTGTTTTGTGCTCAAATAAACTCCACTAAATTTAATTGTCTGAAGTTTTTCTTTTACACTGGAAGCACTTTCTCAAGGCTTTTTGAGATTATATTTCCCCAGACTGTGGTCACTTATACTGGCTTAGAATAAACCTCTTTCAATATTTTACAGTTTGTTTTTTCCATCAATACATACGATCCTGCTCCCAATTCTCTTACCATCAATGATATGGGGCAAGCCACTAACTTTTGGTAAATATAGCACATTTAATTAGTGATGTGTCAGGTTCAGAAGCTAGAAGCTAAATTGAGTTTTCTGAATTACAAAAATATTTAGAAATAGTCCTCTTGGCTCTTTTAAGACTGAGATGTAACATTTTGTACAAGAGACTCATGTATATCTGACATTGAACACAGCATACTAAAAATAGAGAGTCCCTCCTTAAAAATGTCTGGACCTTCAGTTTTCTTTCTGTTGAGGACAATATTTTAATTTCCCAAAATGAAAATTAATAAGAGTGCAGGTAGATATAATGATCTTTCTAAGCTATTTGGAACGCTAGGATCATTTAAATATTAATTGCCCACGTAGAATATGGCTATCATTCTTTTTCCTCCAGCAATGTTTCTGAAATTACTGAGGTAAAGTTCTCTGTGTTATTCTAGTGAATCAACCTGAATTCCATCCAAAGACTGGGTTTGCTTTTTTGTTTGTTTGTTTGTTTTTTTTTTTTGCCAGAGGATACATACACTCACAGGAGAGAGATAGACAAAGAAAGAGGGAAAGGAGAAAGCATCCTCCCTATCCCTCATGGGGAATGGTCACACCACAATCCCTTCCCTATTTCTCCACCCTGTAAGGATTTGGGGCATGCATGCATACATGCCCAATGTGCTTCTCAAACTACAGGGTCCAGGACTTGAACCATGTGAACCATGTGGAATCCAGCTCCCTTAACCACCAGTCCATGGGCTGGCCCTTTCCAAAGAACATGTAACCTCTCTTATTACTTGCCTTTCTTTTAGTTTTGTAAATTAATTTCTTAGCTGTAGGAATTAGGGAATCGTTGGGATGATAGCAAAATAATGTCAGCAATGAGCAGGTGCTGTAAAATTCCCAAAATTCCCATTTGAAGGGAAGATAAAATGTTAAACTAAATTCTAAAGATATTTTGTGTGGGGCCAGCAAGTGGCATAGTGGTTAAAGACGCTGGACTCCCACATGGTTGACCATGGTTCAAGTCTCGAACCTAGTGGCTTGCTTTTTCATTTCCTCTCTCTCTCTGTCTCTCTCCGATTAAACTGGAAAATAATAATGATAATAAATAAATAAAATTAAATTAAATAATTATTTTTTTAAAAAAGATATTTTGTGCAATGAAAATTGCTGACTGTGAGCACATAGTCCTGGCTGTATAGCTTAAGAAACCTGACAATTCCAAGAATAGGAATCAATCACCTAAGTTCTCACCAATCATGCACATGAGGCTCCAACCCTTAACTTTGTCATGAACCTGCATACTTGAAATTCATCAGGGAGATCGGACTTTTTCAGCATTAGTTGTCCACTCCCCTTGTTTTGCACATGGTACTAAAGCTACACTTTTCTTTATCACATTCCTGTCTACAGTTTGGTTTATAGTACATAGGAGAACAAGCTTTGTTTTTAATAACAATGCCTAGCACAGTTTTTTTTTTCCTATTTAACAATTTAATGGAATTGATGCAAAGTCAA
The DNA here is from genome assembly GCF_000334495.1 of Tupaia belangeri chinensis. Lineage (NCBI taxonomy): Eukaryota > Metazoa > Chordata > Mammalia > Scandentia > Tupaiidae > Tupaia > Tupaia belangeri. The sequence continues at coordinate 228,091 of NW_006209642.1, forward strand.
ACCAACTAATGCTGTATAGCACATATCTAGAGTTTATCCATCCTGCTTGACAGAAGCTCTTCTTTAAGTTTGTTTATTTAGATATGTGAGAGAGACAGAGAATGAAAGACAGTACCCCCTACAGGACTCCAGTATAGCAATCTACCCTCAGCATTCAGCCGGCCCCAAACCAGTGGCTTCCGTGGGTCCAGAGTATTCAGAGATGTCTCTAGACTTGAACTGCTAACCTTCTTATATTGGACCACCTCTAAGAGCATCATATTACAGTGCTGCACCACCGTCTGGTCCTTTGACAGAAACTTTATGCCTGTTGACTAGCAACTTGTTTCGGCCGCTCCTTAACCCATGCAAACACCTAATCTATTCTTTGCATCTATGAATTTTATTATTTTATATATCTCACTTAAGTGAACTCATATACTATTTCTCTTTCAGTAGCTGGCTTACTTCACTCAGTATAATGTCCCTTTATAAGACTGAATAGTACTCCACTGTACGTATATACCACATTTTCTTATCTATGTATCTATTGATGGACATTAGATTATTTCCACATATTATATATTGTAAATAGTGTTGCAATGAACATGGAAGATCTCTGAGATCCTGATTTCATTTACTTTGAATAAATACACAGAAATGAGATTGCTGAATTATATGATGTGTCTATTTTTAATTTAGGGGAAGGTTTCTGATTATAAAGTGTATTAGGGAAAGTTTTTAAAAAATGCTTTTTATTTATTTTTTTTTGAGAGGTTTTTGCTATAGGGCACATGCGCTCACCAGAAAGACAGAGAGAGACAGAGAGACAGAAAGCGAGAAATCATCCCCCGGGGGGGATGGTCTCGCCACAATCCCTTTTCCATTCTCCTCTTGGGATCTTGGGCACACACTCACATGCGTCCAGCGTGAGTTTAAGCCGCCAGGTCTGGGACTCGAACCGCAGTCGACTGCATGCGAGTCCAGTGACATAGCCGTTACGCCAACTGCTGGTCCCCATCCATATCTTGACTTTGATCCTTATTTAGAAGTCAATACATAGTCTTCTAGAGCTTTATTTTTAAAAAGTCAGTCAAAACTCTCTTACTTGGGAGTAAAATGTTACAGTGGAAGTGACATGATTAAATGGGAATCCCACTTAGGAATGAAATTCAGAATAGTAAAAGTTATTTAATGGTGCAGTTTAAAAGTTGTCTTTGCTAGGGTCTGAACTATGAAACTGCTAGACTATGACTAGCATAAGGAAGGTGGGTAGACACCTGGAACGAGGGAAAAGTCTAGACACTAAGGAGAGGGCCAAGCAGCTGTGGACTCCCGTGAATGGCACAACTAATAGATTCCAACATTAACAATGCTGAATATGCAATTCTAGGCATCTCATTTCTGCATTGTAACTTTCTCACGCTATCCTCAAGGCACTGGTGATGTTTACTATGCAATACAACTATCCTAATGATGTCTCTGCTTCGAGCAATAAAGGGAAACCATGAGAAAGAATTCCAAGTTGTTGTAAGCTCAAGAGAGCTGCAGCAGCTTCAAAAAGTTTTAGAGAATGGCAAGAAGTGATGAGCAGAGAAACATAGCAGTGGGCCAGAAAAAGTGATGGGCAACACTCAGAATTAATTTATAGACTCTAACCCTTTTCAGAAATGCTGCATGTAGGGAACACACAAAAAGACTGTTCACCCTGCACTATGAGAGCTACAACTATATTTATTCAGTTTAATGGTAAGATGACCTCTCAAGTTTGAAGAACCTACATTCTTTATAAAATCTGTTGATTAAGAAAATAAATAATTACAGATAAGGGTCCCCTCAAAGCTATGTGGTAGTATTTAATCATCTTCAAATTACATATTTACTATCACAGCAGTTATGCTTCATTGTACAAGTTTTTCTGGTGTCAATAAAAGCCATTTACTATAAAAGAAGAAAAAGAAACTACATCATAGGAGGCCAGGCAGTCGCACAGTGGTAATGCAATGCACTGCGAGGTTCATATACACGATGAAGTTTCAGGGTTGTGTACAAACATTTCCCAAACATGCCAGTCATGCTCATGCCCATGACCCAAGGCTGGCTGGAGCCAGGGGTGGCTCATGGTGTAAAGACTCCATTAGGGGTGCTGTCCCTCAGAAGAATGAAGTAAGAGTAAAAAAGAAAGAAAATATATAATGGATGAAAATATACTATTAGGAATTAAATATTTTCAAAAATGTAATTCTTATCTTTATAACAATAACCTATACACATTTGAAAAATGATAGGACATATGCATATGTGACAGTTTTATTTAAACACAGATGCACGGCTTTGTGGACTGGTCTAATAATTCTATGGAATCCTAAGAGAGTGGGACCCTCATGTTTGCAAATATTGGACTGTATCATAAATCATGACATTACTAGCCAGGACCGTATCTTCTATGATAACCATAATTCTAATCTTTAACTAATAAGCATTTCTCCATCTATCTTTAATTTGCTCTTTATTCAAGTTAAAAATAATTTTTTATTGAGGCCCAGCAGGTGGCATGGAGGTTAGAGTGGCTAGAACCAACATGGCCAACTATGCTGTTTGAGTTCAGGACCTGGTAGCTTGAGAAACACAATGTGCATGTGTGGGGGTGCCCAAAATCCTAAGGGGAGAATGGAGGAGAGGGGAATGTGGCATGACCATCCCTCCGAGAGTAATTTCTCACTTTTCCTCTCTCTGTCTTTCTCCAGCAGGCACTTGTACCATTTAGCAAACCTAAAAACAAAATTTGTTTAGTGCTTGTCTATTACTCTCAGTTAGCTTTTAGATATTAAAAGGCTAGATACATATGATTGTCAATGTTCAGTGACAATCCCAGGAATCCTTAGCAACATCTATGGAGAACAAAATGAAGAAATTTCTCATACTAGAATTCATCGCACAGACCAATCAGTTGTACAATCCAGAGTTCTGGAAGCCAATTTTGAGTGCCATTTGAGGTCTGTGTGCTGACACATTAGTGGCATCCTTCCCTACCCAAGCTTCATTTGTTATTCTATGTACAGTCACATGGTAGAGAGTCATTCCTGAGAGGAAAAAATAAAATGTCACTCCTGAACATTCTAAATTACTTTCAGTGGCACTGTGATGGAAAAGCTTCACTTAATTAGCAAGTACAATAAAGATGTGACATTTAAAAAGAAATTATGACACGTTTCCATTTTTCATTGATATACCAAACGATGATATATTGTTTTTTTATGGTTCCCATTTCCAAGTTTTTAATTGCTTTCGTTTAATTGGCTTAATCCAAAAAATGTCAATTTGGTAATTACCCCTATGCTGTTGAAATCAGCTTCATTTATCGAGCAAAAGAAAATTGACTTCAGAAAGGAAAAGCAATTACAATGTGATAACAGGGGAAATCTTAAATCATTTGGGTTTTTGAAAACAATATTGTATATTACTGAAAAAATTAAGTTCATTTTACAGGGGCAAAATATTTTTTTTCATTCTAAACAATAATGTACCAAGCAAATTATCAAATATTAATTAGCTAATCCAGAATAATTTTCATTCATTTATGACCATATTAATTCAAATAGACAATACTGATTATATACTTGGAAAAAAATTTTTAATGGAACCTAATAGGTGAGAAAATCATTATAAAAAAATAACACATTCGTATATGATTGCAAGTTGTGGTTAAGTCTTACATGAATCATTATAAGGTGCTATGTGGGTATATCAGGATCTAACTCACTGACAGTATAAATTGAGATATGAAGGAATAAAATGAATTTAGCTGATAGAGAAATGAAAAAAAAAATCTCAGACAGAGATGAGTATAACCCATTTCAGGAACTAAAGAAAGGCCAGTTGCTGAAGGAATGAATCAAGGAAGGCTTTGAAGGCCAGCACAGGAAAGAAGAAAGAGGATGGCACAAGATGAAGTGGGCAGATTAGTAGAACCATATCATTCCGGCATATTAAGGACTCAATCATTGAAGAATTTCAAGTAACAGTATGACGATCAAAATTCAATTTTAAAAAGATCATGTTGGCTACAGCAAATGGAATAGATTGGAAAGAAGAAAAGCAGATTCAAGAGATGAGTTCAGAGGCAATGCAGACTTCCAAGGGAGAGATGGTGGTAACTTAGGAAGTAGAGTTGACCCATCCTATTTAACAATCCATAGTGTTTCAAGTTATTTGTGTTCCGCAGTTGACCTAGTTTCACAGAAGTACACGTGTCAGAGCTAAAAAGAAAGCAAGATGGTATAATGGAAAATATACATGCTTTCAAATGAAATAAGCCAGTTTAGAATTCTGGTCTGAACTTTCAATTCCACTATTGACTAGAAAAGGGAATTAATTGAATGCACTTAAGATCTGTGAGACTTGGCTTCTAGATTTTTGGAGTTCACATAATAGTACTTCCTACACTTGAGAAGATTATGTGTGGTAAAGCATGAGAGAGTCTCAGTGGGTGGAAGGCCAAGTAACATAGAAGAGCTCCAGGAGAGGTCAGGTGACCTCATTTACTATCACAAGGACTTTCATCTTCCTTTTGAAACCTGTTCCTCCTCTTAGATTTTATTTCTCAGTGAATAGCTCTGCAACTCACCCAGTGGCACAAGTCAGACATCCTGGCTGCATCTTTTCCCTCACGCAACTCCAATTAACAGACTGACTGCTCCAATCAAGACTGCTCTCCTCCTCTACTTTCACTACCCTAGTTAAAAATCACCCACCTCTCTAGCTTAGGTTATCCTCTTCGTTAATTATTCTGCCTCAGGCTTAATACTATGAAGCCCTTCTAGACATTAGCCAAGCAGACCTTATCATTTTGCTCTACAATCACTCTTGTTACATTTTTTTTGCTTTGTTTTATTTGTTTTTGCCTTAGGGCATATGCATTTCCCAAAGAAAGAAACAAAGCAGAGAGAGGGAAAGTGAAAAATCATCCCCCAGGGGGGACTGCCAAAATATAATATCTTCTCCTCCATTCTTCCCCAGGGATTCTGGGAATGCCCGCACCTGAGTTCAATGTGATTTTCCAAGTCACCAGGTCCAAGACTCAAACCGTGATTGGCCTTAACCACTGTGCCACCTGCTGGTGCCTACAGTCACTTATTTTACATCAGGAAAAACACATGCAATTTCCTTTTTTTTTTTTTTACAACACAAATCCATTTTTATTCATTTACATTTCGTTATTTTAAATCCTTGAGGGGTACAGCATTGCACAGATTCTGTATCCAATGGCCTTAGCAGGAAGGTTGCTTCGGAATTTGACTCGAACCATGCCACTGTTTCCATGGGCACGGGTAACCTTTCTCCAGATTACTCTGGTTTTATTTGGTTTGCCACCGGGAGTCACTGTGTTGGTTTTTGCTTTGTACACATAAGCACACCTCTTTCCTAAATAGAATTCCGTTTCATCTCGTGCATAAACACCTTCAGTTTTAAGAACAGCTGTATGCTCCCTTTGGCTCCTGAGACCTCGCTTATAGCCAGCAAAACTGGCCTTGGACTACAGCTTTCCAGACATAGTTGCCTTTTAGAAGTCCTGTTCCCAGCAGGCCTCCATGGGCTCCAACATGGTGGAAAGAGCACACACCCAATTTCTTAATGTGACTTGCAACGCCCTTCATGATCTATGCCTTGCTTACTTCACAAGCTTATCTCTTGCTGCCCCTCCCTTCTTCTCCCATCCCATAATAGAAGGGAACTGCTCTTCATTCAACACTTGAAACTCTAAGACATATTTCTTTTTACCTTCAGATTCAGGCACTGGACATAATGTGGTTTCTCTACGCAGTAACACACTCCTTCCAACGCTGCTCTTCACCTGGTTAACAAGAACTCAACCCTGTGGCTTTGGCTCAGAGAGTACTTTGTCTGGGAAGCACTTTTCCTCCACTTGATTAAATCCCAAGGTCATGGGATGGCCTATAATATGCATTTCATTATTTAAATGAATTGAAGGAGCAAATAGAGGAAAGCCTTGAGAGTCTGACTGGATTGGCTAGGTTGGGGGTGCAGATATGAGAAGATTCAGGTCTCCTGTCATTCTGTGGTCTCTCTTCTTCCATCATGTTGACATCTGTCATATGTATTAATACATATTAATCTCAGCTGTATAAGTTCTCTTTACTAAGCCTTAGGAATGCTCCCTTTATGAGTTTCAAAATGTTGCACATTTATACCATGAATTCTGATTTTTGCCCTGAAACAGATGAACATCACCTCCTCTCTAGTCTTATCTGACTTCCCTAGAAAGTGTAACCTGTGATTCCTGGGTTCTTGTGGCACTCACAAATGTTCCCACATTTTTCACACTAGTCTCCTCCCCCATGACACTGAGAATTACTCCAAAACTAGTACTACATTTGGTAGCCAGGACAGTTCTTGGGACAGAGTAGGACTTAATATCTGTTTAAATTAATGGCACTGCAGACACGAAAAGGTCAAAATAAGGGTCACTAAAGTGGTGTCAGAAATGCCCAGAAAAAAAAAAAGGATGGAAGAATGAAACAGATTTAGCCAGCCCGTGGCTTGGTGGTTAAGTGAGATGGATCCCAAATGGCCAACAGAGCTGGTGATGGTGAAGTCCTGGCACTAGCGACTTGAAGAACACACCACGCTTGTGTTCGTGTAAACCCAATATCCCAACAAGTTGGAGAAATGGAAGAAAATGGGGTTGCAGTGTCATCGCACCCCACTGGGGAGTGCTTTCTCCTTCTCCTCTTCTCTCTGTCTCTTTGTGGCAAGCACATGCACCCTCTAGCAAATTAAAAAAGAAAAAAAATTAAATAAAAAAGTGTAAGAAGACACACAAAACTGAGGATGGCCTGCCACCTGGAGATACGATACGAAGAAAAGGCACAGTTCTGGCTAAGGTAATGAATCAGGAAGGCAAGGGAGAAGATGGCGCCACAGCAGGAACAGGAATCCCACCTCTCCTGGTGAGTCCCCAGGTTCCTCAGCGCCCTTACTGCCTCTTTCGATTCAGGGTGGAGAACGAAAATGGAAAGGACATTCTTTCTTTCAGACTCCTGGACAGTTAAATAGAAAAGCTGACTCAGAATTATTTCTATGCCTGCTCAGAAGTCTAAAGTCAGCATTAAAGAAGCTTATTTCTCAGGTGTGACAGGTGAAGTGGCAAAATCTGGTAGCTATTGTGATGGAAATAAAAGAAAAAAAGTTAAATAAAAAAGTGTAAGAAGACACACAAAACTGAGGATGGCCTGCCACCTGGAGATACGATACGAAGAAAAGGCACAGTTCTGGCTAAGGTAATGAATCAGGAAGGCAAGGGAGAAGATGGCGCCACAGCAGGAACAGGAATCCCACCTCTCCTGGTGAGTCCCCAGGTTCCTCAGCGCCCTTACTGCCTCTTTCGATTCAGGGTGGAGAACGAAAATGGAAAGGACATTCTTTCTTTCAGACTCCTGGACAGTTAAATAGAAAAGCTGACTCAGAATTATTTCTATGCCTGCTCAGAAGTCTAAAGTCAGCATTAAAGAAGCTTATTTCTCAGGTGTGACAGGTGAAGTGGCAAAATCTGGTAGCTATTGTGATGGAAATGAAACAGGTTGGGCAGAAAGCAGGTTGTTAGTCCTAGTCTCCTCCTGTGTCCTTGGGCGAATCTCTGATTTTACTTTCCTCCTCTGTGAAATAAGATGTTTAAACTAGTCTAGAACACTCCTTTCTAGTTCAGGAAATCTGTGATTTACAGGCTTGACACACAGATTTACTTAAAACAGCTATATAACCAAGGGTGCAAGGACTGTCAGTTCCATTAATGCAGGCAATGCAGACATCCAAACTCAAAATCTTTGTGCTCCTGTAGCTTGATCCCTACTAACTGAAGCACACACTCATGATGGTATCTCCTCACCTGTATCAGGTAAGCACAACCAAAAGCTTCACACACACACACACTCAAAGTTAGGCACACGGTGAGGGTCTAAAGCAGTTGTTTATAAATATCAAAATCAGCAAGGTAAATTTTAAAAAATACAGGTTTCAAAGCCTTACTGCAGATCTGTTGAATTGGACTTTCTAAAGTGGAGATCTGAAAACTTATTTTCAACAAAGTTGCCCCTGGATTTTGATAACCAACTAGTTTGAAAATCAGTATTTAAGGAAAATTTGTGTTTTGTAAAGAGTAGCCTGTAGATCACTTTCTTGGGAATTATTAATATTAAGAAGTGTGTTAAGAGTAGCTGGAAATGTGGTTAAGAATCTTCATCTTGGGACCAGCAGATGGTGCAATGATTATGTTGCTGGACTCCCACGTAGTAGACCACAGTTCAAGTCCTGTACCCGGTGACTTAAAACTCACACTGGGCATGTGTGCACGTACCCAAAATTCCAAGAGGAGAATGGAGGAAAGGGAGATTGTGGCGTGGCCATCTACCCAGGGGTGATTTCTCACTGTCTGTCTCTATCTCTCCAGTGAATGCACGCACTTATAGCAAAAATCTCTCTAAAATAATTACAATTTTTAAAAAAGAATCATCTTAACAATTCTTCCAGTGATTTTATAAATACCACCATCATCCATAAAATAGCTTATATTGAATATATGCTGACAAATGAAACTTTAAGTGGATAAAATACCAAGATCTGCAAAATAATACAATAAAGATAGGAAATTATGATTACAGTATAGGTTTTCTCTATTATTTATATAGTATTTTTTCATTTTAATCCTCATAACAAGCCTGTAATGTAAGCATTGTTACTCTCATTTTACTGACAACTGAAGCGCTAGAGTGTTTAGATAACTTGCCCCAAATAAAGATTAATAAGTGGATGCATTAGAACTTAAAACTAATGCCACATAGTCAGGAAACAGCCTGTATTGCTACAGAAAGTGTAATAAAGAGTTTAATATACCTTTTCATTAAACAATTTGCTGAGATCTTATCTGATGAAACAAGTTACAAATATGTCTCAGATCCTGTTGGCTGGTTTTATAAGCTACTACGCAAATGTTAATGTCATTATAATAATCATAAACTAATCTAGATAAAATGACTATTAACTACCAAGCAACACTGTTTCCAGATTTCCGGGAATCATAAAATGATCTAAGGTTGTTATCATTTCTAGTCATCTCCAAACACAGATATGTACAGATCAGAAGCCCAAAAGTTTACTATCCAAGATCTCATACAGCCAGTGATGAGCCCACTCTGCTACAAACTAGTTACCTGACTTTGCTTTACTGATCTGTCTGGTTTTACACCAGCACCCTCAACTCTGCGCTTAAACCCATTTGCTGATTATTTGCTTTAGTGCTATAATAGAACTCCATTAGATCTGAAGCTTTTTTCAGAAAAGAAGAAAAATCCAGTCATTACAGATACATTTTTAGACAAGGCTTTTGGATTTTCTTTTCTCACACTGATTCCTCTAAATTCATCTAATAAATTATTTGTGAAAATGTTTGCTTGTCTTGAACTCATGGTGAATTCAACTAGGAAGTCTTTCCCAGATTCTCCATCCTGTTGAATAGTTACTTAGGCATCATAGTTTATAAAATGACTGTTTCTCCTCAATAATAGGTATTTTATAAATATGACGAGATGAAACTAAATGAAGCTTAGCTATTATAGGACCTAGCTTTGATTTTTTTTTTAATTTGCTGAATGTATTGATGGAAAATACAAAGTTGTCCAAAGCCACATAACTTTTTTTTTTTGAGAGAGAGAGAGAGAGAGATTTTTTGCTATAGAGTACATATGCTTACCAGAGAGACAGAGATGGAGAGACAGAAAGTGAGAAATCACTCCCAGGGGGTTGGCCACACCACAATCCCTTCTCTTTCATTCCCCTCTAAGGATTTGGGGCACACATGTACACATATGCCCAGTATGTTTCAAGCACTGGGTCCGGGACTCAAACCACAGTCAGCCACATGAGTCCAGTGTCTCAACCACTATACCACCTGTTGGCTCCAGCCACATAACTTTTAACAGAGTACAAATTCTTCCTTCTGTTGTATTCATTCCCTATACTTTTTCTCTTCATCCTCATTAATGCAACAAATTTTCTAAAATATGTAGACAGAGATATGTTCACAAATTTTAAAAGATCATGAAAATTACATCAAGAAAGAGAAATTGCCCAAAAATAAATCCAATATTCACTAGCTGTTGACAGACTTGGTGATTTTTTGATCAAGGTTTTAGTTTCTTTGTTTTGCTTTCTGAGGAGTGGCAGGTTCTTATGTGTGTTTTATTCTCATTCAAACTTTGCATGCCAATTCAGATTGTATATCCTGTCAAATATTTTACTGAAAGATCCATTTCTTCCCCCCAAAAATAGTGCCTAATTTCCTAAGTAAATAAGAAAATGATACTTACAAATCTCTGATTAAAATATGCTGTTATTTCTAAGACAGGTCTAGGAAAAAATTCTGATAAATTCTCTTCCCTGCAAATTAAAAAAAAAAAAAACTATAAAGAATTAACCAAGGAGACAATCCAGTTAACTTATGAAATATTAATCAATTTGACTGTATGTGGGTATGTGTGTGTTTAATTGAGTTAAAACTGGTAAACATCAGGACTTGCCTAACTTTCTTGGGATAAGTAGAACCTCTCTAATTTGATGATAAAATTTCTCTATTGAAAGTCAAAAGAGCTTCATTTCATACAACAGGTCTTAGTACCTATGATTATCACCCACAAAATTCATTAAATAATTACCACATCAGTGCAATACTGGATCAATGTCATATTCAGAAAATCATCATGTAAAAATTACCAATCACGGAGGTTAAGGCACTGGATCCCACATAGCTGATTGTGCTGCTGAAGTCCCAGGCCTGAGGGCTTGAATATCATGCCAGGCACGTGTGTGTGCTTGTCCAAAATCCCAAGAGGAGACTGGAAAAGAAGGGAATGTGGTATGTCTATTCCCCCCAGGGGGGTGTGTGAGGTGATTTCTCTCTCTCTCTCTCTCTCTCTCTCTATCAATGCACATATCCTATAGTAAAAATAAATAAATAAATAAATAAATAAATAAATAAATAAATAAATAAATAAATAAAAATAATTCCAGCAAGCACTAGCAGACACAGAAAAATGATTGCAAGAAAATACTTGGCATGACTGTGCGCTTGGGAGGTCATAGAAATATATCACGCTTTTAGCATACGACTATAGAAAATTTTTTGCACTTTTCATAGATGTCTTGAGGCACTCTACCAACATTCCCAGCACCCCCATGGGGACCAATGTGGAAGAAATCTGTCTTGCTCCTAGAAATCAAAGTAAACCATGTACACATAATTCCTATCCGCAGGACAGACTCTGCATCTTGGGTTTTTAGTACCTGACACATGAAGGATAAAAGACAATAGGGATTACTATACCAGGCAAGATTATCTTTCATATGGAAAGAAAGAATAAAATCATTCTCAGATAAACAACATCTAAAAGAATTTGCCAGTAGCAGACCCACTCTTCAAGAAGTTCTGAAAGGAATGCTCGACCAGTAAAACTAAAGATACATACAGAAATAAAAGAACAAAAGGCAACCAAGAAAACGACCAATTTAATGCTAGGGACGAGAAGTATCAATACAACGTTGAATATTAACTTTAAGGATTTAAACGGAAAGATTGGACCACAGTCAACACTGTGTATTGAACAGAAGAGAGTTTGAACGTAAGACTGAACAGGCAAAATAAAATTTTATGGCCTTTGAGTAAAACATTACTGATTTTTTTTACTATGCTTTGTTTTCCCAATTTAAACATTTTACTTTCTTTTGAGTTGTTGATAGGTTCAACAATTTGTTAAAATATTTTTCTCATTTGTTTCTTTAAATGGAAACAAACTTTTATTCCTTCTTGACCCCTCTTGAATTGGAAATACTTGGGAGTATTCTTATTTTGTGGCAGAAGGGTTATTTGCATAAGTTCAGTAATGCTTGTTGAATTGATTCAGAAATTGGAAATACTCACTGAACAGGGCTTTGACTGGAATGTTGTATCTGAAGATTAATCAGAAAACTATGGAACTAAGGTGGATCTCAAGTAAGCTAACAGAAGCTCTTAGAAAAATGACCTGGTACCATAAATAGTTCTGCCTGACAGAGAGGATTAGAGAAGATATATGAAAGAATTTATAACAAAAAATAACCTGGACTTTTCCAGCCCAGCACTATAATCGGTAGAGGTTGCAAAGAGCAACCACACCAGAGGATTATTTTGAGAAAGACTTTGAAGGAAGAAAAAGAGACTGATCTTTGCTAGCAGATGGTGTCTCACAGAATACTTGGTAGGCAGGGCTGAATTCAGCAGGTTTATGTGTGACTAGTGTGCTGAGCATTTGCTTTTCAACAATTTGAGTAGTTGACATGTAAATATTTTCTCAAAAATATTTAAAGCCATACTGTTTCTGTTGTTATAGAGTCACAAACAGAATTGTAAGAAATATTTTGAATATTATCTTTAAAATTCAGTATTTTGAAATTTTGAAAGTTGTTTATTAACTGTCAAGAACTATGGAATATGAGCTAAATTTTTTTGATATTTTAAAGTAAATGCTTGTGGAAAAATGTAAAATAAATAAATAAATGAAAAAAATCAATAAGGATATGAAGCATCAATATCATATTAGCCACTCCTAACAATAAGACATTTTGTAAATTCCCTTCACAACACTCCCACCACCCTAGATAGGCCTGCAATTCACTCCTCCTAGACTATCATAACCAGGTCCTAGATGATTTTCTTTTTTCTTTTTTTTTTTTTT
>NW_006209642.1:241285-257638 GCF_000334495.1 Tupaia belangeri chinensis
CTCCATGTTTTCTAAAAGGCCTAGAGAACATATATCGGGTGCCTCTCTTCTTTCCCTTTGTGTTCGTCATTTTGGTTAATTACTTGAAGATGGTGATTCCGACCAAAAAAAGGCTAGATGATTTTCTTGTATGTCTTCTTGCTTTCTACAAATCCATTCTTTACACAGATGTCAAGTGGAATTATTTCAAAGTAAATCTGCCCATGTTAATTCTAGGATTAAATCCTTCTCAGCCTTTTCATCACCTACAAGATCAAGTCCAGTCTTTTCAGATTGTTCATGGAGTCCCCAGGAACTATCCTGTCTGTCTCTCCTCCCTTTTCATCCACGTCTGACCTGCACTAAACCTAAAACCTTGCAGTTATAACCAGCCAGTGGGACTTCTGTACTTGTTTATATAACTGTAGCTGAGGTTCTTTGCCCTCAATCCCTCCCCATCCCCTAACCAGCCTCTATTCATCCATTCTAGGTCAACATGGGCACTCCTTTCCCCCAAAGCCTTCCAAGCTTCCTTTGGTCAAGGTAGATTGCCTCCTCTGTGTCTTAAAACATTTCAGTGTATCTCTATGATGGCACTTATCACATGCATTATACATTTCTGATTAGTGTCTGCTTTCCTGCCTCACACAAATTGTTTAAAGCCTTTTGAGGGCATGGACTGATTCATTCATCTTGTCCCTAGCGCAGTGTTTTGCAGATGGTAGGAGGAGTACAATAAAGATCTGTTGAATGTCAAGGTACATGAGGTGCTTTTCAGACTTAGAGCTGTCTGAATACATACTTTATTGCCTCGGAAGAATTTTAAAATCAAAAGTGGATGGATTTTAGCACTGTTCCTATACCCAGCTTCCCCTACATTTTTTGCTGTTCCCCCTACTCTTTGTCTGCTTGAGTCCTTTATGTGCAGACCATATGAAAGAAACTAAAAGAAGAAAAAAAAAAGAAAGAAAGAAAGAAAGAAAGAAAGAAAGAAAGAAAGAAAGAAAGAAAGAAAAGATCATATAGGAACTAGTAACAAAATTACAATTTGTAAACTTCTAAATTTATATAATGTAAATATTTATCCCTAAAAATACAAGATTAAAAGTAAAATTTTGCCGGGCGCGTGTGCGTGCGTGCCCAGAATCCCGAGAGGAGAATGGAGGAGAAGGGATTGCAGCGTGACCATCCCCCCTGGGGGGTGATTTCTCGCTTTCTGTCTCTATGTCTCTCTCTGTCTGTCTGGCGAGCGCACGCGCCCTACAGTGAAAATCTCTCCAAAAAACAAAAAAAAACAAAACAAAAGTAAAATTTTGTATTACTAATTTTTTTCCATCCATTTACTGACAGGTCTTGGTAAAAATCTAATCAAAATTGCAAATATAAATTCAGTTTAAAGTCAGCTTTACATTGCTATTTATATCTTCAAGATGCTTGTCTTAAAAAAAAATCTGTATAACTTCATACTATTTCCATAATTAAATTTTTGTTTTTATTTTATAAATTCTCACCAATCTCTACCCATTACAATAGAAATAAAAAATAAAAAAGAAATGGAAGAGAAGTCAGAGTTATTTTTTCCCTCTCCTCTTCTTTGAGTTTATGCAAAATCGAAAAATACTTATGTAATAGGCTCTAAAAATCGTATTCCATCTATATTTTTATTAATTACATACACAAAAATCCACATTTATTGGGGATATGCTAAACAAAAATACAGTAAATATTAAGAGACTGAGTCTCTATCTTTTAAATTATCAAATGTCATGTATTTTACAAATCATCGGAATATCTGAAAAGTTTTAAGAATAGTGGCATGTCTCTAACAAGAAATTATGTGTATACATCTGTGTGAACATTTATTTTAACAAATTATAAGTATTATTATACCAATAAACAATATAACTTATTTGCTAACCTAGGGTTATTATACACATTAAATACATTAACAGAAATTTAAAAATTAAATAAAACTTGGTGTACTAATATGTTCTTCCTGGACTTCAATGAAGGATGTAGAATTTACAAGACAGTGCTATAACTCAAGGTCTACGTCTGTCTGCATTATTTTTCCTGGAACTACAATTAAATCTAGAGAAAAGATGGCAATATTTATGGAAACCAAGATCCATCAAAGGTTAGAAAGCCAGTCTCACAAAAGGTTGTCACATCCCTTACAAGGGTTGAATCAGTAGAAATCCATCTTATTAGAAATGTGAACACTTAGTGTGGTGAGTTAGCAGAGAACTTGGATTTCATATAGTCCAGTGATTGTCAAGCTATTTTTAAATTTTTTTCTTTTAGGTTTTTGCCACAGGGTGCATGCACTTTCCAGAGAGAGACAGATGGAAAGTGAAAACCACTCTCCACACAGGATGGCCATACTGCAGTCCCTTCTCCACCATTCTCCTCTTGGGATTTTGGGCGCACACACACATGCCCAGCATGATTTTCAGGCCACTGAGTCTGTGACTCAAATTGTGGTCAGCCATGTGGGAGCTTAGTGCCTTAGCCATTATACCACCTGCTGGCCCCTCAAACTATTGTTTTTTTTAAGCTGAGGAATAATTTCTTTTCTCATGGTTCTTTAGCAGAAGGTTAATTGAAAGGATGGATACATGCTAGATGGCTGTGGATACCACAGACTGCAAGGTCTGAGGCTCTCCATATTCTCCTTCCCTCTACATTTTCTTTCCTATCCACTACACCAGGGTGTAGTTTAAACACTACATGATCATATTGTCATTTTAGAAACTGAGGACACAGAGGTAGAGATAAAACATGAATAGCCATTTAAAGATAGATGTAATGAATTAGCTGAAAGTAATAATCCTAGGCACTTAGATACCTCCTTTTTGCTGTACCTACCTTAATTTTGTGGTTTGGCTTCCCTTCATATTCAGATCTAAACCCAGTTGTAAATGTAAATACTTCACTGAGAGCTGCTAGAATTAAGGCAAATTTTGCTTCTAAGGTCTGGTAAAATAATGAATATTTATTTATCTTCTCTTCCAAATGTATATTTTCTAACATGAAAATTTTAATTACACAAGCAACTAGCCATGTTGATATGCAAATAAAATTCATAAAGGAGAATGACTCAGGAGGCCCCAAATACCAATTCCAGAGGGTGGCTAAAACCGCTGAAATCAAGATTAATATTACGTTAGCGCCATATGTTTTCCAAATCAAAACAAATGCAAAAGCTTTATGATGAAGAAAATATCAAAATTTTACATACAAATTGAACTTTGAGTTTATAAAAGTATACTTTGATTTCTTCTATCTCACTTGGTCAGGGATTTCTTTGAAAAAATGAAGTATGAATACAAAAACTTGATTAGTTATATTACAGAAATTTCTGCCTCATAACACCCAGGATTATAGAGAGATAATAATAGAGGTTGGAGGACAAAACCCCAGTAAAAGGTATGTTCTACTATAATGAGTCACTAAATCTAATTACAGGGGCTTCAGTAAGTATTCTTTTCCATTTTTGTTTTGTTTTAAAAGCAAATCATAGAGGGACTAGCAGTTAGCGTAATGGCTATGTCGCTGGACTCCCACATAGTCAACTGCGGTTCGAGTCCCAGACTCGATGCCTTAAACTCAAGCCGGGCGTGTGTGTATGTGTGCCCAAGATCCCAAGAGGAGAATGGAGGAGAAGGGATTGCAGTGTGGCCATCCCCCCTGGGGGATGATTTCTCACTTTCTATCTCTCTGTCTCTCTCTGTCTGTCTGGCAAGCGCACGTGCCCTATAGCAAAAACCTCTAAAAAAAAAAAAAAAAAGGCAAATCATAGATAGAAACATAAAACCTGAAAGTTGCAATGTGTCAGGGGAACATAATTTGACCCTGTAAGGCCTAGTTTTAAAAGGCTGTTCTTAAGATGTATTTAACTTCTCAAGCATTGCTATGATAAAGACAACCATCCAAAAGATGAATCACGGTGACCTGAGAGAGCATGTGCATTCATGAGGGTGATTTCTATCCAAAGATCCCAAGTCAATTGGCTTAGGAGATAAATGGACCTATGCCTGACACTTAGTAGGTTTTCAACATATACTTATGGAATAGATACATTAATAAAAGAATGAATAAAAGCTGAGAAAAGGCTGGAAATAGAATAAAACCAGACTATAAGGAGTTTTGAAACAGATTTTATGTTATAAGGCATTGTGCAAAGCCTTAACAAGGTCTCTCCCTTTCGCATTTTTAGTTTTTATTAAAGTTTACTAGTTTATTTCTCCAGGAGGAGAGAGAGACAGGACATCTCTGGCAGAGTCTTCACACTGCAACTCACTCCAGTCTGCACCAGTTTGGATCATGGGCACGTGTACATGCCCCTGTTATTCTCAGAGAGGTCTCAGATGCAAGCCCAAGACTTTTTCCATGTAGATCCAGTTACATTCACCACTATGACATTACCTAGCTCTGAAGTTTAATAAGTTTTAACAACAAGAACACAAAAGTGATTCTTTAAGAGACAGAATGAGTGAATTGATAGGGAGCAAACAACAATGCCAGCTAAAAGTCTTTAAAACCCACTACAAATTGAAGATAATAAAATTACAATAAGGAAGGTGTGGCAGACACAGCTAGTTGGCTGCCAATAGATCTTCTCTTTGTTCTATAGAAATAGAAATATTAACTGAGTATACAGCTAAAGACTATACTACCAAGCCTCCCATGCTGCTATGTATAGTCCATGCAACTGGATTGTCATTAAACAGGACAGAAGTGATATAATCCATTTCTAGGTTTCACCGTGAATGAGAAGAGTGTGGGACTGCTCCTTTCTCTTTACCTCTTTCTGAAAAATAGACTGCATCAATGGTAGTATCTTCTGTGAAGTAGATAAAGACAATACCTTGGAGATGACAAAGCAATAGGATGGAAGAGCTGCATCCCAAACACTACACCGGCCTGTACCACCTACCTAAACTACATATAGGATAGAATTAAACTTACCTTGTGCTTAATCCAAGGTTATTTTTAGACTTTGTTACAATTGCTGATAATGTTTTAATATTTACAGATGTTTTTAAAAATCAAAAATTCAAAGATCCATGGTGAATTCATAGAATGTGGTGATACACTACATTGAACAAGGAGCTGAAACAACTCTAAGGTTCTCTATCTAGGGATAACAGTGGAACCACAAAAAAGTAATTGCCAGAATCCTGGCAACAGAGACTGGTAGAACTCAGAAGGTGGCAAAAGAGCCAAGGGGCAGGCTGTGCTCAATAAGTAACTGGAAGTATGGAACTGGAACTCAGACAGAATAAAAAACTGAAGATGGAAATTTTAGCTATTTTGTATGCTACAGACAATTACACATATGAGAATTTAAAAACTCTCATACTGAGAGAGGTCAGTGAGTTCCAAAAACTGAAGAATCTCCATGTTCACAGAAGGCAGGAAGAAGCAGCAGGGTCAGCAGGTGCTGTGGTGGTTAAAGTGCCGGACTCCAACATGACTGACTGCTGTTTGAGTCCTGGACCCTGCGACTTGAAAGTCACCCCAGGTGCATGTGCATGTGCATGCATGCCCAAAATCCTAGGAGGAAAATAGAGAGGAAGGACTGCTGTGTGGCCATCCCCCTTGGAAGTCATTTCTCACTTTCCCTCTCAATATATCTCTCTGTCTCTCTCTGGTGAGCACACATGACCTATGGCAAAAGCCTCAAAAAAAAAAAAAGAAAAGAAAAGAAAGGAAGAAAGAAAGAAAGAAAGAAAGAAAGAAAGAAAGAAAGAGAAAGGAAAGGAAAGGAAAGGAAAGGAAAGGAAAGGAAAGGAAAGGAAAGGAAAGGAAAGGAAAGGAAAGGAAAGGAAAGGGAAAGTAAAGAAAAAGGCAATAATCACCAAAGAGACTTTTAAAAATGTTATCTTACATAGGAAAGAAGTAATGATTAAAAACATAATAGTATTAACCTTGATTCATGCTGACAAATAAATTTAAAGGGAATTGTTTGGTTTAAATGCTTAAATCCATTTAAAGATCTCATAAAAAAATTAAGGCAATAATTTCTTGAAATAGAAAAGCATTAATCAAAGTTCTGAACAAGCCAGGTCTCAATCATGCTTTAGTTTCCATTCACATTTCCAGACTTCCGAGACAAAAGAACAACAGGTGCCTATATCATTCTCTCCACTTTTGTATTTTCACAGAACAGGAAGAAGTGAGGTGAAAGGAATAAATAGAAAAGAGAAACAGAAGTTCCTTGCTATTCACTCATTCTTTCTTGGAGACTGATGTTTATAAGTGGAAATGACAAACTGAAATGAAAACCTCCTCCTCCATTTTTATTGTTTCATTGGAGGACTCAGTGGATATAAATTTAACATTTAAGCTTTGAAGTTAAGAACCATAACGCAAAGCTGGCACCATGGAAGTCAATGTTACATGCAAGGAAGAAGTCTGGGAATCTGTTTCTGTGTGGCTTGTCTAATTCCTGGAAGTTCACAGCATTCTAGAACACAAAGGCAACGTTTTACCATATCCTTCAACATCCTTTTCCCACCTGGCCTGAGTCATTCAACTAAGAGGGCATTTTCTAAGGAGAAGTCAGACTACGAATTCCTGGTTTTTATTCCACTGTCTACTTCAGATTTAATGAAATACGAGCTTTTTCTTGAAGATTATTTTCTTTCTAGGTTTATTTTGCAGAATATGCACTTTAGCTGCCCAAGGGACATCGAGGAAGACGCCAGAATTCTTTACCACTACATTTTCACTGTTGTCAGTTTCCCCAATCCACTTCATATAAGAAATCTTTTCTTCCTTTGAAATTTTTTGATAATCCCCTTTTCCTCTTTTTACAGTGATTACATTATCTTTTAAGTTTTTAATGCTGGCTTACATTTTGAAATCCCATATACTCTCTCTCTTTTTACATAATAACCATACTTTTCATTCCCCACCCCACCCTCATGATTTAGTGTAAAAAGGCCTGTCCTAAAATGACCTGTGTATGTGGAGTGAAAGGAGGCTGAAGGGGGTTGATAGGGCTTCATTACACTCAATATTCAACACACAAAGTTGCATATGTCACTAGATGTAGCTTCCACGGTTCTAGAATTCCTGGTATTTAAATATAGCCTGAAAGCCATTTCACTTATGTAGGAAAGTCCTCTCCTTCCCATTTACCATGCACCACACAAAAACCACAGTACCAAAGAAACAGACACCTTTATTATAAACTCTTCATTGCTTTTTAATGTAGTGAGAAGTACTTCAATAAAGGAAGCAATTTTTTTTTTTTTTGGAGAGGTTTTCGCTATAGGGCGCCTGTGCTCGCCAGACAGACAGAGAGAGACATAGAGACAGAAAGCGAGAAATCACCCCCCAGGGGGGATGGTCATGCTGCAATCCCTTCTCCTCCATTCTCCTCTCGGGATCTTGGGCACGCACACACATGCGCCCGGCGTGAGTTCTAAGCCACCGGGTCCAGGACGCGAACTATGGTCGACTACGTGGGAGTCCAGCGACATAGCCATTACGCTAACTGCTGGTTCCCGAGGAAGCAATTTTTAAGTTCTTCCACCAATATTAAACTTAGCCTATGTTACTTTTTTATCTATATCATAATCCTCAAATACCAGGAAATCAGCTCATATATGTTTCTTATAACTTACAACATTCTAATAGGTGTATCTGGGGCTAAAGAGGAAATACATAGGCAAGTCAGTTAATTAAATAATTTCATGTTAATTATAAAATAAAATGCTAATTCCAGTTCCAATATTGTTATATTCATACTAACAGATTTAGATCTGGCATCCAAACATTAATTTCACAAAAGAAGTCAATGAAAACAATGCTAGATATGAAAGTGAATATTCCAACTTATTGGGAGGAAATAGAGCAAACAATTGCTTAGGGCTTACAATTTTCCACATGCTTTAAACATTCTCTCACTGATTCTGTACAGAAGCCCTCAGAAAAATACTAATTCCATAGGATGTCTGAGGGAGCCTGTGGTCATGTTCATAACAGAGTCAGTGCCAAGCAGAGTCAAGACTTGAATCCACATCTACCTGGCACATTGCCATACTTCCTTTAATAGTGACTTAACTGAGTCAACCCACAGAGGGAGCAAAGAGTAAATAAATAAAATGTTAAAGTCGATGAATTCTACTTTACTCATCACTTTGGATATGTCCCATAATTTTTCAAAGTGGGTTTTTATAAGACCTCCTATGAGCATTACTTTAATTGCCAGAAGTCATATGTACTTGCCAGAGAAAATGAGAGAGAAGGAAAGAGGAAGGTGAAGAAAACACTCCCCCAATGAGGCATGATCACACTGTAAACCTTTATCTTTCATTTCTCCAACCTGTCAGGATTTAGGGTGTGCCAGTATATGTGCCTGGTGTGTTTTTCAAGTCACCAACGAAGGTCAGGACTCAAACTAAGTTCTGCCATGTGGAATCCAGCTCCCTTAACCAGTAGGCTGTAGAATATTTTGAAGAATGACCCTTCAGGATTATCTGTTTATAAGAACCACCTCTGAAAAGTAAGCTGACAAAATTTTTTATTTAGTTCGTAGATAAAGAGACAGGTTAAATGCTCATTTCTGGTTTTCCTACTTACCTTTACTAAGTAATGTAGTGTGGGTTTATTTTTTTCATAATTGTCATCATCATTTTGATGTTTTGGTGTTTGGTTTGATTTGGTATGGTTTTGGCACCGGTATATGGGTCAACAGAAATAAAGAAGAGAAAGAAGGAGGAAAGAAAGAGAAAAAAGATAGGAAGGAAGAAAGAAAGAGAAAGAAAGCTTAACTGCTCTAATTCATGATCTTTCTAGAACTGGAGAGCCATTTAAAGCAGTCCACTCCTGAGGCTGAACAGACTAGAGGCTTCCTGGCTGCCACTCACTGTAGTACAAAGAACATTCACAGCTCAATTTAACAACTGGTCATGCCATGCTGGCTTGGTGGCCTGGTGGTTAAGATAGCTGGATGCCACATGACCAACCACAGAGTATAAATTTAGGCCCCGGCAGTTTGAAAAATACAGACCACATATGTGTGCTGGCTCAAAAATCATAAGAGGGTGGAGAAATGAAGGAGAAAGAATTGTAGCATGAGTGTGTCACACTGGAAAATGCTTTCTCTCTACCTCTCTCTCTGTCTCTCTGGTGAGCACATGTACCATCTGGAAAATTTAAAAAAAATTGTTTATGTCATTAAAGTCTAAATTTAGGACACTTGGGTTGCCAGAAAAGTCATGATGCATTTTTTGCACAGAAAAACATAGAAAAATACATCATGACTTTTCTGTCAGCCCAATTAAAATGTTATAATATACTTTTTACAAAGGTGCATTTCTCCTTAGAGCATTGCCTACTATGCCTACTAAATTCTAAGCATTACATTCAATATATTCACTTTTTAGAAGGTGAATTATTTAGATCTGTAGCACTTTAAGACATTCAATTAAGTTAAATATAAAGATAAGAAAGTTATAAACATAAAACAGAAAAAGTTCAACAAAATATATTTAAAGTGAAAATTATCTCTTCCTTCAAATTTGGGAATGACTACAAGTCTCATATGTAGGCCAAGTGACATTTGTAACTGGCTGAATTTACACTTCCTGTTCCTGCACCTTGTTCATATGAAGATTTATCTGGCTCTGAGAAAAATGACAGCTGCAGTGGTGATTCACTAACACCAGTTCTTGATGAAGCAGCTGCTACTGAAAGCTGTGCTTCCAACATCAATCATTCTCTGATTGTCGCAGCTAGCTGAGTCACATCATCTGCCCAGCATGCTGATTTTGTCAGTTGTTGATATTTTCATTGCATTAAAGTATTACTACTATCATATTGTACTATGCCAGTTGAAATAACATCCATCTTGTGGACCTTTAAACATCAGAATATCCACATAATCTTAAAAATACATCCAGTTGTGAAGGAGCTATGAAAAGAACATACATTCTAAATATTGAAAACCTAACTAGTTTTCAGTGGAATGATTACATCCACCTCCATGTTTCTCGGAGGAGTTGGTCCCACTCAGTCATACTCTGGCAGTTACACCAATATCAAACATGGTGTTATGGGTTTAGCTGTACCTCCCAAAAACATACGTTAAAGCCCTAACCCTTAGAACCTAAGAGTCTGATCTTATTTAGAAATAGACTCTTTGTAGATGTTACCAAGCTAAACAAAGATGAGGTCACATGGGAGCCTTTAATTCAATATGACTAGTATCTTGATAAAAAGACAACATAAAGACACAAACACGCAGAGAGAATGTCATGTGAAGAGAGAGGAGTGATGGATCCACAAGCCAAGTTAAACCTGGAGTTACTGAAGGCTGGAAGAGACCAGGGAGGATCCTTCCCTATGGGCTTTGGAGAGAGCATAGCCCAGCCCACACTTTGACTTCAGACTTCTGGCTCATAGAACTGTGAACAAATACACATCTCTTGTTTTAAGTCACCCAGACTGTGGTACTTTTTTGTGACAACCGTTTTGGGGCATCTATATGGGGATGGCAATAGACTTTCAGCAGATGCTGGAGGGCATAAAGATACCTGTGTTGACCAAGGGAACCATAATAATTTAATAGACTCTTCTTTCAGGTCACTTTTTCTCAGATTAGACACTGTTCTCAAATGAGAGGATCCTTAAGTGTATAGTTAATTCGTAGAATAAACAAAATCAGGATTAAACTAATAGGTCCTAAAGAATACAAAAATGAACCAAGTAGTCTATAACAGTTTGTGTTTCTAGTGCTTCCAAGTATAATCTCATGATCTGTGTTTATTCATAGATATCAAGCCATTAAGCCATCATCATACTGGGTCATCGGAAAAGTCATGACACATTTTGCCTAGCAAAACATAGAAAAATATGTCACAACTTTTCCTACAACCCATTAGTTACTCATGTCCAGAAGTTTCAATACACTTAAGATAACAAAGAAATGTATTAGAATCACTAAGTACTATTTCCACAAAGTTTTTTGAAGTAAAGAAAATACAGAAGAAAAGATAAAATCAGGATAGAGAAACAACAGAAATAGACATAGAGAACTAACCTATTACACTAAACCATAATTCCTTGCTCAAACTTTTCTCTTGGAAGTCAGTAAAACATAGCAGCTAATATCAGATACTCTTGGATCATGCTTACTCCACCATTGACTAGCTGTGTGTCTCTAAGCAAGTTACACACCTTCTATGAACTTCAATTTACCCATTAGTAAAATGACCCTAATAATTCCATCAACCTCACAGAGTATTCAGTAATTGTCAGCAACGTTATTACAGACCTCAATGTTAGCTGGTGTTTCTACTTCACTCAGGTGTAGATGCTCCTCCAAACCTCTTTTCTGTTTTTAAGCCAGAAAAAAAATAAAGTCAAATGCAAAAGAGCCAGGTCTAAAAGTTACTCAGAGTGCCATAAAAATTACTTCCATAACCTCGCTTGAACTATATGCAATTGGACAATTTTATTCTTTACTATGCAAACTTTCTTGCTAAGAATTTTTCGAAAATGTCCAAATCCTTTTCTTCTGTTTGATTAACAAAAGTTAGCATACAGGACAGTATTTTTTTGATCATTGAGTCTCTTGCAGGTTTTGATGGCCATTATTGTAACTATTAAATATTAAGATTTTCATATTATTTAAACTAGTAAATATATCAGAATAACCTTTTATAAGGTACATAGCATGTTCATAGGGTTGAATCTATCCCCTTACAATGTCATCCTATTCTTTTGCTTCACTTGGTTTCATCTTCTATATGTAAATTTCAAACACCTAAAAAGTCAGTTTTCATGTAATAAGTCTTTTCAGCTAGAACAAAAAAAAAATCAATTACATATAATTTGATGCTTTTGAAAACTCTTTCAAATCGTTGTTCAGCAGTTAAATTTTCAGACCAATATATAGCTATTTACTTGTAGGACTGACAAATCTGATACTGTTGACTTCAGTTCATCAGCCTGGTCTGAGATTAGTATCAAGTCTACCATATGTTACCCTTCACAGCCTTGTTCAACAGCACAGTTGACAGAAATGTCTTCTAATATTAAATAGAGTTCCAACAAGAAGAGTTCTACGAAGACTATCACTAGAGATTTTTCTCTAACTTGAAATAGGTCCATTCAAGAAAGGAAGACAAAGCCAGCCTGTGGCCTAGTGGTTAAGGCAACGATCACATGGCCAACTGTGGAGTTTGAGTCCTGGACCAGACAGCTTGAAAAACATACCGGGCAGGGACCAGCAGTTAGCATAATGGCTATGTCGTTGGACTCCCATGTAGTCGACCGGGGTTTGAGTCCCAGACCCGGTGGCTTAAAACTCACGCCAGGCGCGTGTGCATGCGTGCCCAAGATCCTGAGAGGAGAATGGAGGAGATAGGATTGCAGCATGTCCATCCCCCCTGGAAGGGTGAGTTCTCGCTTTCTGTCTCTCTGTCTCTTTCTCTGTCTGGCAAGTGCACACGCCCTATAGCAAAATCCTCTCAAAAAAAAAGAAAGAAAAGAATTGGACTATTGAGAATCATGTATCTGAGATGAGACTTGTACCTCCAATATATAAAGAACTGTAACAACTAAATTAACAAAACAGTAAGCAACCTGGTTTAGAATGTTGTTAATGGATATAAACATACATATTAAGGAAGGTATGCAAATAGCCAATAGCCACAATAAATGACATGTAGCATCATTACTTATCAAGGAAAAGCAAATTAAAACCACACTGAGGGACCAGCAGTTAGCGTAATGGCTATGTAGCTGTACTCCCACGTAGCAGAGCGCGATTCGTGTCCTGGACCTGGTGGCTTAAAACTCACGCCGGGTGCGTGTGCGTGCGTGCCCAAGATCCTGAGAGGAGAAGAGAGGAAAAGGGATTGTGGCGTGGCCATCCCCCCTGGGGGGTGATTTCTCGCTTTCTCTCTCTCTGTCTCTGTCTGTCTGGTGAGTGCAGCACATGCCCTATAGCAAAAAACTAAAAAAAAAAAAAAAACCACTGAAATATCACTTTACACCTACTACAATGACTATAATAAAAAGGATAATGACAAGTGTTGGCAAAGATGTAGGGAACTGAAAGCCTCTTGGTTGAAATGTAAAATAGAGGAGTCTCTTTGGAAAATAGCTTAGTAGTTCCTCAAATTGTTAAAAATAGAGTTACCATATGAATCAGCCTCTCTACTTCCTAGGAAGATAATGAAGGGAAACTAAAATAGACATCCACAGAAGCAAAACCAACTTGTACAGGAATGTTCACAGCAATGTTTTTCATAACAACCCCAAAGCAGAAACAACACAAATGTCCACCAACTGATAAATGCACATAAATAAAATGTAGTGTATCCTTACAATGAAATAATATTTGGCAACAAAAAGGAATGAAGGGTACAGTTTGTAAGGGAACAACAGATCCCAGGGCTACACAATGTTGGAGCTGAAAAGGACCTTTGAGAAGAATATGTTTAAATCTTTCATTTCAGTCCTCTAATTCCAGAGCTGAGGTCCTTCAGGACTTGTCTCTGAATGGGTGTTAAGATGAAGAGTAAGTGAAGAAATACAACACTGGTCTCTGGAGATCCAGCCCAGTTTTCCTTCCTTTGGAATTCTTTGTTCCTAATCATATTGTCCAAAACAATGGAAGTGTATATGAGAATAATAAATCAGCCATGTTTTGTGGAGGCTTTTCTTATGCATGTCAGAATCCTCTAGGTCCTAATGTGTTCAGAAGACACCTGCAAATGATGCAGTGCTTTGCCTTCTCATTTATCCAAAAATTTGTTTGACATTTCCAACTCATTTGTAAAGGAAAGCTAAAGTGCATAATTAATTTTCATGTTCTTTCAGAATATTTTAATATCATGCTGCACAAAATAAATGTTTCCATTTTTTTCTTTTGTGCAGCTCTTTCTATTGTTGAATGTCATTTTCTGTTTCTTTTTACATAAAAGGTTTTTGTTTTTTACTTTTTTTTCTGTGTTTTCTAAAGATAGCATGAGCAGAAATCTCTTAGCTAATAGATTTTCAAATTACTTCACTTTTGCATTTATAGATTCCTCTCTTGCTATTTCATTAAATCTCTAGTCACACACAGAGGGAACTTTATCTTAAAAAGTTTCAGACTGGGAGCTTACTAAATTTGAATTTTAAATGCTAGTAAAGAATATGTCTCCTTTCAGGGCCATCATTTGGCATGGTAGTTAATGTGCTGAACTCCCAAA
This sequence comes from Tupaia belangeri chinensis, assembly GCF_000334495.1. Classification (NCBI taxonomy): domain Eukaryota; kingdom Metazoa; phylum Chordata; class Mammalia; order Scandentia; family Tupaiidae; genus Tupaia; species Tupaia belangeri. Next base: position 255,484 of record NW_006209642.1, read on the forward strand.
TGGCCAACTGTAGGAGTCTACCGTACAATACTATTATAAAGAAGTTCCATTAGGCTCTGATTCTGTTTTGATCAACACTGTATCCCCAGTATCTAGAAGAGCACATGGAGGATGATAGGTAGATGCTCAATAAAAAATTGTCAAATGAATGTTAAATAAACAATTCTGATAAAAATGTCTAACTTACCAAATGCTCTGAGTGAACCAGATAGCTATGCTAAATATCTATACACTTTGTAGCTTTTCCTGTTCAAGCACTGCCATTGGATAGGAACTACAGTCCTCCTCATAGTATACATAAAGCCTAACTGCAGACAGGTTATGTAAAATGCCCAAGGTGGCACATTCAGAAAGTTTAGAGATTTAAGTGCAGTTTTCTCTGATTGCAGAGCCTGAGCTAAATCCCTACCCTACTGTAGCAGTAATAGTACTAAAAATGCTAGCAATAATGTTGTAAATAATAGTAATATTGTTGAGCAATTTCTGTGTGTTACACATGGTTTTAAACTCTCATACATTAATGTATCTAATCCCCACAAAAACCTTATAAATCAGACACTATTATTCCCAGTTTATGGATGAGCACCCAAAATAAGATATCCTGTTTTCTCCTCAATTATTCACAATTATTAGATGTTCGGGGGTTTCGTTTGTTTTTTGTTTTGTGCATAAGCTTGTCAGAGAGAGGGAAAGCACCCCTCATTGGGGTATGGTCACACAGCAATCCTTTTCCCTCCATATTTCCTTCCTCTTAGGATCCTGGTGCACACACACACACACACACACACACACACACACACACACACACACACACACACCTGATGTGTTTTTCAGGTTCCTGGCTCTGGGTCTCAAGCCACAGGGGCCATGTGGAATCTGGCTGTCTATGCACAGCACCTAAACTCTGAGCTCTGGGGCCAGCGCCAGGTTTGTTTTTATTATTGACCCTGTTGAAAAATAAACCAAGAAAGAAAGATGGACTTTATGACCTTCCCCAAAACACTTTTTCTTAGGCTCTGCTTTTGGTGGGACTCTCGCTGAGGCGAAAAAAGTAAATAATTTCTACTGAACAACAAAACATGTGAGGCAATTAATATGTGTGATTATCATAGTCTTCCTAACTTCCCAAGATAAATATAATCATCCCCATTTCCTTGATGAAAAAATTGAGAAGGAAGGAGGTTATCCAAGTCATAAACTATAAGCCAGTAAGTGACGAGGTCAAGATTCAAACTCAGATCCTCAGTCCAGTTCAAATACACTAACCAAATTTTACGCTTCTCATTTTCCGGAGATAAAGGTTTTTTTGAGAGCTTTGGCAGACTCGAAGTGATTCGTTTCTGAGCCTGCTTCAAAAAAGCAGTCTCTGTGAGTGAGCCTTACCGCTGTGACTTCAATGGCATATTAGAGCAATAAGGACAAAGAGGTACATACATAGATACCTTTCAATAGAGGACCCAGAGTAGTTCCTGATCAAGAAACCTGTTAATAGATGCTTGTGTTACTACTCTGCCTTTTCTCAAATATAAACCCTTCCTTAGCCTTTAGCAGTTCTAGTGCCATATGTTTGTGCTGCTGTGTTTTTCGTTTTTTATCACATCCAAAGTTATCCAAGTCTACTCAGAAATATCTCATGAACTTACACAACTTTTCTGAGATGAAGTCTTTTTGTTTCGTGATAAACTGCAGAGGCAAAGGCACAGTTAGAAAAAGTGCTGAGGGACTGGCTCCATGGCCTGGTGAATAAGGGAGTTGAATCCCACACTGTTGACCATGCTGCTTTGAGTCCCAGACTTGGCACCTTGAGAAACATGCCAGGCACATGGGATTGTGTCCAAAATCCCCAAAGGAGAAAAACATGGAGGAGAAGGGATTGCAGCATGACTATTCCCCATTGGGGTTATTTTTCCCTTTACCTCTCTCTCCATCTTTGGTGAATGTATGCATCCACTAGAAAAAAGAAGAAGAAGAAGATGAAGAAGATGAAGAAGAAGAAGAAGAAGAAGAAGAAGAAGAAGAAGAAGAAGAAGAAGAAGAAGAAGAAGAAGAAGAAGAAGAAGAAGAAGAAGAAGAAGAAGAAGAAGAAGAAGAAGAAGAAGAAGAAGAAGAAGAAGAAGAAGAAGAAGAAGAAGAAGAAGAAGAAGAAGAAGAAGAA
>NW_006209642.1:257909-266081 GCF_000334495.1 Tupaia belangeri chinensis
GAAAGAAAGAAAGAAAGAAAGAAAGAAAGAAAGAAAGAAAGAAAGAAAGAAAGAAAGGAAGGAAGAAAGAAAGGAAGAGAAAAGAAAAGAAAGCTTTTCAACTGAAGAGATTCGTATTTCCTTCAGAACCCTTGTCTTCAGTACCCCTGGTACAAATTTAAGGTAAGAAGATGTAGGAGCCAACAGTGGTCTTAAGTTGAGTCTGCTCTTGCCAAGAACAAGAGGCTTTCCCTAGCCTTCATTCAGAAATCTATTATTCAGAGAGGGTCCCTACTCAAAGGAAAAGTTAAGCTTAAACCCCAACCATCCTAAACTTTCATAGTAATATGTGCATTATATTGTCATGTATTATATCAGAATGAGAGCAATGATAAAAGGAAAAACAAGTGTATAAATGAATGAAGGCAATTAGTGAAGTGTTAAATGTCAGGTAATCAAATTTATTAGCACCTCAAAGGACAGTATGTAAGTCATAATATTACAGCACTCAGCTAACTAGGTCATTACACTTCCTGCTGCTTAGCAGAGTTAGATGTAGTCAGAACTCATACCACCAATTTCTTGAATTTGTAAATCAAATTTGACTCATTATTTTCTAAGAACCATTCATTTGTCATAATTATATAGTAGCTAATCCAATGTCCATGCACACAAGACTATTTTCAAGCACAATGTAAATGTCTTCACCCAAATCACTTCACATATAAACTATAGCTAAAATTTCTTACTAATTATTCCATAACCAGCAAAAAAACCAACCTACTTGAACACATTTTAGGCTCCCAGGAGATTAATGGTACATAATATTTTTAATTATATGCAATTAACAAACTAAGTTTCTAGGCAAATTTTTCTTTGAATTTTGCATGAAAGATTAGTAAATTTAATTTTAATGTATATGCTAATCAATATGAGGTAAAAGTTTATCCTGTGATTCAGAGAAATGGTGAATTAGAATTTTTAAGTGTCTCATTAAGGCTATCATATACATGACAACATATCTAATATTTGAAAAAGTCCATGTCTTTAGTTATATCCCTTTAAAGGTTTGAGCAAGAGATGCATGATTCCTGCATCTACAAAGTTAGACTGAGGGACATTCTATTTATTTTATGAGTACATTGAGATGTAACTGAAAGCCAATGTTTAAGTTGGATTATTCTCTAATCTTTCAAAGACTAGGACCATGCAACTAAATAAAGAATCAAATAAACATCAGTACAGTTTTCTGGAAACATCCATGTGAAAAAGATTCCAAGCAGCTTCTGCTAAGTTATGAAGAAAAAGGAATACACACTGCAGATATCCCCAAAAGAAGAGACAATCTAAATACTTTCATAGTCATTCACTCATAATTTCCCCTCACTATCAAATTCTACATATTATACTAAAAGCTAAAGCCACAGTAGCTCAAAAATATCATCTTATCAGTCCTTGGTATCAGTAATAAATTAATGACACTAACATAAATCATGATACTAGATGAGGATGAGTAACTGCATTTTCGAGGTAGACAATCACCAACATTTACTGGAAGCCAATTGAACAACCACATAAAAAAACAATGCGTGTCTCTGTGCATCTTGATGGATGTTTATGAGAGTTCCCAGTGAACACGCAGCCAAGAGCAGCAATTTGAGACTCATGTTCATTCAAACAAAGGGGAAAGCTAAGAGCAATTGATTAAAAATTTTGATTACCATTATTCCATTTACAAATATTTGCCGGACAAGTAGAAGCTAACTTGGGTGACAAGGTCACAAAAAAATAAAGAAGGCCCAGCCTAGTAGCATAGGCAGTGGGGTCACTGCTGTAAAATGCTGGAAACCATGTGGGAAGGGTCCAGGTTCATGTCCTGATCATACCAGACCTGCCCCATGATCCTAGCTGGCTATACGGTGGGGGATTGCAGTATGAAGAGCACATTGAGGGTACTTGTCTTCTCTCTCTCATGAAGAAAATAAAGCAATGAATTTTAAATAAAAATTTTTAAAAGATTAAAGTAGAATGTAGAACATATTTTAAAAATCAAATACTTAATTAGTAGTTTATCCTTTTGATAGAGGATATGGGTGGAGGGGAGGATGAGTGTTAAATAATAACATGAAACCAGATGGTGATGCAGCAGTAATTAGACCCATATAAGAAAGGCCTTGGGTTCATGTCCTAGGATTTCCTTGAGCATGCTGAGTCCACATCTGTGTGCTCATAATCCAGGCTGACTGGGACGAAGGGGGGACCATGGCATGAAGACACTATTGTGTCTTCTCTGTATCTCACTCATGAAAAAAGAAACAAAAGAAGAAAGAAAGAGAGAAGAGAAGAAAGAAAGAAAGAAAGAAAGAAGGAAGGAAGGAAGGAAGGACGGAAGGAAGGAAGGAAGGAAGGAAGAAAGGAAGGAGGGAACAAAGGAAGGAACGAAGAGAAAGAGAGAGAAAGAAAACAAGAAGAAAAAAAGAAAGAAGGAATGAAGGAAAGAAGAAAGGAAGGAAGGAAGGAAGGAAGAAAGGAAGGAGGGAACAAAGGAAGGAACGAAGAGAAAGAGAGAGAAAGAAAACAAGAAGAAAAAAAGAAAGAAGGAATGAAGGAAAGAAGAAAGGAAGGAAGGAAGGAAGGAAGAAAGGAAGGAGGGAACAAAGGAAGGAACGAAGAGAAAGAGAGAGAAAGAAAACAAGAAGAAAAAAAGAAAGAAGGAATGAAGGAAAGAAGAAAGGAAGGAAGGAAGGAAGGAAGAAAGGAAGGAGGGAACAAAGGAAGGAACGAAGAGAAAGAGAGAGAAAGAAAACAAGAAGAAAAAAAGAAAGAAGGAATGAAGGAAAGAAGAAAGGAAGGAAGGAAGGAAGGAAGAAAGGAAGGAGGGAACAAAGGAAGGAACGAAGAGAAAGAGAGAGAAAGAAAACAAGAAGAAAAAAAGAAAGAAGGAATGAAGGAAAGAAGAAAGGAAGGAAGGAAGGAAGGAAGAAAGGAAGGAGGGAACAAAGGAAGGAACGAAGAGAAAGAGAGAGAAAGAAAACAAGAAGAAAAAAAGAAAGAAGGAATGAAGGAAAGAAGAAAGGAAGGAAGGAAGGAAGGAAGAAAGGAAGGAGGGAACAAAGGAAGGAACGAAGAGAAAGAGAGAGAAAGAAAACAAGAAGAAAAAAAGAAAGAAGGAATGAAGGAAAGAAGAAAGGAAGGAAGGAAGGAAGGAAGAAAGGAAGGAGGGAACAAAGGAAGGAACGAAGAGAAAGAGAGAGAAAGAAAACAAGAAGAAAAAAAGAAAGAAGGAATGAAGGAAAGAAGAAAGGAAGGAAGGAAGGAAGGAAGAAAGGAAGGAGGGAACAAAGGAAGGAACGAAGAGAAAGAGAGAGAAAGAAAACAAGAAGAAAAAAAGAAAGAAGGAATGAAGGAAAGAAGAAAGGAAGGAAGGAAGGAAGGAAGAAAGGAAGGAGGGAACAAAGGAAGGAACGAAGAGAAAGAGAGAGAAAGAAAACAAGAAGAAAAAAAGAAAGAAGGAATGAAGGAAAGAAGAAAGGAAGGAAGGAAGGAAGGAAGAAAGGAAGGAGGGAACAAAGGAAGGAACGAAGAGAAAGAGAGAGAAAGAAAACAAGAAGAAAAAAAGAAAGAAGGAATGAAGGAAAGAAGAAAGGAAGGAAGGAAGGAAGGAAGAAAGGAAGGAGGGAACAAAGGAAGGAACGAAGAGAAAGAGAGAGAAAGAAAACAAGAAGAAAAAAAGAAAGAAGGAATGAAGGAAAGAAGAAAGGAAGGAAGGAAGGAAGGAAGAAAGGAAGGAGGGAACAAAGGAAGGAACGAAGAGAAAGAGAGAGAAAGAAAACAAGAAGAAAAAAAGAAAGAAGGAATGAAGGAAAGAAGAAAGGAAGGAAGGAAGGAAGGAAGAAAGGAAGGAGGGAACAAAGGAAGGAACGAAGAGAAAGAGAGAGAAAGAAAACAAGAAGAAAAAAAGAAAGAAGGAATGAAGGAAAGAAGAAAGGAAGGAAGGAAGGAAGGAAGAAAGGAAGGAGGGAACAAAGGAAGGAACGAAGAGAAAGAGAGAGAAAGAAAACAAGAAGAAAAAAAGAAAGAAGGAATGAAGGAAAGAAGAAAGGAAGGAAGGAAGGAAGGAAGAAAGGAAGGAGGGAACAAAGGAAGGAACGAAGAGAAAGAGAGAGAAAGAAAACAAGAAGAAAAAAAGAAAGAAGGAATGAAGGAAAGAAGAAAGGAAGGAAGGAAGGAAGGAAGAAAGGAAGGAGGGAACAAAGGAAGGAACGAAGAGAAAGAGAGAGAAAGAAAACAAGAAGAAAAAAAGAAAGAAGGAATGAAGGAAAGAAGAAAGGAAGGAAGGAAGGAAGGAAGAAAGGAAGGAGGGAACAAAGGAAGGAACGAAGAGAAAGAGAGAGAAAGAAAACAAGAAGAAAAAAAGAAAGAAGGAATGAAGGAAAGAAGAAAGGAAGGAAGGAAGGAAGGAAGAAAGGAAGGAGGGAACAAAGGAAGGAACGAAGAGAAAGAGAGAGAAAGAAAACAAGAAGAAAAAAAGAAAGAAGGAATGAAGGAAAGAAGAAAGGAAGGAAGGAAGGAAGGAAGAAAGGAAGGAGGGAACAAAGGAAGGAACGAAGAGAAAGAGAGAGAAAGAAAACAAGAAGAAAAAAAGAAAGAAGGAATGAAGGAAAGAAGAAAGGAAGGAAGGAAGGAAGGAAGAAAGGAAGGAGGGAACAAAGGAAGGAACGAAGAGAAAGAGAGAGAAAGAAAACAAGAAGAAAAAAAGAAAGAAGGAATGAAGGAAAGAAGAAAGGAAGGAAGGAAGGAAGGAAGAAAGGAAGGAGGGAACAAAGGAAGGAACGAAGAGAAAGAGAGAGAAAGAAAACAAGAAGAAAAAAAGAAAGAAGGAATGAAGGAAAGAAGAAAGGAAGGAAGGAAGGAAGGAAGAAAGGAAGGAGGGAACAAAGGAAGGAACGAAGAGAAAGAGAGAGAAAGAAAAAAAGAAGAAAGAAAGAAAGAAGGAAGGAAGGAAGGAAGGAAGGAAGAAAGGAAGGAGGGAACAAAGGAAGGAACGAAGAGAAAGAGAGAGAAAGAAAACAAGAAGAAAAAAAGAAAGAAGGAATGAAGGAAAGAAGAAAGGAAGGAAGGAAGGAAGGAAGGAAGGAAGGAAGAAAATGATAGAGAAAGGAAAAGAAAGAAGAACTTAAGGAAACTTAAATTAGGGGAGAGCTCAGAGACAGCCTCTTTGTGATGAACGCTGTGGAGATGTACATGATAAATACACCAAGTGTGCATAGAGCAAACATATGCATCACTGGTCATCCTGACTTTGTAGACAAAATGATTTACTTTTACTTTTGCTGGTCTGCTTTTACACCCTCAGTACCGCATCTATAATTTAGGGATGCCCTTGTTTCTCTTCTGCTCCATTCCCAGGACTCCCAACTCCCCCATCAAACTTCTTGTCCCTTTACTCCTCCCAACTAGGCTTCTGGCTGACTGGCTGCTTATCTAAAGCTGTAATTCTATGGTCCTTCCATATTAGCTAGCTGGAATTAATGGAGAAAAATCTTAGTATTGATAAATTGGTTTGGCTAAAAAGATTTTATTGATGTTATGAAAACAATGTATTACAATAGCTAAACAAAATTTATTTTTCTCAAATTCAAACACTGTATTTAAAATCTATTTAAGTAGGGACCAGCTGTTAGCATAATGGCTATGTCGCTGGACTCCCATGTAGTCGACCGCAGTTCGAGTCCCGGACCTGGTGGCTTAAACCCACACCGGGCGCATGTGCGTGCGTGCCCAAGATCCCGAGAGGAGAATGGAGGAGAAGGGATTGCGGCGTGGCCATCCCCCCTGGAGGGTGATTTCTTGCTTTCTGTCTCTCTGTCTCTCTCTGTCTTTCTGGCGAGCGCACGCGCCCTATAGAAAAAACCTCTAAAAAAATCAATTTAAGTAAAAAAATTTCATGTAATTATTCATATTGATTCTTTCTGTCTGCTATTGAGTACACATAAAGTCTTAATGTGTAGTTTACTGGAAATAAAAATGAGATTTAAGCAATAGTTACTTAAAAGATCATTTAAACTTTGATGACAGAGTTATAGCACAATATTATTTTATGTAAAGATTTACTAGATCTATTATTTAATGGCACAAAGGTTACTCTAGTCAGATTCCACTAGTATACAAATAGTTCCATAACTAATCATTTTTAGGTATAAACATTTGCTGGTACAAAGTCTTAAGATTTCCTAGTAAGAAAGAAGGGGAAATAAAGTTCTGGGGTCAGTGCATGGTGTGGTGATAGATAAAGCAGCTAGATCCCACGTGGCCAACCACATACCTTGAGTCCCAGACCTAGGCTCTTGTGAAACATACCGGGCATGTGGGCATGTATGCCCAAGGTCCTGAAAGGATGGTGAGACAGAGAAGAGGTTGCAGTGTGAAACATACCCCATGGGTGGTGCTATCTCCTTTCCCCCTGTCTCTGTCTCGTTCCAGAGGGTACATGCACCCTTTGGCAAAATTTTAAAAACAAACAAAAGTCCTAAGAATATATATCCAAGTAAATAAAACTCATGATACAATGAAAGATAAATTACTGGTAACGGGGAAAAATACTAAACTATAATACTGTCTTCATTGTGCTCTATTTTGCAATCGCACCTTAAGTTTTTAAGTTTCAAAGTGCTAAAACTGGATAGAACACAAGTAAGTTATTTCTCAGTATGTTTTAGCCAGAAGAATCAAAAATAAAATGCCTATTTTCCAATGACCTGACTTATAAAATCTATATATTTTTTAAAAGTTACTTTTATTAGTACTATAAATATTATGGCTATTTTCCAAGCAATCTCTTTTCCTCCGTAATTCTCATCATAATTAGTAACTATATACTTACATGTTTGTGTATATATGTCTGCCTTTTCTACTAGACTGCTACCTCCATAGAAGTAGTGTCTTAATCCATTCAGTATACAATATAATAATTAGACTAAATGGTGTAAACAAGAGACATTTATTTCTAACAGTAATGGAGGCTGGGAAGTCTAAGATCTAAATAATAATAATAAATAAGTCTAATGACTGTATGACTGTATTTTTGCTGGTTTCTCATTTGGAGCAGAGGATTAGATTCTCTGTAGATAACTACTCTTTCTTTCCTTTTTTTTTTTTTCTTAGAGTTTTTTGCTGCAGGGTGCATGCGCTCGCCAGAGAGACAGAGAGACATAAAGTGAGAAATCACCCGCCAGGGGGGATGGCCACGCTGCAATCCCTTCTCCTCCGTTCTCCTCTCGGGATCTTGAGCACGCATGCACACATGCCCGACGTGAGTTTCAAGCCACGGTGTCCGGAACGTGAACCGCGGTCGACTACGTGGGAGTCCAGCGACATAGCCATTACACTAACTGCTGGTCCCGATAACTACTCTTTCTGAGAACCAGATTTTGGCTTAAGGTTACTGGGCCCTAGTAGAAATTGAGCAGCTAACAGTAGGCCACCAAGTTCCTATGAGATATGAGTTGTCCATCAACAACTGGTTGTTTTCTGACACACCCAGCTTTAAAGTTGGGCGTGCATAGGATGACTCCAGTACAAATGGAAGTGGTATGCACAAAACTGGGCTCAAGCAGTCCTTGAAGGAACAAATATTTACATAAGGAATTGACCCAGATGCCCATGGTGCTCACTCCTGCCATATTACCTTCATTCTATCACACCACACCTCTGGTCTCATGGGGGAGTTGCCTACCACCAGACAACTGAGGAAGAGAAACTTGAGCCTGGTTTATAGATAGTTCTCCATGATATGCAGGCACCATCTGACAGCAAACAACTATAGCAACAACCTCTCCTGATACATCCCTGAAGGATAGTGGTAAAGAGAAATTTTCCCAGTGGGCATAACTTAAAGCAGCAAAGCTGAGTGTTCATGATACTTGGAAGAAGAAATGGCCAGAGATGTTAAGACTACCTTGACTCCTGAGCTGTGGCTAACAATCTGACTGGATGGTCATTAGCTTAGAGGAAACACGATTGTAAAATTGGTGACAAGGAGAAAACATGTGGATAGATCTCCCTGAGTAGACAAAGAACATGAAGATATTTGTGTCCCATGTGAATGCTTACCAGAAAGTGACCTCAGCAGAGGAGGATTTTAATAAACAAGTGGATAGGATGACCTGTTCTATGGAAACAAAGTCTCTTTCC
>NW_006209642.1:266471-275941 GCF_000334495.1 Tupaia belangeri chinensis
TTCCCTAGTTCCTCTTGTTTCTTTGTTTTTTGGTTTTTGGTTTTTGGGGTTTTTTTGTTTTTGTTTGTTTGTTTGTTTAATGAACAGGAGGCTTATTAATAGTGGCATGTGGCAGGGCTCAAGATCATGAATGAGCTTGGGAATAAGGGCTTCCACTTACCAAGACCCACCTGGCTGCAGCCACTGCTCAATGATAAATATGCCAGTGATAAACACCCACACTGAGTCTCAATATTGCACCATCTCCCTGGATAATCAGCCAAGCTATATGGTGGCAGGTTGATTATACTGGACTGCTTTCATCATGAAAGAGGCAGCACTTTGTCATCCCTGGAATAGACACTCTAGATATACACTGTCCTCCTTAAATGTGCTGTTTCTGCCAGAACTACCTTCCATGAATTTACAGAATGCTTTATCCACAGTCATAGAATGCCATACAGTATTGCTTCTAATCAGGGAACATCACAAATACAAAGTAGAGAAATTCTCAATCACTTGTCTTACCATATTCTCCATCATCCTGAAACATGACATGACAGAACAGTGGAATGGCCTTTGAAGTCTCAGTTACAGTCTCAGCCAAGTGACAACACCTTTCCAGGCTCTGGAAATATCTTCTAGGAGCCATACATGCTCTGAATCTCAATCTGTATATGCTCAATAAGTGGTGCCCTTCTTCCATAGTCAGAATGCATGGATCTAGCAATTAATAGGAAATGGCACCACTATTATCCTTCCCAATCCACTAGAAAAAAATTGCTTCACATCCCCATGGTCTTATGCTTTGTTGATCAAGAGGTCTGGGATTGGATGGGAAGAGTGTTTCCATTAGGAAACACAATAATGATTCCATTAAACTGGGAGTTAAGATGGCCACCAGCCGCTTTGGGCTTCCCAGCTTCTGAGTCAAGAGGCAGAGGGAGAAGTTACTGTATTGGCTGAAGTCGTAAATCCTGATTACTGAGGGGAAATTGGGCTATACAATTATGGAGATAAGAGAGTATGTCTGGCATACAGGAGATCCTGTAGGGCATCTCTTGTTACTACCACATTTTATAACTAATGTGAATGGAAAAACCAAAAGACCTGAACACAGGTAGAATTGCTAATGGCCCAGTTGTTTCAGGAATGAAGATTTGGATTACCTCTCCGCTACCAGGTAAAGGACCATGATGATCAGCAGAGGTACTTGCTTGAGAGCAAAAGGAATATAGAAGGGCAATGGAAGGGAACTATAAACACCAGATGTAATGACATAACCAAATCTAGACACAAGAAATCTAAGTTACTCATAACTTTCTTTCCTCTTTTATGCTCTTATCATCTAGCATAAGAAATATTATTAATAGTAAACTTTACATTACAATATTTAAGTTTTAGGATGTCAAGGAGGACCATGAACATTACCCAATGTCGTTGCATCCTCTTTTGGAGAAAGGGTTAGAATGTTTTGAGTTGTACAACAAGCTTTAGGACAGCTACATTGTGTTAGGTAAAATAATGACTTTATTATTGCATTTGAGATTAACTGATTAAAAGAAAAGTATACAGGTATAAAGCTGACAAAGGGTGGACTTGATATGATAGTCTACTTTATGTGTCAATTTGACTGGGCTGTAGTCCCGGTTAATTTATCAGACACTGTTCTACGTGTCACTGTGAAGGAATTTTGTAGATGTGATGAACATCTGCAATATGCTGACTTTACAGTTATTCTCAAAAATCTGGGTGGACAAAATTCAGGAATTTGAAAGACTTTAGGAGCAGAACTAAGGTTTTTCTCTTTTTTTTTTTTTTTTTTTTTTGAGTGGTTTTTACTATAAGGCACGTGTGCTCGCCAGAAAGACAGAGACAGAAAGCAAGAAATAAATCACATCCCAGGGGAGATGGTCATGCCGCAGTCCCTTCTCCTCCATTCTCCTCTTGGGATCTTGGGCATGTACACACACACGCCTGGTGTGAGTTTAAGCCACCAGGTCCAGGACTCTAACCACGGTCGACTACATGGGAGTCCAGCAACATAGCCATTATGCCAACTGCTGGTCCCAGAACTAAAGTTTTTATAAAGAAGAAGAAATTCTAACCTATGAACCAAAGATTCAACTCTTGCCCTAGAGTTTCCAGCCTGCCCTTCTGCCAGCCTCCACAATCACGTAACCCAAGTTCTTGCAATCAATTTCTTAATTTATATGTTCTACTCTTTCTCTTTCTCTATTTCCTTTCCTGTTTCTCTGATGGAAGCCTCGCAGAATATAATTATGTTCAAAGTGTGAGGACATGGAAAAATGGAGCATATTAAAATGATTTCTAATGAAAAAATTTCATTGAAAAAAGGAAAGCTTTATTATCCATTGTGATTTATCCAAGGGTGTACCAGAAATACAGTATTTATTTGTATGAAGAAGCTGGAAATTGAGATATAAAATTAAAAGCCAAAAAGGTAAATAACTTGTCCCCAAATCATGCAGATCAGAATTTGAAACTAGATTTCATGACAGTCAAGTTTATCTTATTTTGACTACTTAAATTAACTGCCATTTGATAAATCAAAGCACCATTTCTCTAGAAAAATGATCACCATTATAAAGAAAATCTATCAGAAAAAAATGGATTTTCTACTACTGAAAAAAGTACATGGAAAAACAATGAAGAAACTTTGGAAATCTTATAGTAACACCAACCAAAGGTTTCATTCAAAATATAAAGCACAAAAATGCTTGGATCTTATTTTGTTCGAGGGCTTTTTTTCTTTGATCGTAAATATGTCAGTACACATGAAGTCTAAGATTAATAACGAAAGGTCATTAACGGCTACGACTCGGACAAAAAAAGGTAATGTTCCATTTTCTCTTGGTCCTTGGAGGTGGAGGTTCCGGTTTGATGCAGAGCATTCATTCCTAAGTAACATGCTTAGGCTTGATATTCCCTTTAATACTGATTGCCAGAAAAGACCCAATTGACACTAATGTTACCTCAAAGACATCAATGTCAGCAATTTCCACAACATTTTCTCTTCCATTACAAGCAAGCTTCAGCTATAAACTGCTGCATACTTTCTAATCCTTTTTATTTTATAACTCCTTCTGTGATAGATGACCTCCTTCTAAGGATACATCCAAGAAGAGCAGAAAATAGTAAAACTTAATACACTTCTTAACCTGGGCCCCATATGAGCAATTTGAACTGTGGAGAATTTGGTCTAATGGCAAGGTTACTGCATGTTTCACCATAAAATGACAAGACTGATTACATCAAAGCTGACTTCTAATCTTCCCCATTAGTAATAAGGTAAAACACAGTTTAGTAAATAATGTGCTTGAGTGTTTTATTTTTCAAAAGATAGCCACATGAGTCTATATTAGGGAATATCAAAGTCAGTATCTGTAGAGATCTGCCTGGCTCCCTGCACCAGCATCCGTCCAGTCTGCACAGCCCCTAAACAAGAATGTCACAAGTTTCCTTTAACCTCCCCCCCACCCACCACCACCATGAACAGTCTCTGCTTTAATGCCTTAGGTAGAACACTACTCCCTCCAGAATAGGCCTCTGTGCTAGTCTATCCAGTTTCTCTCCAGCCCCAACCCTGCAGTCCCACTATCTTATTTGTGATTTGATCTCCCTTTTTATCTGCCTGGATATCACCTGCTTCCAGACTCTGTGTCACCACGGCCCACCCACCTGCTGGGACACCATCTGCTGCACTTTGCTGGTCCTCATGGACTCCACCTCTCTGCCTGTCAGTAAGGCCTCCTGTTGCCACATCATCTTCACTAGATAATGAGCTCACTGGCTTGGACTCTCTCCCGTCAGCTGAAAGAAGTTCCAATTTCACTGGTCTCTTTCACCCTGGTGACCTTGCCCTATCTTTAAAAAAATAGAGGAACTCATCCCTCTACCACTAAGCTCTTATTCTGACAGTGTTAAACCACTCTTTGCCCTACAAAATACTCCAAGCTAACAGGTTTGAAGCATAATTAAAGCATACCGTAGACTGCTTAACAAAGAGGTATGGGTGTGTAAAGAGCCTAAAGGATAGAAGTCATGTACCAACCTGTAATAAAGAAACCTGAGAAGCAGTGGAATATTTTCACTGCAATACAGAGGTGAAAAGGAATCAAGTTCGGTTTTCCAAACAGCCTGCCACGTAGTAGCACATTTATAAACACAGAAATTAAAAAAATAAAATAAATGACATTAACTGTTTAGGAGGCAAACAAAATGTCTACACAAAGCAAAAATAAGTTCCAAAGGCAATTATAGGCATTGTCACAGCCTATACAACTATGTGATACATTAATATTTTGCCTTTTTTAAACTATGTATGAATTTCTATTTTTACATCAAAATAAACTCATATTTTAACTTTCGTTTTCCATACTTTTTGAAGGTCTTTCATAGAACTATTATCATCATCATTATTATAATTCATGTTACAGCATGTGCACATGTACTGGGGAGAGAGAGAGAAGTACCCTTCACAGGGCTCAGTAACACCACAATCCCTTTCCTCCAGCTCATTTTATAACTAAATTACACAATACAAGCCAATTAAATCAAAGTGCCTTCCCAGATATGATGGATGTGATTTGGAAAGAAACAGACCTTTCAGATGCACTACAGAGGCATACCCACACATACACCCATACTATATACTGAAAACTTTAATGATAATCTGCAGCTAAAATATTCATATCTTCTAGCAGTTTGAAAATATTTATTCTTGGGACCAGCAGTTGGAGTAATGGCTATGTCGCTGAACTCCCACATAATTGACCATGGTTCAAGTCCCAGACCAGGTGGCTTAAACTCACACCAGGCACATGTGTGTGCATGCTCAAGATCCCAAGAAAAGAATGGAGGAGAATGGATTGTGGCGTGGCCATCCCCCAGGGAGGAGATTTCTTGTTTTCTGTCTCTCTGTCTCTGTCTTTCTGGCAAGCACACACACCCTATAGCAAAAACCTCTCCAAAAAAGAAAATACATATTCTGAGACAAATAACAGTAATCAGCTCATGTACAGTTTTTAGATGATGATTTACCT
This sequence comes from Tupaia belangeri chinensis, assembly GCF_000334495.1. Classification (NCBI taxonomy): domain Eukaryota; kingdom Metazoa; phylum Chordata; class Mammalia; order Scandentia; family Tupaiidae; genus Tupaia; species Tupaia belangeri. The sequence goes on from NW_006209642.1 coordinate 271,517, forward strand.
TTTCCAAAAACTTTTAATTTTATTTTATTATTATTATTATTATATCTTGGTCTTTTAGGGTTGTGTTTTAAAAAATCACATATTAAAAACAATAAATCACGGGACCAGCAGTTAGCATAATGGCTATGTCGCTGGACTCCCACGTAGTCGACCGCAGTTTGCGTCCCAGACCCGGTGGCTTAAACTCACGCCAGGCACGTGTGCGTGCGTGCCCAAAATCCCAAGAGGAGAATGGAGGAGAAGGGATTGCGGTGTGGCCATCCCCCCTGGGGGGTTGATTTATCACTTTCTGTCTCTCTGTCTCTCTCTCTGTCTGTCTGGCGAGCGCACACGCCCTATAGCAAAAACCTCTCCAAAATAAATAAATAAATAAGCAAATAAATAAATAAATAAATCACACATTTACATTTTACTACCAATGAATTTTTTTTGTGTGTCTACAGTTAATATTTGTTACAAAGATATTTACAAGGCAGGATAACAGGTTGACATGAATTAAAATATTATGTTGTTCTCAAGAATTTTTTAATTAAAATGTTCCAGGCTGAATTCATTTATAGAGAATTCAAATTACCATAATTTTATTAAGCGCATAATTAAGTCAAACTTGATGCTTAACACATGGTACGTCTTTGCCGTTAATGTATCATTTGACTTATATAGAGCATGTTAGCAATTAAATGTTTATTTCCAGCAGGTAGTCGAGAATACTGATTTTACTTATTTTGCAATAGTATAAACATCTTAGAGAAACAAAAGCAAATTTTAAGTGAGGAAAATTTAAAAATTATTTGTAAACCTTTTAATTTTAGAGTACTAGTTTAAAAGTTTAAAATTAAAATTAGGAATTTTTTTCCCTAACACCATGTATCCTAATGAAACAGCAGCAGTGCCACCTTACTGGGAAGAACATGAAACTGGGCCTGGCTAAATAAAATTGCAGGCCTGGGTTGGAACTGGAAATACCTAAGTTAAATTCCTGAGTCACTTTTCTGTCTCCAGTACAGCCAGGTCACAAACAAACCTTTATGGAATAAACATGTCACATTCATTAATCAGTCAAAACTCAAGACAACTGTAGGATAAAACTAAGCAGAGAAATAACTAGAAAGGAGATGACTTCTGATCCCCAGTGACACCTAATTTGCTGGACATTTCCCCACCTATTGAAACAAATGGGACAGAGTGCTTTCCTCAATAGAAAGAGGAAGTAACTAGTTTCACCTGGCAGGGAAGAGGGCAATCTTTTTTTTAATGTTTTTTTTTTCAATTTTTTAATATTATTTTTAATCACATACATCTTTACAGTGGATAGCATTTCTTTTTCCAGCACAATTACCATGCATGTCAGTCCAGACAAAGACATTACTATCCACATCATCATCATTAAATAGCTTTTCAGTTTTTTTAGATTATTATTATTTATTCTCATTTTTTTAAACATTCAATCACTATACATCATTTGGTTTGTAAAGAGAATTTACCTAACATGAAATACTTCTTAGACCAGTCCAATTGACAATACTATACGTGTTTCATTTTTCAGCTGTGGGGACTCCAAGAATTCACTATCCTACCTTTCTAAATCTTTTTCTTCTTTTTAAAAAAATAATTATTTTTATTTAACTTTAATTAATTAATTAATTAATTATTTTAATTTGACCAGAGTGAGAAAGAGAGAGAAGGAAAGTAAGACAGCAAGCCACCAGGTCTGGCAGTTGAACTGCAGTTGGCCATGTGGGAGTTCAACGCCCTTAACCACCATGCTACCTGCTGGCCCGTTGTACATCTTCTTTAAACGTAAGAAGCAGCATGATGAACAGAATAATGAACTATAAATCTTTCTATATCTTTCCATGCAATTGGGTTTTAAGAAGACTGCCATTTACCAGTTATCAGAGCCAGTGGTACAAGAACAACTTTAGTCAAAATAAATATAACAGAATTTATTTGAGTCTAGAGTGACTCAAGAATTGGGCAGCACTCAAAACTGAAAGAGGCTCAGAAAACTCCACTCTCACTGTCTGAATAACTGACTATTACAGATTAAACATGGAAACAAAGTCAAGAAATAACTTGATTGACTACAACAAGGTATTTGACTTATGTAAGAATGGTTCAATGGGAAATCCCAAGTTACATAACCGATTACTAATTGGCTGGCTGTAATTGGCTGAATCTCAATTCAGAATTAATCAGTTACATGGAATACCTCTAAGCTAAGTTTCAGTTTCCTTGTTTAAGAATTCCAGATACTGAAATAACTGTAGACTAATGGCTATCTGCTTATTTTATCTTAACTCCAGAAAGCCACTTCCCCTCCTATAGTTTTGTTCTTTATTTGCAGTCTAGTCCTCCCTTATAGTTTGCCTAGGAAAAATCCTAGTTTCTTTGCATTTTCCTGCCTTCTCACCTGTCCAGCTTTGCTGTTTCCATATGGTTCCTGTACTGACAATATATATTCATATGGGAACCAGCAGTTAGCATAATGGCTATGTCGCTGGACTCCCACATAGTCGACCGCGGTTCGCGTCCCGGACCCGTTGGCTTAAATATCATGCCAGGCACGTGTGCGTGTGTGCCCAAGATCCCAAGAGGAGAATGGAGGAGAAGGGATTGCGGCATGACCATCTTCCCTGGGGGGTGATTTCTCGCTTTCTGTCTCTATGTCTCTCTCTGTCTGGCAAGCACACGTGCCCTATAGTGAAAATCTCTCCAAAAAAAAAATATATATATATTCATAAATTAGGATGATGTTTTCTCATCACTCTTCCAGCAATAATATCCTGTCATCTATGGGCTCAATTTAATAGCAAGGGAGGTCACTAGGAGAGATAGCAAATGAGGTTTCATTTACTAAATAAAGTACAAATTTTAAAAGAACAGAGTTGGAACTATAGAAATCTACATAGATATCAGAAACAATATTGCAAAAGAAGTGTGATATTGTATTTATAAACCTTACAAAGCACAAACCAAGACTAAATATTAAGGTGGTTCCCAAATCAGCCAGATGGTATGGTGGTTAATTCATTAGATGCTTCTGAGAGGAGACTTAAATAACTGTGTCATCTTATTCCATTGAAAAGGAAAACTTTATGCAAATATTACAAAGTGAAATGAGTCATTTCTGGGAGATGGGAGTTGATTTTTTGTTGTTGTTCTCTGTTATTTAAATATCTCAGTATATAAATTTCACAAACAAAAAACAGAAGATGGGATATAGAAACAAAAAGAAGGTGGGACTAATTAAAGATAGGCCTGGAAAAGTGAGCACATAGTATTGAAATGGCTAGTTTATTAGGGCTGATAAGCAGTTGGAAGTCATCTATAGTCCATTGAGTTAATAATCACTAATTGCTTTGTTTAGTTCATTTTGGCATATGAGAACTCAACCACCTGAGTCTTCTAGACTTCCCCCCGACCCGGGAGATTTTTTTGATACAGAGAGTGTGAGCTCATCAGAGACACAGAAGAGATAGAAAGAAAAAAAAATCACACACACACCCCCACCACCACCGAGGGGAATGGCCATGCTGCAATCCCTTTTCTTCTAGCCTCCTCTCAGGAATTTGGACTTGCTTACTTACACACAGGCCCAGTGAGAATTTTTTTAATTTCTAAAGCCACCAGGTCCAGGACTCAACCTGCAGTTGACTACATGGGAGTCCAACGTCCTAGCCACTGCACCACCTGACAGTCCCCTTTTCTGACTTCTTTATGAGTAATTCAAATTACCCAGTGGTTGGTACCAACAGCATGATGAAAAACAAAAATTTGGTTACAACAGAATATTTAGTTACAATTTGACTCTAGCAACCTTCAAACTCATCCAACATGCATGAGCAGGTTCTCTGAATAGGTCATAACAAGTCCACAATCTCTTTCTATAGAACAAACTAAGGTTGGCAATATAGGTACTTTAGCATACCTAAAGTGCTAAAGACTGAGCTAAAAAAGAAACCTTCCTGGAAACCAAGAACAGACAAACGAGCAAATGCTAACAAAATGGATCAACTGAACTGCCAAGTTTTCTAATGTTGTATTATATTTTCTATTTCTTCACATTTTAGATTTTGTTATTACAAACCTCAGAAGGGGAGGGGGGTACTTTCTACATTAATGGGCATCATTTTAACTTCCTGGATTGTTTGAGATACTCCAGATGTTTACCAAGGTAAGATTTTGTTCTTCCACAATAATGGTATCATTTATCAAGTAACCACTATATGCCAAAAATATTTTGTATTAGTTCAATTACACTCATTATTTTAGTCCATTCTTATCACAGACCTGTGAGACATAAACTATTATAATTCCTGTTTCTGTGATGCAAAAACTAAGACTCAGAGATGAGAGATTTGGCCAAAGTCTAAGAGAGAAAGGATGAAGTGGGTCTGATTCAAAAGCAGCCTTTCAGTTCCT
>NW_006209642.1:276204-304429 GCF_000334495.1 Tupaia belangeri chinensis
CCCAAGATCCCGAGAGGAGAATGGAGGAGAAGGGATTGCGGCATGACCATCTTCCCTGGGGGGTGATTTCTCGCTTTCTGTCTCTATGTCTCTCTCTGTCTGGCAAGCACACGTGCCCTATAGTGAAAATCTCTCCAAAAAAAAAAAAATATATATATATATATTCATAAATTAGGATGATGTTTTCTCATCACTCTTCCAGCAATAATATCCTGTCATCTATGGGCTCAATTTAATAGCAAGGGAGGTCACTAGGAGAGATAGCAAATGAGGTTTCATTTACTAAATAAAGTACAAATTTTAAAAGAACAGAGTTGGAACTATAGAAATCTACATAGATATCAGAAACAATATTGCAAAAGAAGTGTGATATTGTATTTATAAACCTTACAAAGCACAAACCAAGACTAAATATTAAGGTGGTTCCCAAATCAGCCAGATGGTATGGTGGTTAATTCATTAGATGCTTCTGAGAGGAGACTTAAATAACTGTGTCATCTTATTCCATTGAAAAGGAAAACTTTATGCAAATATTACAAAGTGAAATGAGTCATTTCTGGGAGATGGGAGTTGATTTTTTGTTGTTGTTCTCTGTTATTTAAATATCTCAGTATATAAATTTCACAAACAAAAAACAGAAGATGGGATATAGAAACAAAAAGAAGGTGGGACTAATTAAAGATAGGCCTGGAAAAGTGAGCACATAGTATTGAAATGGCTAGTTTATTAGGGCTGATAAGCAGTTGGAAGTCATCTATAGTCCATTGAGTTAATAATCACTAATTGCTTTGTTTAGTTCATTTTGGCATATGAGAACTCAACCACCTGAGTCTTCTAGACTTCCCCCCGACCCGGGAGATTTTTTTGATACAAAGAGTGTGAGCTCATCAGAGACACAGAAGAGATAGAAAGAAAAAAAAAAATCACACACCCCCCCGCCACCACCGAGGGGAATGGCCATGCTGCAATCCCTTTTCTTCTAGCCTCCTCTCAGGAATTTGGACTTGCTTACTTACACACAGGCCCAGTGAGAATTTTTAATTTTTTAAGCCACCAGGTCCAGGACTCAACCTGCAGTTGACTACATGGGAGTCCAACGTCCTAGCCACTGCACCACCTGACAGTCCCCTTTTCTGACTTCTTTATGAGTAATTCAAATTACCCAGTGGTTGGTACCAACAGCATGATGAAAAACAAAAATTTGGTTACAACAGAATATTTAGTTACAATTTGACTCTAGCAACCTTCAAACTCATCCAACATGCATGAGCAGGTTCTCTGAATAGGTCATAACAAGTCCACAATCTCTTTCTATAGAACAAACTAAGGTTGGCAATATAGGTACTTTAGCATACCTAAAGTGCTAAAGACTGAGCTAAAAAAGAAACCTTCCTGGAAACCAAGAACAGACAAACGAGCAAATGCTAACAAAATGGATCAACTGAACTGCCAAGTTTTCTAATGTTGTATTATATTTTCTATTTCTTCACATTTTAGATTTTGTTATTACAAACCTCAGAAGGGGAGGGGGGTACTTTCTACATTAATGGGCATCATTTTAACTTCCTGGATTGTTTGAGATACTCCAGATGTTTACCAAGGTAAGATTTTGTTCTTCCACAATAATGGTATCATTTATCAAGTAACCACTATATGCCAAAAATATTTTGTATTAGTTCAATTACACTCATTATTTTAGTCCATTCTTATCACAGACCTGTGAGACATAAACTATTATAATTCCTGTTTCTGTGATGCAAAAACTAAGACTCAGAGATGAGAGATTTGGCCAAAGTCTAAGAGAGAAAGGATGAAGTGGGTCTGATTCAAAAGCAGCCTTTCAGTTCCTCATTGTATTCCCTTTCAGGGAAGCCTTTCCCACATCAAGGATTTCAATATAAGATCCTGCAACTTTCTGGACCAGCAGTTAGCATAATGGCTATGTCGCTGGACTCTCACGTAGTTGACCGTGGTTCGCGTCCCAGACCCGGTGGCTTAAAACTCACGCCGGGGCGTGTGCATGCATGCCCAAGTTCCTGAAAGGAGAATGGAGGAGAAGTGATTGCGGCGTGACCATCACCCCTGGGGGGTGATTTCTCGCTTTCTGTCTCTCTGTCTCTCTCTGTCTGGCGAGCGCACACACCCTACAGCAAAAAAAAAAAAACTCTTAAAAAAAAAAGAAAAAGATCCTGCAACTTTTGTCTTTAGACATGAGTTAATTTTCCACCTTTGCCCCCAACCTCTCATCATCTCAAACATAAATCCCGTGTGCTGTATCTATTCATAGTGGTACAAGCTTCTCGAAACACTTCCATTACCAGAGGTAGCCTGTTACAATTTCAAGCAGACTTTCTTCTAATTAAGCGAAAATGTTTCTTCCTCTGATCATGTCCACTCAATCTAGTTTTGCATTTTCAATTACACAGAACACATTTTTTTCTTCCACATGATGTTATTCACTGAATTTAAGGTTAGCTCATCCTCCCTAGGACCTCCACATAGCACATTAGTCACTCCTGGCAGGCAGTTATTTTGGGTCTCCTCAGAGTCCTCTAGTCAAGCTCTCTCTGGGCCAGCATTTACATGATGGTGGTTCATAGACCCTGGGGAACTATGAAGTGTTTTCATCTCTGTCCCCAGTGTTCACCATAGCACTGGGCATGGGATAAATAAGGCAAACACTCAATAAATACTGAGTGGAGGAATGAGACAATGAGTTTTATAGACTTTGAACATTAGCTGGCAATTACTTTAATCACTAAGAATTGTTCTAACTTGTTCATGACCATTTTCATTCTTTGTATATGTTCTCTTTACTCTTCCTTACAAAGGAGTCTATTTGTCCTGCTCTTTTGTTTATTCGTTGTTTTGATTTATTTTTGTTTTGTTTTGTTTTCCATTTTCTCCTCCAGAACTCACTGCTTACAAACAGTTTTTTGACAGTTTGTCTAGGATGAAAATTAACAAAATTTATTTATTGATCTTTAGGATTGTGCTTGCTTGATTTTTTTGCTCTTGTTTAAAATGAAATGGCTAAGGGACCAGCAGTCAGCGTAATGGTTCTGTCACCTTACTCCCACGTAGTCGACCTCAGTTCGAGTACTGGACCCGGTGGCTTAAACTCACACTGGGCATGTGTGTGTGCGTGCCCAAGATCCCGAGAGGAGAATCGAGGAGAAGGGATTACGGCGTGGCCATCCCCCCTGGGGGGGTAATTTCTCACTTTCTGTCTCTCTGTCTCTCTCTGTCTGTCTGGCAAGTGCACGCACCCTATAGCAAAAACCTCTCCAAAACAAACAAATTAATTAATTAATTAATTAATTAAATGGCTAAGCCTCTCATTTGTTTCTTTTACTCATGAGAAAAGAAGAAAAACATTTCACACAGTTCTTTTGACTACTTTCAGTCCTTTATTGAGGAGTGGTCAAAAATATACATATAGTTGGCCTTTAACATATGCAGGTTCTCCATGAAGATGGAAAATATTCAAGAAGAAAAAAGAGAGAGAAATAATAAACAATGACAATACAACATAACAAAGACCTAAAGACTACTTATATAACATTCACATTGTACTAGGTATTATAAGTAATCTAGAGATCATTACTTTGTCATTTGGTATAAGAGCCCTGAGCATCTGCAAATTGTGGTATCCAACAGGAGTCTGGAACCAATTCCCCAAGGATACAGAGGAATGGCTATACTAAGGGCATATCTATAAACAAATAGATAGCAGAGGTGTTAGAGCTAGAGTCCAAGCTGAATTCTTTTTTTGAAATTCAGACATTTTCAAGCACATCTGATGAGCAGCAGATGTGCCTACCAGTAACATAACTTCATGAGTACATAAAAGTCTTTATAGCAAAGACACTGATGATGGCAGTTGGCTAAACTTCCAGGACCAAGACCTGCCTTGGGAAAAGCCCACTTTCTAACGGTTCTAATCATTATATCAAAAAGGAAAGATGTTCTTTATAGTTGATGAATAAAGAGAGTTGAAGTAACACACTCAATCCAGGAGTAATGGGAATGGGAAGGTTAGAAGGAAGGAGAAAGGAAGCTGAATGCAGAACACTGGCCATTGGAACCTGGAAAGAAAAGGCATCATGTGTTGAGAGAAAGGTGGGGAGAGGGGTGTCTGTGTCAGCTGAGAGACTGCTAGCAGAAAAACTGAGATTGCTAGAAGCCAGGAAAGTGCCTCCAGGAAGAACAGTGGTGACCAGGAATCAATTCACTGATGCACTGAGCGGGGATGCAGAGAGGGACTGCCTGTGAACAGAAAGCCCATGAATGGGCTGAGCAGTTACTCTTCTCTGAAATATTTGGGGCTCTGTGACCAGCAATTATGCTAATAGGACCTGGGACATAAAATTGCTCTTTTACTGGTGTTATATGAATTGATTGTCATAGTACAGACCAATGTAACCTAGGATATTTTAATAAATTATAACCTTTTTTAAGAAATTATTGCTCATTGATCACTATAAATTTTTATTTTATACTTGCTCTGGGGCACCAATATTACAAGAGCAATGCTACCCTTGAGGGAAGTGAAGAAAACAATCTTTCTTACACCATACTGTACCATAAATGACATATTTCTCTCCAAATTTTATTATTGTGTCACTCCTCTGCAATTATCCACAGCATTATTAACGATACAAAAAAAACCTCAATTATCTCGTTTTTATTAGCTGTAATATGTTTTAACATGTTATAAACATGTAGACACTACTCAAGGATGTTGCAAATAATTTCTGAATTAAAATGCCCTGAAATAAAATGCTCATGTAAGAATTATCAACCTGTCTAGTTGTAATCCCCTATCTTCTTGGATACTATAGCTCAAATTTAGTTGGTGTTTTTAGGGGAAACAATTTTTTTTAAGAATTATTTTATTTAAGTCTATTTATTTAGGTAGGTAGTTTTTTTTTTAACAGAGAGGAACAGAGTGTGTGTGTGAGAGAGAGAGAAAGTGAGAAAGCAAGCCACCAGGTCTGGGACTCAAACCACAATCAGGCCATGTGGGATTCCAGTGCCCTTAACCACCATGCCACCTGCCAGCCCCAAGGGTGCACCCCACTCCATGCCCACACTCAGCGTTTCAGGCACCCAGGATCACAGATGTGGCCTGCATGTTCACATTGACCCAGTACCCAAACCCCAAGACCTTCTTATGTGGCTTCAGCATTGTGCAACAGCGTCCTACTGCCTGTGCCACCAAGGCTGGGCCTACTTTTCACGTAACCATTTGGTCTTTTCTAGAACTCCATCTTTATTTTTACCTAAGACATGTTATATAATCATCCCAAAAAAACTTGTGATGAAAAATTTCTATGCTGCTCTGTGTCTCTAGGGAGCACAATATCAAATTATCTTAGGATGGTCTCTACAAAGTTTTCAGGTGGCGTGGTGGTTAAGGCAGCTGAATTCCAACATGGTTGACTATGGTTTGAGTCCCAGATCCAGTGGCTTGAAATGCAACAGGTGTGTGGGCATGTGTACCCAAAATCTGGTAAGGAGAATAGAGGAGAAGGGATTGCGGCATGACCATCCTCCTTAGTGGATAATTTTTCACTTTCCCCTCTCTCTGTCCCACTCCCTCTGACAAGGACATGCACCACATGACAAAAAAAAAAAAAAAAGAAAAGAAAAGAAAAAAAGCTTTCAAACAGTTATGTATTTGGAATATTTGTCAGGGACCAGCAGTTAGCGTAATGGCTATGTCGCTGGACTCCCACGTAGTCGACCACGGTTTGCGTCCTGGACCCGGTGGCTTAAACTCATGCCGGGCGCATGTGCATGCGTGCCCGAGATCCCGAGAGGAGAATGGAGGAGAAGGGATTGCGGCATGGCCATCCCCCCTGTGGGGTAATTTCTCGCTTTCTGTCTCTCTGTCTCTCTCTGTCTGTCTGGCGAGTGCACGTGCCCTATAGCAAAAACCTCTCCAAAAAAAAAAAAAAAAAGAACTTACTGATTTTTCCTCCAACCAAATAAAATCAAGAAAAATACATTTTCTTTCTTTCTTCTTTTTCCTCTTTTCTTTTTTCTTTCCTTTTTTTTTTTTTTAAGAGATTTTTGCCATCGGGCATGTGCACTTTCCAGAGAGACAGAAAGTGAGAAATTGCCCCCCAGAGAGGATGACCATGCCACAATCCCTTCTCCTCCATTCTCCTCTCAGGATTTTGGGCACACACACATGCCCATTGTGTTTTAAGCCACTGGGTCCAGAACTCAAACAGCTGCTGACCATGTGAGAGTCCAGCAACATAACCATTACACCATCTGCTAGTCCCATGGAAAACAAATTTTTAAGTACACTACTAGCTTCACACTGTTCAAATTTCTATTTATATGAGAAGTTTTAATGTATCCATGATCAATTCTCTCAGTCTTCAATTATGGCTTCTACCTTTCATGTCATATTAATGAAGACTATAAAATTATTCACCAATCTATTTTCACCCAGTTACGTCTCATATTTTATTCTCTTACCACATTTGTAGATTGTCTAAATAAAGAATGCATGTAAGAACTTTTCCCAACCTTAACCAAATATTGCTATTGTACTAATTGAAGACTCAGTACTTACTCCATCTATATAAAATACTGTCTTTACTATATATTACTTTTATATGCTTCAATCTGTCTCAGGGATTCTCAAACTGATTTAGTGCCTCTGTTTCAACTTTAGCAAGAAGTACCATACTGTAATAATAACTTTGCAATATATTTCCATATTTAGAAATAACAAATTCCTGGGACCAGCAACTGGCATAATGGCTATGTTGCTGGACTCCCACGTACTCGACCGCGGTTCAAGTCTCAGACCCAGTGGCTTAAACTCACGCAGAGTGCATGTGCGTGCGTGCCCAAGTTCCTGAAAGGAGGATGGAGGAGAAGAGATTATGGAGTGGCCATCTCCTCTGGGGGTGATTTCTCATTTTCTGTCTCTCTGTCTCTCAGTCTTTCTGGCGAGTGCACATGCCCTATAGCAAAAAAATCTTTCCAGAAAAAAAGAAAAGAAATAGCAAATCCCTTCATCTTTTTGTCCCAGAAATTTGCTTTTCTCATGCTGTCCATTCTTTCAGTGAATTTTAATAATTATTTTGCTAAACTCTCTAAAACTTTCTTTAGGTTTTTAAATGAAATTGTATTAACTTTATAAATTAATTTGAGGAAGCTACTTGATACATCTTAGTCTTATCAAGAACTACAATATAAACCCCCATTACTTTTTTTTTTGAGAGAGAGAGATTTTTCTATAGAGTGTGTGCACTCACTGAAGAGACAGAGATGGAAAGCGAGAAATCCCTCAGGGGGGATAGTCATGCTGCAATCCCTCCTTCTCCATTTTTCCCTCGGGACTCAAGTATGCACACACACATGCTGGGTCGGAGTTCCAGCTGCCAGGCCCAGGACTTAATCCATAGACATACATGTGGGAATCCAGCACCCCAACCATCATGTCACCTGCTGGTCCCAAACCTCCATCACTTCTAATCTTATTTTGTGCTATTCAATCAAATGTTATTATTTTCTTCATTTAAGTCTTTCACAATTCATTGCTATGATAAATGAAATTTTTTTCATCATGTGTTCTATTTATTGCTACTATGGGAAAAAATGACTGATTTACATATTTTTCACCTTTCGTATGGCCACTTAACTAAAGCATCTTCTTAAAGAAGGTTTTGCCTTAGAGCACGTGCACCCACTAGAGAGAGAGAGAGAGAGACAGTGAGAGGGAAAGTAAATCACCCCCCAGGAGGGATGGCCATGCTGCAACCCATTCTTTTCCAGAGCATGACTTTCAAGCCACCATGTCAAGGACTCAAACCGTGGTCAGCCACATTGGAGTCCAGCATCGTGACCGCTATGCCATTTGCTGGCGCTTTAACTAAAGCCTCTTATTCTAATGAATCTTTAGTCAATTCTCTTGGGAATTTTAGTAAAAATATATATATAATTTTTAAAGGGAAAAGATCACTTTTTTCTAATAATTATAAGTTTCAAAAGGCAACATGGGGACCAGCAGTTAGCGTAATGGCTATGTCGCTGGACTCCCACGTAGTTGACCGTGGTTCGAGTCCCGGACCTGGTGGTTTAAACTCACGCCGGGCACATGTGCGTGTGTGCCCAAGATCCCAAGAGAAGAATGGAGGAGAAGGGATTGTGGCATGGCCATCGCCCCTGGGGGGTGATTTCTCTCTTTCTATCTCTCTGTCTCTGTCTGGCGAGCACACGCGCCCTATAGCAAAAAACCTCTTCAAAAAAAAAAGGCAACATAACATGGTATTTAACATAGTATTTATTAGCTTTTTGACTTTGGCCAAATTACTTAACTTCTCTGGGCCTCAGCTTTCCAATATGTAAATTGAGAGTGACAGAAATCCATGTGTCCCAGGACTTTGTGAGAATTAAATGAGTTAAGGTTTGTAAAACATTTAAAACAGTTCTTAGCATATAACAAAAACTCAGAAAATACTTTTTCTCTTCTCTTCTCTTTTGCTTAATAATGAATACCTGAGGTCGAGTAATCTCTCTCTTGTTCATGAAGAAATAAATTAATAAACTTTCATGTGCAAGTGTTTTTGGCTTTACAAACTTACTGGTAAATGTTTGAGAGCTGAAAGAATAGTAGGATAGCACAATGTAGATTAAAATTTGCTGAAAAATTGATTGATGCAAATGTTTTTTGTTTCAATAAAGTCATGTATATGAATACAAATTATATGTTCATTCCAGTGCAAATAAATGCTACGGAGATGAATATAAACTTAAATAGCTAAGAAACAAAAAAGAAAGAAAGGAAAAGAAAAGAAAAGGAAAAAAGAAAAGAAAAAGGTTTATTTAACTCATGATTTTGGAGGACCAAGTAAAGGGACTGCAAAAGGAACTATATCTGGTGAGAGTCTTCTTGTTGGTGGGTAACATGGCAGAGGGTTATCATGGTAAGACAGCAGGTAAGTTCATGTCCATGTGTTTCTGTCTCATTCTCTCTCCTTGGACACTCACCAGAATTCAATCCTGGGGGCTCCACCCCAATGATCTTAATCCCAATCACCTACCAAAGGCTCCATCTTTCAAGACCATAGTCCAATTAAGTTCTTAACCTCATAATCCCCCCATGAGCAAATCTCAACACATGAATTTTAGGGAGACACATTCAAACCATAGCAATATTTGGCTTTTCAAAATTGATTGCAGTGGTTACAAATTATATAATGATGTTAATTATCTGATAAAAAAAAACACATAATAAACGTCTGGATGTTTTTGTTTTCTCGAAATTACCTTTTTACATTCTAACGGTATCTTTCTATTTCTAAATTACAAAACTATATGTATGCATTTTCTTACAAAAAGAAATAATTGTATTTTGCTCAATACCATTTTTTTTTTGAGAGAGATATTTTTGCTATAGAGTGTGTGCACTCACACACTACTAAGTAAAGACATGCATATATAGGTGTTTTATTCTTTGGTATGTGATTATGAAACTGTTAATAAATTTCCCAATATGAAGCAATTTCACATTCCTAGAATAAACCCAATTTGTTGTATTCTATTTTATTCATTTGTGTGTTCCTTTAACTAGTATTTCAATGAATTTTGGGGGATTTTCATTTTTGTGCTTTTTTTAGTATTCTCTCTTTTAATTAAATAAATCAGAAAAATGTTTTCTTTTTATCAAGTTCATAGAAGATAGAATAATGCATTCCTTAAAAGCATATATTTTTGAAACCAGCAGTTAACGTAATGGCTATGTCATATCTGGACTCCCATGTAGTCGACCGCGGTTCGCGTCCCAGACCCGGTGGCTTCAAACTCACGCCGGGCGCATGTGTATGCGTGCCCAAGATCCAGAGAGGAGAATGGAGAAGAAGGGATTGTGGCATGGCCATCCCCCCTGTGGGGTGATTTCTCACTTTCTGTCTCTCTGTATCTCTCTCTGTCTGTCTGGCAAGCGCACGCGCCCTACAGCGAAAAAAAAAAAATCTCTCCAGATAAGAAAAGCATATATTTTCAAAAATTGCTTCTAGATACCTGATGAAAAGAAGATACTTTACTCATTTAAGCAGATAATATTTTAGTCCCTGCCAAGCTTTCCTATCCAAGCTGGTCAAAAACATAAATTTATGCATCAGACAGAATTAGGCGCAATTCCTAACCTCACTACCTATGAGTTAAGTGTGTTCTTGCCAAGGTACACTTTTCTCTCAATGAATAACCAATGCTTTCTTTATGAATTATCAGAGAATGAAATAAGATTATGTTCATAAATCATTATAAACACAGCCCGCATTATAGATCCAGTAAATTATTTTATGTTTGTTTTCATTTTCCCTAAATACAAAATTAATATCTACAATATTACTTACTTTTTCCTACTATGGAGGTTTTAGTTGTTTATGTAAAAAAAAATTTGCTTTTTTTAAAAAATCTACTAGAGGGCACATCTGTTCACCAAAGACAGAGAGAGAAGGTGAGAAAGCACCCTCCACCCCATGGGGCTTGGTCACACCACTATCCCTTCCCCTCCATCTCTCCCTTCTTTGGAGACCATACAATCAATCAACCATGTGGGATCCAGTCACCCTAACCACTAGACCACAGGCTGACATGACGTAGGCTTTTGATAAAATTATTTATTTGAAAGTACTTCATATTAACAGCAGATTTCAATTAAGATAAGCAATTCTTAAATTTATCCTTAAACATGTTGACGCTGTTTAAAATTTGACATTAAAGTTAAAGTAAAATGTTCTGATGAGACATGGAAATTAACCCATTGCTAATGTCTAAATAAAATGATAAGAAAGTTGCATTCTGGTTTTGAAAGCAACAGGTAATGAGCAGAAACCACATGTAATATCTCCTACTCTTTCCTGTTCCCTTGGAGCTTTGTTCTCATAAGAATCTGAGATTAGGAGGAAAACACTAACGTCTTCACACAGGCCGAGACTGACCCTGTGTCCTCCTGATCCATCGTCCAAATTGTGGTGGAGGAGCAGGGCTCTCACCCTGGATGGGAGAACACAGCACTGTGGGACTGGACTGGCCTCAAATGCAAATTTTACCACTCTGGTAGGAATTTGGGGAAATAGTAAGAAGACGAAAGCATGGACATAGCCTCTGTTTCCTTAGGACATGCAATTTGTGTAGGATGTCTTTAAATGGGTATCCTTAAAATATATGCTAGGGAATTTCAAAAAGTTTGTGGAAAATAGAATTAAAGAGTTCATTTTAGGTACAAAAATTTTTAAATCCATGCTTAGTTTTTTCATTATACACACTTTTCAAGAATTTTTTAAAAAGAATTATTTTTTTTATTTTATTATTTTTTAATTCACCAGAGAAAGAGAGAGCAGGAAAGGGAGAAAGCAAGTCACCAAGTCCAGTACTCAAATTGCTATCGGCCATGTGGGAGTCCAACACTTTAACCACCACACCACCTGCTGACCCCTCCAGTAACTTTTTAAAGACCATCCCCTCATGTCACACACAACCTATGTTTCTCAAAAAAAGTGTTAATTTGAGGTTTATGTCTACCAGTATCATCAAGAATATTTATTTGTATGCACTAATTGTAAGTCTACTACTACAATCTCCGAGAACGGTACATAAAGAGAGTAGTTAGTTTAGAAGACCCACTAGATAATAATAATTTCCCTTCTGTTTTAAGGCATTTTATGCAGGGGGAGGAGAAAGTAACCCCTATGGGGCATGGTCCTCCAATTCTCCTCCAATATCCCTCCTTTTGGAATTTTGAGCACGCACATGCTGGTGTGTTTCTCAAGCACAGGGTCCAGGACTCAAATTACGCAGTCGGCCATGTGAAATCCAGCTACTTTTTTTTTCTTTCTTTTTTTTTTTCCTTTGGAGTGGCTTTTGCTATAGGGTGCTTGCGCTTGTCAGAAATACGGACAGAGAGACAGAAAGCGAGAAATCACCCCCCGCCCCCAGATGGCCACGCCGCAATCCATTCTCCTCCAATCTCCTCTCAGGATCTTGAGCATGCGCACACACATGTGCCCAGCATAAGTTTAAGCCACTGGGTCTGGGACATGAACCACAGTTGACTACATGGGAGTCCAGCGACATAGCCATTATGCTAACTGCTGGTCCCCAAATCCAGCTACCCTCCATTAGGCCACAAAGCCAGCCCCAGGTTATACATTTGATAACATTACTTTGATGGGTGAGCTGAATCCACTGAGAACAATTTAAATAGGCACAGCTAAGAATAGAAGTATCAAATCAAGCTCAGTCTCTACTAATCATGATTCTCTGGCAGATGCAGTAAGGAATGAGTCTCTCAAATTTTCAGTATGTATTATTCGCTATTAATTTGACATTAACAATAGATTCTATCATGTTCTAACACAACTACATTCATTTGTTTTATTAAAAAATTTCCCAATATTAAGCCACTTTCTCATTCCAACCGTCTGTTTCACTGTCCTCTGACTTTATAACAACAAAGATTTCCAGAGACAGCTGCAATACCAAAGTCAATGGAACAAAAAGTGTACCTACCTCTATCTTTTCTGCCCCTGTGTGGTCTCAATAACTTTTTGGTTTCCTGCTTCCCCCAGATTTCTCTTGATCTTGATTGAGTGCCCTTTTATTATACCATGACCCCTGAAGGAAATAAAGGAGATAGAAGAATTGATCAAAATAAGCATTTGTAGTTCCATGTCTCTTACAGAAAAGAACAAGTGGTTCCTTGGGCAAAAACATCTAATTTATGACCAAGTGCCACACAATTTAAAACAACATTGTTATTTTTCATCCTGTACTCTTATTTTTTTTTTCCTTTTGTACTTCTCTGATTGATACAGCAGGAGTAGGACAAACTTTCTTGAGTAACAAGCAGCATACTCCCTTATACATGAGGAGTGTGCCTCTTTTCTTATTTTATTCACAGTTGAAACCTATCATTTGAATTCTGAGAAATCTCACATGTGTTGCTCTTAAACTGTATAACATGAATAATCAGACTTTCTTACTAAATAGTAAAGTCAATAGGGTAGCAAGATGTACATTCAGATTTTTCAATTGCCATTGAAAACAGAGTAACCATACCTGATAGACTTTCTTAAATGTATGATTTAAAAGTGACATATCATGCAGTAAGTTGTCTTTGAAATCAATGCTAAGGAGCAAGGCCATTGTCTTCCTCAGTTACATGGTACAGTCATTTGGGTTTGGGGAGAGAGTATGAACCTGATAAAATCTAGTCCATACCTAATGTCTCAGAATCAAGAGGTAACCTGAAAATCTGCTGTTCTCTTGTTCATATTCTTTCAGGTATTTATCTATTAAAATTCCCTATTTAAACACTAGTAATACAGTGTTTAAATCTATTTTTCTTTCCATATATACTTCTGACAGAGATGGGTAAACCAGGCTCCCTTCTTCTCGAGCAGTCCTTGTGCCTGAGCAGACATTTAATAAATGCCTAGATGAAAATGAGGGGGCCAGCAGGTGGCATGGTGGTTAAGGGCACTGGACTCCCACATGGCCGACCACAGTTTGAGTCCTGAACCTGGCGGCTTGCTTTCTCTCTCTCTTTCTCTCTCTGTCCCTCTCTAGGCAAATTAAAATAAATTAATCAATTAAATAAAATAAAAATGAGGGAGCCATGTCTCTCTCATTGTGTGAAGACCACCTGTTTCTCTTCCTCCTGTGAGGCCCATCATGTCAATAGTCCTCTGCTTGTATATGCTGGCTAACATGAATAGGATTGTGCAGAATAGGAGAGAATTCAGTTTTCTATCATGTATTTTTAAATCAGTGCAGTCTGCTGTTTTATCTCCCCTCTTCATTTCTCTTAACATCAGGCCCACAATGCCATATGTTCCTCAGCTCACTCTCCCAACTCCAATTGCACAGGCACCAACGAGCTCCAGCATCCCCACCGCACCTTCCTCCACCCCATCAGTTCTCACAGAGATATGACATCTCTCACTCGTCTCTCTGGTCTGAGACATTCCCTTTCAAACCATCTGCCTAGACCACACACACTAGTACAATAGCTGAACTTTGAATTTGTATAAAACTCAAGCTTTATTGTGGTATAAATATATCACCATAATTCTTAAATAAAGTACCTTTGTCCCCAAAATGTCAACAGTATTACCATAGCCACCTTTTTATGTTGAGTTTCAAATAATTTGATTACTTTCTCTCCTTTGCTTCTCACATTTCTTAATAGCTTACAAGTGAGCCAGTAAAAGAAAGTCCCAAAGGCATTGTAATTTAGAAGCAGAAGCACTGGACTTAGTTCAGCTCATACATTTATCAATGTTAATTTGAGGTGTCATCTCAAAAGTGGGTAAATGACACAGCCTTACTCATCAAGGAGCCCTGAGAATGTTTATCCTAACCATCTCTCCAGGTTGCTCTGGATTCAAGGAAGATCACAAACAATGAAATACAAATATGCAATTATTAGTCTCCCTGAAAAAACTGATAAAGTAAAAACGTGCCTTTTCTATTTAACACTAAGTTCAGATTGGGCACTAGAAAGGTACCTGTGATCACACACACTCCTAAGTCTTACAGCTCCTTTTGGGAATGTGATGTTCTAAAAAACTTGTTCTGGTTTCTAAAAAAAAAAAAAAATGAACATCAGTGGAATTATTCGCTAAAATTTGGTTTTCAAAGACATGCTGAATCTGAAAAGAAGGAAGGAAAAGGGGGTTCAAAACAGTGAAGTGTTTTCTGTGGCACAAATATCACTGTCATCTCCTTAAAAGCCCGCTAATAACTCCAGATATTACTGAACAGTTTCCCATAAAATAAAAAGCATATCCCTATTCTCTTTCACTGTGTTGTAGACTTTTTAAAGTGCAAAAACGTAGACTGTTTTGGGACCAGCAGATAGTGTAGTGATTAAGGTGCTGGACTCCCATGTGTTGACTGCAGTTTGAGTCTCAGACCTAGCAACTCGAAACTCATGCTGTGTTGGTGTGTACGTGCCCAAAATCCCAAGAGGAGAATAGAGGAGAAGGGATTGCGGTGTGACTGTCCCCTCAGGGGATGATTTCTCACTTTCTTTCTCTCTGTCTCTCTGGTAAGCATACTTACAACCCCTATAGCAAAAAATCTCTAAAAAGAAAAGGAAAGAAAGAAATTGTAAAATGTATATAATAGGGATGTTTGTTTTCCTTCTAAAGAAGAAATAAAAGATATCAACCCAAATAACACTTCATATATAGTTAGCACTGTTACCTAAGCTCAAGGAAGTTTTATTTCAAGCTAAAAAACACAAAATGCTGCCCATCTATGTCTCACTCACTCTCCAATCCCTCAGTTCTCATGAGTCTTCTTTTCTGCTAATTTCCAGATAATTTTTACATGACTTCTGACTACCACTGGTTGCACATATTTTTGGATATTAATTGCCCTATTCTCGTAATCTTTCTGTTGCTTTATATCTCTGGGTAATTATTATCTCAGACAGGGTATTGAGAATCATAAACTGAAAAATGAAAGATATAGTGTATCTATGTAGTATTAATTTTATTTGATTAATGGATTAAAAATGTTAACTTTAATAGTGCTTTTTTAAAACTGTAGTAAAATACACAAAAAATTTACCATCTTTTTTTTTTAAAAGAATTATTTTACTTGACTTTATTTATTATTTATTTATATTTTACCAGGGAGGGACAGAGTGAATGAGAGGGAGAGAAAGCTGCCAGGTCTGGGACTTGAACCATGGTCAGCCATGTGGGAGCCCAGTGCCCCTAATCACCACACTACCTGCCAGCCCCCCCTCTTTTTTTTTTTTCTTAAGAGAGATTTTTGCTATAGGGTGAGTACACTTGCCAGAAAGACAGAGAGAGACAGAGACAGAAAGCGAGAAATCACCCCCCAAGGGGATGGCCACGCCACAATCCTTTTTCCTCTTTTCTCCTCTCAGGATTTTGGGCATGCACACACACTGGCCCAGTATGAGTTTTAAGCTATCGGGTCCAGAACTCAAACTGTGGTCAACTATGTGGGAGTCCAGCAACATAACCACTATGCCATCAGCTGGTCCCAAAATGTACCATGTTAACCATTTTTAAGCATACAGTTCGATATTATTAAGTATATTCATGGTTATGCAACCATTTCCCAAAACCTTTTTGCCCTGTAAAACTGGAATTCTATACCTATTAAACAATAACCTCTATTACGCCCCCCAAGCCCCTGATAACCCATTCTACTTACTGTCTCTTTGAACTTGCTACTCTAGATGTTTAATATAAAGAAATCATATAATATTTGTCTTTTTTGTGACTGGTTTATTTCCTTTGTCTAATGTCCTTGGAGTCATCCATGTTGCGGTATATGTCAGAATTTCTCTACTTTTTTTTTTTTTTTTGAGAGATTTTTACTATAGGGCGCGTGCGCTCGCCAGACAGACAGAGAGAGACAGAGACATAGAGACAGAAAGCGAGAAATCACCCCCCAGGGGGGATGGTCACACCGCAATCCCTTCTCCTCCATTCTCCTCTCGGGATCTTGGGCACGCATGCACATGTGCCTGGTGTGAGTTTTAAGCCACCGGGTCCGGGATGCGAACCACGGTCGACTATGTGGGAGTACAGCGACATAGCCATTACACTAATTGCTGGTTCCCTTTTTTTTTGGAGAGTAGAATTTCTCTACTTTTTAAGGTTGAATCATTCTCTGTTGTATGTAGACACCACATTTTGTTTATCCAGTCATCCATTTTGAACATTTGAGTTGCTTCCCATTTTGGTTATTGTGAATAATGATGCTGTAAATATGGTCGTACAAATATCTTTTCAAGATTGTGCTTTTGGTTCTTTTGGATATATACCCAGAAATGGAATTGCTGGACCATACAGTAATGGTACCTCTTTTTAAAATAAACTTAAAGAAAGCTTTAGATTTACATAAAAAAGTAAAAGAGAATATAGAAAACTCTTACATACGCCACCCCTAGTTTCCACTTATTAAAATATTATATTAATATAATACATTTCTTAAGTTAATGAACCAATATTTATATACTTATAATTTTTTTAAATTTTGCTGCAGAGTGCATGCATACCCCAGAAAGAGATAGAGAGAGACAGAGACAGAGACAGAAAGTGAGAAAGTATCTTACTTTGATCACTTCAAAGTGAGATCAATCCTTGGTCCCTTCTCCTCCAATTCTTTTTTTTGGGGGGGGGGGGGTTTTTCGCTATAGGGCACGTGCGCTCGCCAGACAGACAGAGAGAGACATAGAGACAGAAAGCGAGAAATCACCCCCAGGGGGGATGGTCACGCCACAATCCCTTCTCCTCCATTCTCCTCTCGGGATCTTGGGCACGCACACACACGCGCCCAGCGTGAGTTCTAAGCCACCGGTCCGGGACACAAACAGCAGTCAACTACGTGGGAATCCAGTGACATAGCCATTACGCTAACTGCTGGTTCCCTCCTCCAATTCTTTTTTCAAGATTTTGAGCATGCATGAACACATGTCTGGTGTGGTTTTCAAGTCATCAGGTCCAGGACTCAAAATGTAAAGTCAACCACATGGGAGCCAGCCACCTTAACCACCATGCCACCAGCTGGCTCTCATACTTTATTATTAACTAAAGTTCACACTTTATATTTTCTTAGTTTTTATGTAAGGTCCTCTGTCTATTCCAGAACCTAATCCAGGATGTCATATTATATTTCACCATCAAGTCTTTTTACTGTGACAGTTTCTTAGACTTGTCTTTGATGACCTTGACAACTTTGAGAGGTACTGATCAGGTATTTTGGAGAATGTCCTTGAATTGGGATTTGTCTGATGTTTTTCTCATGATTAATCTGGAGTTATGAAATTTTGAGGGGAAGGCCACAGAGGTAAAGCACATTTTTATGACATTTTATCAAGGATATATAATATCAGCATGTCATTGCTACTGAGGTTGACCTTGATGAGATAGTGTTTGTCAGGATTTTCCACTGTAAAGTTACACTGCATTCTTCCCACCCTCCACTGTATTTTTTAAAAATTAATAATTATTCACTTAGTTTTTAATTTATTCATTTATTTTAATTTGACCAGAGAGAGACACAGACAGAGAGAAAGAAAGAGAAAGAGAGAGAAAGGTGAGAAAGCAAGCCACCAAGTCTGAGACTCAAACCACAGTCAGTCATGTGAGAGTCTAGCACCTTAACCATCACACCACCTGCCACCGCCCCCACTGTACTTTTTAAAAAAGAAGTCACTATATGTAGCAATTAAGGAGTAGGGAATCATTTTTCACCTCCTTGAGGGAGGAGTATCTACATAAATTATTCAAAATTCTTCTGCGTAAGAGATTAATCTCTTCTTGCCCAGTTAAATATTTGATCATTTATTCATAATAACATGAATTCATGAGTATTTATTTTATATTTTGGATTAAAATCCAATAGTACTTCATTATGTTGTTCAAACCATTCCGAATGTGGCCATTAAGGGCTTTTTCAGTTGGCTCCTGTGATACTTTTCCTATTAATGCAATGCATATTGCATTATGTATCATCACAGAATATATCAGCCTTAATATATAGCTTCAGCTCATCTGGGTAATTCAGCTAAGGGAAATTATTCAGGTACAGTGGAAGAGGGAGAGTATTACAAGGCAGGTGTAATGGACACTGGTATTCCATCAGATGTCCCCTTCTGGACTGAGTCACTCATTTCCCTAGCTGATCAGTGTCAGTGACATCCCCTCAGCTGAGATCCTCTCCAGGAATTGCCCTCAGACAAAAGGATGTCACATGCAGTTATGAGTCATCGGAGGGTATAAAGAATTTGCCCTGTGCCTTATTTGGACTCATTCTGAAGATGCATCCTGGCTACTGAGCTCTCATAAAGTCAGATTTCCCCTCTACCCAACATTTCCCTGGATACGCAACAGATTCTAGATAGGCAAAAGTAAGGGAGGGAAAGTGAATATAATCATAATGTACACAAAGGCACAGAAAAGACACAATGTAAATTGCAAAAAAAACGTGCTTAATCAGATAAGGCGAGGTGTTAAGACCCCCCTGATGACCAGGCAGAAAGGGTTAAGGCTGAATTGGTAAGCAGTAATGTATGATAGGAGGCATGGTCAATAAAGTCCATGAAAACACATACAGAAAAGGCAGAATTGGCAAAGGAAGATGAAATGGAGCTGATGAGGTCAAATTAAGGCAGTTATCAGTAAGTGCTTTCAGCCAAGAAGAGCTTTTCCAATAGGCAGGTAATATAGAAAATTGGATTAATGCTAAATACAATCAATTGGTTAAATCCAGGGAAGAAAATGAGGAAATAACTCACAAGGTGGTATATTTGAACTCATGCTTTTAAACAAGTCAATGAAAATACAGAAATTAAGTACGGAAAGAGAGGAGAGCTAGGAATAAAGGCCCCAGATGTTAAAATTTGGCGAGCTGAATGTTGAGTTCACAAAGCTAACCTCTTCTTTTGAACTGTATAGGTGCAATCAGATAATCCTCAATAAAGTATAATTTTATATGAAAGTTATCAGTCCATATTAAAAAGGATATGTAAGGTTTTTTTTCATTCATTCATCTATTTAAAAAAAAAAAGTGCTTGCTGAGTACTTCCTGTGCGTGACACCTTGTGCACGTGTGTTAAGATGTGCTGGTTAGGATTTAGCCTGTAGGGCAGAGTGGCACAAACCAGACACATTAAAAAAAAAAAAAAAAAATCCTGCTTCATCTGCCTAGAGTGCTCATTTCCTTTTACTCTCCTTCGCAGTACAGCCATACTTAAAGGTCCAGCTCAAGCACTGACTCTTGTGTGAAGATTTTGGGAATTGCTCCAGTGTGGTAGTAATCATTATCCCTGCCCCTAAATAGCTTTGTTCCCAACTCTCTGATATTTTATATTATGGCTTTGTGTGGACAGTCCTTTTCATCATCCTGTGAGCATCTCAAATGATCATGTTCTATTCATCTATCTCCAGAAATTAGAGCAATATACTGCAGGTATTCAAAGAGTGGATTATGGAATAGAACATTCGTATATCCTTGTTTGTATTAGCAAAAGAAATATCATAACCTTAAAATAAAAAAAAACCACTTACAAATGTGTTTCATACTCACTCATGCTTCATGTAGTTCCAAGAGGAAAATATGGAAAATTCACATGTATTCATTTATAAGTATTTACAACTCCCAGTGTTAAAAATGAGGCTTAAAGAGGCTTCCCTTTTGTATCTAGAACACAGTCCTGCCTGCTGATTTTTCTGATCAGTAAGCAGGTTACACCCAAGGCCAGAAGTGCTGGATACAAAAGTAGTGGGAGGGGGGGAGATTAAAAAAAGTTTATGTCACTTTTCTCAAGCTGACCAGTGTTAAATTTTTCTTAAATTTGCAGGTGCAGGTGCCTCAACATCTCATGTTAGTCTTTATTGCACTGTGTGTTATTCCAAAATATTTCAGTTGTCTTAGTCTTTATAATATGTGCCTGGGCCTCCAGGAGAAGTCATTGCTTCACGTGGGCATCATTAAATATTAAAAGCAGACTCAGGCTTCTTATGAGAGCTGACAAGTTTCAACATTTTTTTTTTTGCCATAGGGCATGTGCACTTGCCAGAGAGAGATAAAGAGACAGAGACAGTGAGAGAAAAAATGAGACATCACCCCCAGGGGTGATGGTCATGCCACAACCTCTTTTTCCCCTTTCTCCTCCTGGAATTTTGGGTATGCACGTACTCGTGCCCAGCATGATTTTCAAGCTGCCAGGTCTGAGACTTGAACCACAGGTTGGGAGTTCAGCACCTTAACAACTACACCACCTGCTGGCCCTAAGTTTCAACATTTTATCAGCTCTCCAAAAGAATAATTTATGCACTATGTTAAATAATTAAAATAAAATGTTAAGGTCTTAGTGAATTGTTATTTTCTGACCTTTCTATACCTAAAGAAAATTCAAGGTATCTCGAATATTAGCAGCAAATTCTTGCACTGGTATTGAATCAAGTATTTTGCCATACAGGCCTACATGACCAGAGCAGAATTACCTTGCTCATTTTCCTCAAATGTAAATATTTACTTTGTCTAAATAACGTCAATAGGAAAAGTTACATATTCTATGCAGTATAAATAAAAGTGATTTCTCATTGACCTAGAAAACTTATTTTGCAAGAAGCCTGAAGGAGAAAGAAATCAGAATAAAATAATTTGAAATGAGAATTCTAGCTGCCAAAACTACCTGGTCTGCCCCAAGATCATGTTTAATTAAATTCACATCAATAATTCTATAAATTACTTGCGTGTTCATAGAACATAACTTATCTTCTTTGATTCTAAGGTCAAATACTTACTGCTAACAACCCTTGGGCCTCTGAGGGAGGCTTGGCCCCCTGCCAGGCTGTATTGCTTCTCCCATGGGGGCAGGCCCACCACTCCTGTAAAACTCCATGGGGGAAGATGTGCCACCATGAGCCCCCTGGTTGCCCAGCAACAAGCCCTTATGACTGCTCCTCAGGGACTGCTAGGCAACTGTACTGAGTCTGACCCAGCTGTTCCCAGGGCACTCCCAGCTCACTGCCTCTCAACAGGGCCAGGTTAACAGGAGGCCAGGGACTCTAAGTGACTAGTTACATAATCTATACACACATTTCTCGGAATGCTCTCCAACTGTCGCTAAATAAAAATCAGAGCAGCACGAGTTTCTACCCTGAAGGGTACCCTTGAATGTATCCTCAATTTAAACTCTATCCTGAGAGCTTTAAAGAAGCTGACAGAAAAACAAAAGCATCAGAACCAAAATCTGTGGCAAAAAATAGTTGAAGAAAAAAAAAAACATAAAGAAGGCTATTCTTTTTAAAATAACATTTAAAATATATTTCAAATATCTTCAAAGTTTCATATTTTTTTAAAAATCTGCTATTTAGATATATTCTATTTAATAGAGAAAACATAATGAGTTAAATTATATTAGGCTTATAGCAAACCAGCTCTTAAAATATTTTAACACATAAAAGTATTTTAACACATTTGCTCTTGTTCAACTCTTATCCACAGTTAAACCCACAATTGCATCTTTAGTCTCAACGTCTCCTTAATTCTACACTCTAACACTCAAAAAATCCAAATCAGTCATATCTTTCCATCAAATACCTAACCTACCCCTTAGATGTAAACCACCCAATCTAAAATCTTACTCACTCTAAAATACAAGTCCAGCCTCACTCTAAAATACAAGTAAAGCCTTGCCCATGCATCCCCTCATCCCCCATGTACTACTGGTGTAAGGAAGAGGGATAGGGAATCAGCAGTTAGCGTAATGGCTATGTTGCTGGACTCCCACATAGTCAACTGCGGTTCGCGTCCCGGACCCAGTGGCTTAAAACTCACGCTGGGCATGTATGCGTGCGTGCCCAGGATCCCAAGAGGAAAATGGAGGAGAAGGGATTGCGGTGTGACCATCCCCCCTGGGGGATGATTTCTCGCTTTCTGTCTCTATGTCTCTCTCTGTCTGGCGAGCGCACGTGCCCTATAGGGAAAATCTCTCCAAAAAGAAAAAAAAAAAAAAAAGGAAGAGGGATATACCCCAAGGCACACGGCCTTCAGCTAGTATCAACAGTACAAAGAAGATTCCATTACTTCCCTAATTCAAAACCTTCAGCCAAGGCCAAGCTATTTAGCGTAATATGCAAGGCACTTCTGAATCTATTTCCTGTCAAACTTTCAGCCACATCCCATTGCTATTCCATATCGTACTCACACCATTAAGTTGAATTGATTATAGTTCCCTACAACATCACACGCTTTAAGTCTCTTTCCTCTTCCTAGGTTACATTCCTTTCTGCTTGTCAAACTATTGGTTTTCTTTCAAGATCTATAAATATCACCTCCTTTGAGAAACTAACCCTGATTTTAAGATTACTTATAACCTCCTCTAAGCATGTTTATATTTGATTCGTGTGCTATGGGGGCTTCAGTCACATAGTTTTCCAGTTAATTGCCTACTCACCTTATTTTTTTTTCCAAATTTTATTTCTTTCATGAGAGAAGGAGAGAAAGAAAATAAGAGAGAATTTTGGAGGAGAGAGAGAGACCCACAACAGGGTCTCATCATGCTTCAATCCCTTCCCTTAGCTCTTCAGCCAGCTAGGAAGTACACAACAGTTATTTTTAAGGTCGACATGGAAGCCAACCATAATTGGCCATGTGACTCCAACACTGCAGTGCAGCACACTACTGCCTATGCCGCTATGACTGGGTCAACCTTCCATTACTCCCGTGAGCCTTAAGGGCTAGAATCTTGTTCTGTTTAACCTGTCTCCACAGTACCTAGCATACTCCTTAGCATTAAGGAGGCATTTCTATCATAATTTAATAATGATTAGAGAACAGTAATTTTAGGTGAAATTGTAAAATAATGAAGATTTGGCATCTTTCCATTTTTAATCTTTTCAGTATCCCAATAGGCCATTAACCTATAATATCAGGAATGGATAATAAAGTAGTTCACCAAAAACTAAAACAAAAAATCAGTCTCTTGACTCCTGGGATGGGTCTTCTTCTCCCTAAACTATGATGTATCACTGTGGAGTAAATAACATGACCCTCCTGCAATGATCTCATCCGTCCAGTGATATGGTTAAAATAACCAGAGTTATTTTAGAAATATTCTACCCTTGAAATATACTACCTTTGTTGGACAAATACTTGACATTAGTCATTTATATTGACTCAACAGTAAACCAAAATCTCTTAGCACTTTACAGATTCTGCTAATAACCACTTCTTTAAAAAAAAAAAAAGTTTGTAACTCTTGCATTTGTTCATATATAAATAACCTGTCAAAGTAATTTTTAACTCATATAGTACAATGCTGAGTATAGTATTTCCTACTTAAAAATTTTCAAGGATGCCTACTAGCTACAAATTTAAATCCAAAGTCTGTATCCTGACATCTGAAATTTTCCACTATAGCCCCATCCAATCTTTCCATCTTCCTCTTCTCTCAGTTCCTAAAGTTCTCCACAATTCTTTCATTATTTTCATTATTTATTTGTACCTTTGCTTGTGCTATTCTCTCAGTAAGGGGTATTTCATCCACTCATTGAAATTCCTACAGTCCTTCAAGGGCCATCCCATTTACCACATACTCTAGAAAGCCTTTGATTAAGTTTCTATCTATCTTGCTCTTCTTTGAAACAACTCAATACTTTTATTTCCTTCATAGACCTGTTATCCTCTGCCTTGGAAGACAGTTGTGTGTACTATCATTCCTCACTTTCTCACACAAAGAATTCAAAGCTTCTTTTTTTTTTTTTTTTGAGAGAGAGATTTTTGCCATAGGGTGCGTGTGCTCGCCAGACAGACAGAGAGAGAGACAGAGAGACAGAAAGCGAAAAATCACCCCACAGGGGGGATGGCCATGCCGCAATCCTCTCTACTCCATCATCCTCTCGGGATCTTGGGCACGCACACACGAGCCTGGCGTGAGTTTTAAGCCACCGGGTCCAGGACGTGAACCGCAGTCGACTATGTGGGAGTCCAGCAACATAGCCATTACGCTAACTGCTGGTCCCCCCCGAACCTTCTTACACAAGAGACAAGGCCTCACTCATTCTTTTATGTACTACATCATTAAGAACAAAGAGCTGAATCCAGGAGAATTCTGCTTTGAGTTTAGTCAACTCTTCGTCTCAAAGATCCACTGAGTTGCACAATTCATTAAAAATTTAGATGAAGAACATCTCTTTCTTGTTCTCACTCTCTGTCTCTCTCTTAGAGAGACAAACTTTTTAAAAATGTTTTTAGATTTTTACCATAGAGCCTGTGAGTTCCGCAGAGAGACACAAAGAAGGAAATGGAAAAATCGCCTCCCCAGGGGTATGGCCATACTGCAATCCCTTCTCCTCCATTCTGTCTCGGGAGTCTGGGCACATGCACTTGTGCCCACATGTGCCCAGTGTATTTTCAAGCCACTGGGTCTAGGATTCAAGCCCTAAGTCCTCCATGTGGGATCCAGTGCCTTAACTAGCATGTCACCTGCTGCACCCAGATGAGTAAACTTTTTAAAATACAAATACAAGATACCTTTTCCCACTGAGTTTTCAATTTTTAAAGTTTGGAATTGAATCAATGTTAGTAAAAATGCTATATTAAAAATAAATTGCGGGACCAGCAGTTAGCGTAATGGCTATGTCACTGGACTCCCACGTAGTCAACCACGGTTCGAGTCCCGGACCCGGTGGCTTAAACTCACGCAGGGCACGTGTGCATGCATGCCCAAGATCCCGAGAGGAGAATGGAGGAGAAGGGATTGTGGCGTGGCCATTTCCCCTGGGGAGGGGGATTTCTCTCTTTCTATCTCTCTGTCTCTCTCTGGTGAGCGCACGTGCCCTATAGCAAAAACCTCTCAAAAAAAAATTATGAATAGAGTTATTTACTCTGACACTGTTTATAAAATCAAATTTGGTAATATTCTGCATGTTTCCTAATGGAGAGTCAACATTTTAATAGAACACTCTATAGCCATTAAAAACTATAATTTATTGTACAGGAAAGTATATTATGTCAAAAACATTATTTCAAATGTCAAAGTTTAAAACTTGGTGGTAGGACCAAACCAGTGGCCTAGTCGTTAAGGGAGCCAGTTCAAATCCAGTGGCTAGAAAAATACTCTGGGCATGTGTGCATATGTGCATATCCTATATCCAAACAGGATAAAGAAATGGAGGACACGGGATTGTAGCGTAACAATGCCTCATTGAGGCGTGCTTTCTCCCTCTTTTTATTTGCTGGTGAGCACCTCTGATAGAAAAAAAAAAAAAAAAAAAAAAAAAACTTGGTTATCTTGTTATTTTAAGTGACCGATAGTACTTGCACAGAAAATAACATTGTAGAATAACTCAATATAATGTAATTATAGTAAATTGACAAAACAATGAGATTTTTTTATAAATCACTACTGCATTTTCACATCCATGATTATTGGTGAAGGATATAAAATAGCATGTACATATTGTCCTTAGAAACACCAACATTTAATATTACTAATATTACTAATAGTTAAAGCAATGTATTTTAATGATTTGAGGATATTTTCCTCTTATTTTATTTTCTAATTTCTGTGTAAGATCAGTAATTTTAACAGGATGCACCAAAATTAGAATGTCACCTTTCAGCAAAGTAAAAACTGTTTCATATGTTTAAGATTTGAAATTTTATCTAGCCAAAAACTATTTTATAGGACACTTTACATAGTAAGAAAAACATGCTATTTTTAAAAAATTGTCATTACTACTCATTTTTATTCTAGCAGTAATAATTTTAAAAGAAAAAAGATAACTTGCTAAGTGTATAACACTTTTATATTATTGTAAAACTATAGCCTTACAAATGTATAAAACCTGAAAGATGAAATTATTATGATTGAATATTAAAATTGAATTTTAAAGTATTTAAATGTACTTAGTAATGTGATAGTTTTTTTGATAAAAATTTAACAAAGTAATCTTTATTTTTAACCTTTGTGTGTGTGTGTGTGTGTGTGTGACAGGTTTTTGCTATAAGGCGTGTGCACTTGTCAGAAAGACAGAGAGACAGAGAAACAGAAACCAAGAAATCATCCTCCAGGGGGATGGCCATGCTGCAATCCCTTCTCCTCTAATCTCCCCTCGGGATCTTGGGCATGCACGCACATGCCCCTGGCCTGATTTTAAGCCACTGGGTCCGGGACTTGAACTGCGATCGACTACATGGGAATCCAGCGATATAACCATTATGCCAACTGCGGTCCCACAAAGTAAATCTTTAACAATCCTTAAACAAAATAATTTGAGGTGTTTCTAGATGAAACCTCAAATGTTGTCTTTAAGCTTAATCTTAATTAGGAGTAGATAACACTGAGACAAAACCTACATAAAAATAATTAATTCATAATTAAGACCAATAATAATTATTGATAGATAATAATACATTTTCAGCAAATTAAAGAGGACAAAAATAAAAATCTGTAAGAAAAAAAATGCCTTGTTTCCTCCAGTTTTTCAGTTAAAATGGAAACACTTACTTTTCCTTTCAAAGCATTCAAATCTAGAATCCCGAAATTAAAACAAACTATCTTGGATTTTACCTGAAGCTTAATGTTCTTTGGCAAACATCTCACGTCACTGACGCAGATCTACTGTGTCAGGAAACTATTCCTAAATTCCCTGAAAACCTTCTCCTATCCCCCTGAGGTAAATGAATAAAACTGTTTCCCCCACTGTTGTAGACTGGTCTCATTTCCACAGTTAAATCCAAATGGTGCAAATGATTGGAAAACTTGAAGTGACCTGGTTTACTTTGGTGGTCCCACAAAGTCTAGAACTTTGACCATGTCAGGATATAGTTTATGCAACTGCCCAAGTTATCGCATTGCTTTTTTGGAACTGTCTTTACAACTGAGAACAAGAGTGAGTAGGTTCCATACTTAGCAATGACTTTTAAGAAGGTTCGATATGAGTGAATAGCTGCATCTTGTATTCAGTTTGAGTTCAAATGGTGGAAAAGCTGTGGATTTAGGTATCAATGAATCCTGGCTTCTAATCTAGGTGCTGCCACTTCTATTAAATGACTCTACCTACTCATCTAGAAAACAGAATCATAACACCAGCTCCCCAGGTTAAACATGAAATATGTGAAAGTACTGAGTTTTGAGGCCTAGTAAATACTAGTAAATAGTAGTTTCCCTTCTCTTTAAATGGTCATTTCCATGGAAGGAAAAAATAGTTACTAGTGCTTAGAAAAATGTTAAACATCTATTAAAGATTGAAAAACATATCCCTTGTAAGGTCTCAACTTCCGTCCTTAATTCAGTCCTCTCCTTGAAAAGTAGCTTCATGAATTACATCTCTTATACCTTCAGCCTCTCCCACCCTCATGGCTGCTTTATGGCATCTAAAGAGAGAGCTTCTCCTGTACATTAGATAAAATGTAATTGGCCCTTGTGTCCTGACTCCCCTCCTGTCCAACTTCCTCCTCCATTTTTTGCCCTAATCTTGGGATGAGTACTTAACACTGGCTCATTCTATTTCCTTACTTTCCCTTTCCTTTTTCCATGTCTCAATCATAAAGCCATTACTCTTACTTTCTATTCTTCAAACTAAAAAAGTCTTTTCACCTTTTCTTCTACTGTGCCCTCATACGACTATGACCTGTTGATTATGCCACATATTTTGAAGTTCTTGTACTTTTTTTTTTTTTTGAG
>NW_006209642.1:304601-320797 GCF_000334495.1 Tupaia belangeri chinensis
GAAACCGCAGTCGACTACGTGGGAGTCCAGCGACATAGCCATTACACTAACTGCTGGTCTCTTGTACTTTTATGGCTATGATAATACCCTTGCCAGCTTCTCCTCTTGGACTCCCAAAAGAACTCATTTCCAGGGCTTCTGCTTTCTCCCATTTCCCTTCTTATTCTGAGTTCTTACCACAGGAGGGTTATCATTATATTTACCTTATCATTGTATTTACCTCCTGCATAACAGTGTTAACTAAAGCCACAGCTCCTGAGCATGTTATGCAATAGCCTATTAGATACCTTATCTCTGCTCCTTCCCCCAACCATAGGGCATGTGCCTTAGCAAGAGACAGAGAGAGACAGAGAGAGGGAAAGTGAGAAATCACCCCCCTTGGGGAATGGCCACTTGCAATCCCTTGTCTTCCATTCTCCTCCTGGGATCTTGGGCCCCCATGCACATGTGCCCAGCATGTTTTACAAGTCACAAGATCCAGGGCTCCTATTTCAGTCAGCCATATGGAAGTCTAGCACCTTAACCACCACACCACCTTCTAGCCCCTCTGATTTATCTTTTACTCATCATCTTCCCCCACACCCACTGTATTAGTCTTCCAGGACTGCTATAACAAATTTCTACAAACCAAGTGGTTTAAGCCAACAGGAATTTTATGCCCACAGTGTTTAGCAGGCTACCAGTCCAAAACAAAGTCAATAGGTCGGTTGTTTCCTATGGACTCAAAGAATCTGTTCCATGCCTGTGTCTCAGCAAACCTTGGCATCCCATTGCTTGCAGTTGCATAAATCCAACCTCTGCCTCATTGTCACACGTTCATTGTCCTATGGACTTCTGCCTCTGTGTCTCCTTTCCTCTGCTTATGAGGGAACCAGTTATATTAGGTAAAGGGCCCTTCTTACTCCATTACTAACTCTTATTTCCAATACCCTTATTTCTAAATAAGGCCACATTCTGAAGTTCTAGGAGGAAAATAAATTTAGGAGAGACACTATCCAACCCAATACACTCAGCAATCTGCCCCTATTATTATACTGCCCGGTTTAAAAATAGTGTCAGTGCCTGATCTAAAACCAAGAATCTGAGATGTACTCTTTATTCTCACCTTTTCCTAATTTCCTATTCCCACCACCATCGAGTCCAGTCATTTTCAGCTCCTAATATTTCCAGAACTGGAATAGTCTTCTTCATTCTTAATTATATTGCCCTGACTCACTCTTTAGCATCTCTTGCTTAGACAATTACAACAGTCTGCTCAATACCCCTCCAATATAACCTTTCCAGATCTATAGCAGTACATAGAGAGAACCTATATACGATTTGTGACATGTTACACAGACATGGCGGTGTGGGTTCTGTTTTTGCTTTTCTAAATTTTCACTGCCATCACAAGTTTTGCTTCTCCACTGTAATGCACAGAACTGCATTGCAATTCTGGTAAACAGCCTTCTTCAGGGATGGAGGAACTGAGAGGCAGAGCGGTTTCTGTGGAAACCCTGGTCTTTGTAACTTCTTCTTTTGGCTTGATAGATTCTTTACAAACCTTCAGAGTGTGGGGGAAAAAATCATCCTACCTGTAGTCTGGCTTTTTAATATATTTGAAAGCTTATTTGGGAAAGACAGACAACAGGGACCTATTCAGTGTCTCAAAATTTAATGTTACATTTGGCGCCAGAGGCGCCAAGCACTTATTCTCAATTTTTTTTAAATATACACAATAAACTAATATAATTACATGAGTTATAACCCATCTTTATTTATATACACAAACACAACAATTATTTTAAGAAAAATATTTTCTTCTTGAGACATATTAGCCTTGTCCATAAAATTAGTGTAGGGCCAGCAGGTGTAGTGGTGAAGGAACTGGATCGACATGGTGGACTCTGTGGCTCAAGTCTGGACCTGGCAACTTGAAAAACATACTGGACACATGTGTGTTTGTGCCTAAAATCCTGAGAAGGGAATGGAGAAGGGATTGCAGCATGGCCAGAGCCTTGGGGGGGGGGGTGATTTCTCACTTTGCTTCTCTCTCTGTCTCTGTCTCTCTCTGTCAAGCACATTTGCCCTGTGGCAAAATTCTACAAAAAAAAATTCATCTCAAATTAAATCATTTCGTGATCATTAAAATATAAACATATAAAGGAAAACCACTTAAATCTATCCTGTCTTCCATGGTTTTATTCCTTAAGCTTTCACACTGGCTCTCAGTTTCTCCCTTTATTTTATCCAAAAAATAAAAATCTATAGATAACCATGTTGATTTCTACACTTCAGGGGATGGGTTTCTCTTTGACCAGCCCTGAAGATCTAAAGACTGAGAAGGAAATAGAAGGCTGGGCAGAAAGAATCCAGGAGGCATGAAAGGAGCTCGTTCCATTTATTTCACGTTAGGTGCTTCTGTAGCTGCTCCCTGAAACAAGTGTTTAAACCTGTCTCTGTAGGAATCAACCTAAGTGTCCATCAACAGACAAAAACTTGGATGAAGGAAATATAGCATACACACACACACACACACACGCACACACACACACATATACACATACACAAATACAATTCAGCCATTAAAAAGAATGAAATCCTGTCATTTAAGTGGGTGAACCTGGAGGATACTATGTTAAGAGAAATAAACCGCGCGCAGAAGAGGAAATATAACATGTCCTACCTCATAAATGGAAATCTGAAAAAATAACCTCATAAAAGCATAAGAGTATAAAGTTGAAGCATAGCCACTAGAGGCTAGAAAAGTTATGGACAGACAGAGTAATGTTGATTAGCAGAAACAAAATTGCAGATAGTAAAAAGAAACAATTTCTGGTGTTAACAAAATACAGTAGAGTCTATACGGTTAACAGTTTACTTTCTATCTCAGAGTAACTAAAAGGATTTTTGAATGTACCTGAGTAATACAAACGCTTAAGATGATGGGTATAAGAATTATCCTGATTTGGGGTCAGCAGGTGGCATGGTGATTGGGGCACTGGACTCTCACATGGCTGACCTTGGTTCAAGTCCCATACCTGGCAGCTTTCTCACTTTTTGTCTTTTTTTCTTTGTCTCCCTCTGGTAAGTGCACATGCCCTGTGGCAAATTGAATAATAATAATAATAATGGTAATAAATTTAAAATAGAATAAATATTTTAATTTTTAATTACAATGATTTAATCACTTACACATTGCATTCTTGTACTGAAGAACCACAGTGTATCTCACAAATATGTGAACCAATTTTAATTTTAAAAATATTTATTAAAAAAAATTGTTTTGGTTCTAGACTGAATAGTCCTAAAGTACCACATTCCTTTGACCCTCTTTCCAATCTCAGAAATTTTATTCAAATGGATTCAGGATTCTCAGAATATCTTCTGTTGTTCAAGAATATATGCCTATCTTAATAGTTTCATTCTTATTTAATCTTCAAATCTTTTCTCCAACCAATTAGCCCAACTCTTCTATGCTATCACATTTTTAAAAACAGGAATAACAGGAAGCACGAATCCACTCTGTTGAGTTCATCAAGTGCACCACACCTCAGTAGATACATATAGCGAAGAGCTAGAATCAAACACACATCTCACTTGAGTAAAAAGTGGAATGTCTGGGACCAGCAGTTAGCATAATGGCTATGTAACTGGACTCCCATGTAGTCGACCGCGGTTCGAGTCCTGGACCCGGTGGCTTAAACTCACTCTGGGTGCGTGTGTGTGCATATCCAAGATCTCGGGAGGAGAATGGAGGAGAAGGGATTGCGGTGTGGCCATTCCCCCTGGGGGGTGATTTCTCGCTTTCTGTCTCTCTGTCTCTCTGTCTTTCTGGAGAGCGCACACACCCTATAGCAAAAACCTCCCCCCCCCAAAAAAAAGTGGAATGTCTGTTTTATTTATTAAAATCACTTGTACTTCAAATAAAAGGGATAAAAAAACTAATAACCACTTTCAGTTTCACGGGTATGTTCAAGTGCTTAACCTAGAATTCTTATGTAATATTACTAACTGATAATGACTTATAAAAAATTCATAGAGCACATAAAAATGTCTGACACCAAAAGGACTTGGAAAACAAAAGCTAATGGGAGAAGTTTCTAAAAAGAAGACTAGAGCAGTAGATTTATCCCTAATACATGATTTTTGTATATGTAAATCACTTAATCTTGACTTTTGGTATCCACATCTACTAATAGATTAAGTTTAATTAATTACTTAAGAGAATTACATGGCATCAAGGTTAAGACAGTTTATTTTATAATCATATTTATAGTTTGTTCTTGATATTCATAAAGCAATGTTTTCTCTTCTTTTTTAACTCAATTGAAATTTTGCATTAAAGGAATGGAAAACCACTTAATTTCCTGTCAAGCCATTCAGAGCTGAATCTCATCAACATCTTAAAATATGATTTTCAAACTGTTTTCTTTCTGAGTTTCAATGGACATAGATGGAAATTTAGTCTTGATTAAGCCTGACTCATTCTCATTTAGCATTAAGGAAAAACATTAAGCAAGAAATGACTTACTTCTGAGAAACACTACTTTTTTTTTCAAAATTGTTTACGGTGGGACTGTCCCCAGATTGCTGTTGTTAAGCACTGTGTAGAGGAAACTGGATCCCAGGTGGCTGACTGGGGTTCAAACCCCTGTCAGGCATGGAAGGCACATGCATCAGTGTCTAGGATCCTGATGGAATGGAGAATTGGAGGAATAAGGACTTCAGTGTGATTAGGCCCCATTGGAGAGCGTTTTTTCTCCCTCCCTCACTCTCAAGTGTCCACTCACACACTCTGTTACAAATAAAGAAAAAATATATATATTTGCTGTACTTCAGCTCTAAATTTGAAAGGAAGCAAAGTGTATCCTGTCTCAATCCTCTGTCTACAAACATATAAAGTTACATATGATCCAATAAAAAACATTTATTTCTCCAGAATTTTCTACGTTTTGTAAATATATAACTTGTACCCAAAAAGAATTCTATAGCGTTAATTAAATTTAGACAAAAAGGGGCCAGCAGTTGGCATAATGGCTATGTCACTGGACTCCCATGTAGTCGACTGAAGTTCGAGTCCTGGACCCAGTGGCTCAAACTCATGCCGGGTACGTGTGCGTGCATGCCTAAGATCCCAAGAGGAGAATGGAGGAGAAGGGACTGCAGTGTGGTCATCTCCCAGGGGGTGGCAGGGGGGGGATTTCTCACTTTCTGTCTCTCTGCTTCTCTCTTTCTTGCAAGCATATGCGTCCTATAGCAAAAACCTCTCAAAAAATTAAAATAAATAAATGTAGATAAAATATAATCATACAACCCAGAATTTCCTCTGCCGAGTAGCTATCTATCCAAGAGAAATGAAAACAGAAGTACTCACAAAGGCTTTCATGTGAATGTTCTTAGTCATATAATTCATAATAGGACCAAACTGGAAACCACCCAAATATCCATCAACCAGTGAATAGACAAAATATGGTATACCCATACAATGAAAAATTCCTCAGCAGTAAAAAAGAATGAAATACTAATAATGTTATAAATTATGAATGAGCCTCAAAAATATTATGCTACGTGAAAGAAGTCATAAACCAAAAAAAAACCCACACATAATATATCATTCTATGTATATGAAATGTACAGAAAGAATGAGCAAATCTATAGTGACTGAAAGTAAATTAATGGTTGCCTGAAGCTGAGGGTAGGAACAGAGACTATAAATGAGCTTGAAGACTATTCTGAGGTGATGAAAATGTCCTGAAACTAGATTATGGCAGTGCCTTTCCAACTTGGTAAAATTCTAAAAATCATTGAAAAATAAATGAAAGGAAATTTCTAAAAATCATTGACCCTTGAAAGAAGTGAATGGTATGATATGTAAATTGCATCTCAAATGATAAAGAACTCTACACAGGAATTTAAGTAATTAGAATTGTGAAAAAATTAATCCACGATTCATCTAAATATGTTTAAAATTGACTAAAGAGAAAAAAATTAACAAAAATGCAATTTGACACTTGAAATACTGTGCATAAAGTAGTCCATTAGTCTTTGATATTTTGTTGAAGAAAGTTACAGTAAAAATAAGCTTTAAAAGTCAGTTACCAAAACCCTTTTCCAAAAAGAGTTTTTCTCAAAAGTGTACTTTGCTTTAAAATGGAATCATCTGGACTCCCAAAACCTTTCAGAAAATGAGCTCTCTACTAGTCAGTCAGGGAGCACCGGCTAGTATCTGATACTAACAGGAAACAAAGCTTTTTCTAAATGCTGATCTAACCAACTCTGATCCAGAAAGTACTGTATTAGAGTACTTCTTGTAGCGGATATTAGTTCTCACTTTAATAATCCAGATTCTGAGCTCTCTGAAGATTAAATCCCAGCAGGGTTTGTGTGCTCGTGTGTGACAAGAAGGAAGGTATTTTTGTGAAGAGATAGTAGGCAGATGGATTTTGAATCTATGTATACATAAAGAGAAATACACAGCACTCAGGATAATTCTAATTTAACACCTTGTCACTATACCAACGATTGATAAAAGTGTTTTAGTTTTTAATTTTTTTTTCTAGGTAAACATGTAAGGGATCATCAGCTTCAAATCTCCACCTGAGAGTCCTGCACAGACGCCAGCTAACGTCCTGCATGCTGGTCCTGCATGCTGTCCGTTGGTAGGTCTGTCTTAGTGCCTCCCCTGCGTGTAGCTTTGGAGCCAAGTGTTTTCCTACAGGACCTAAGTTCGGCCGTCTGCGATCCTGCGATCCGAGGAAGAGGACTAGGAAG
This sequence comes from Tupaia belangeri chinensis, assembly GCF_000334495.1. Classification (NCBI taxonomy): domain Eukaryota; kingdom Metazoa; phylum Chordata; class Mammalia; order Scandentia; family Tupaiidae; genus Tupaia; species Tupaia belangeri. Next base: position 311,355 of record NW_006209642.1, read on the forward strand.
GGGGGACTGCCCCTGGCTGTTTCAGCTTCAGTAAAAAGGGACCTGTGGGCTTGGGGAGCGGTAAAGCAGGGTCATCTCCCCTCGTATGGCACCTTCAGGAGATTCCCCGAGGGAATACAGTGGCAACCAGGGCCTGGACCCTCGGTACCTCCACCCCAATGACTACCTTCCACCAGGGTCCGCCTTTGCGGTCCGCCAGGTCCTAGGAGCAAGGAAAATCCATTAGCTACAAGGGACTTTTGGTGTCGTCCGGTCTACTCACCTCACATTTCATCAACAAATAGAACAAGACCAGTGAGGTGAGGTGACTTAGCTAAAGCCGCACAGCTCGACGCTGGCAGAACCGGTTAGAATCCACGTCTCTGCTGACCCGGTGGCCTTCGCCACTGCCTGGGGCTTGGAAAGCAGCGCTCAACGAAAACGACGTGGCACTGCTGGTTCGAGAGGCGAAAGGCTCGCCAACATGAGACAGGAGGTCACCAAAGCCCACCTCCTGGCAGAGCGGGCAAGAAGCAGGTGACAAGAAGTGCCCGTTAAGCCTGTTGTCCTGAGCGCACCCTTTCACTCTAAAAGTACCCTGGTTTGCATGTTAAATGCTGTGGTCGCCTTAGCAAGAGACATGAGCTTTAAATTCCCCCAAGCTTGTGAACATAGGGTGGGAAATGGAAAGTTGCACTTAGCACATCTCTGGACACTCAGCACCACCGCCCCCCACCCCACGACTGCCCAAGTCCTTTCCCCATCCTCGCACCAGCGACACTCACTTCCCCTCCCAGTCTCCCTGGTACATACCAGTGCGCGCAGAACTGCCCTTCTAGCCTGGGCCAAGTCCTCTCGCTCTTGGGCTCGCCGACCTTCTCTGCGGCCCGGGGCTGCGACGTGAACTCCCGATCGTTGTAGTCCCTGCAGTCCGCCGGGATCCGGCCTCGCCTGAGCTACTGGGCTGGGGCGCAATCGGGCGGAGGCAGCTACTCCGGGGGCGGAGGGAGCTGCAGCCCAGTCCCGCCCCCCCCCCAGCGCTGAGCGCGGCTCCCTCGGCGGTGTCAGCCTCTCGGTGCAAACAGGGACATCGCTAAGCTCCCCAACGCAAAGGGCGAAGTGGCTCTTCCCTCCTGGAGCCCTGGGGGGAGCTCTTTATCCTGTGCGGGTGTTAACAGAAAACTCATAGCCTTTGATCACCGCAAAACCTGTGTCCTCCCCGCCTGCCACTCCCAGACCAGGTCGAGAACCTGCTGAATAAGATTGCGGGAATTCTGCTCCTTACCTTGCTACTCGCCTTGCTACGGGACGCTGCCCCATGTTCGGTTCAGCCGGTTCGGGCGCACCCCGAGGGCTTGTTCTCCAGTAGTCTCAAGATTGCCCTTTGATCTAATAATGGCTGTTCGGAGGAGCTGGGAAAGTGCATAGTTTTCTTATCTGCGTCCTGAATCTAGGTTTCCGCCTTTATTAACAGATTTTAGCACATTGAGAAGCAACGTGCAGTGCAGACAACTTTTTGTGCAAAGAAACGCAGAAAATAATGTGTATCAAGTTTCACTTTCAGGTTCTCACTAAGGAAATTAATGTTCTTACTATCAAGGTCTCATCGTGCCCTTTAACAGCTATATTAAAGGGATGACTAGACTGCTGATAAAATTAAGGAGCTCTTCTCTGCTTCCTGAGAAAGTGAAGTCTTGAGATCTTTGATTTCATGAGAGTCTTAGTGTTCCAAGTCTTCTCTACACTGATCAGCTCATTCGTACTGAGCTCTGACTTTTACCCAAGGTCTATAATACCTGCCACTTTACTATGTCCAAATTTCCTTTTTATGCAAAAGTATGTGATATATGAAAATACAATCACATAAATATTGAATATAAGTGTCACCTAATGGTAGTACAGACTTTTAAAGTTACTTAATACTCATACCCCCACAATCAGTAATAATTATCTCTATTTTAATAAACTGAGTCTCAGCAAGGTTGGATAATTTGAATAAGGTTATATAGCTAGAAAGAATTCAAGCTACTTTGAAAACAAATCTTCCTGTCTTCAAAGTTGATTGTTACTCTTAATTTTTGTAAAAGAATTATTTATTTATTTACTTATTTATATTTGATCAGACAGGGACAGAATGAGAGAGGAGAAAGTAAGAAAGCAAGCCGGCGGGTCTGGGACTCGAACCGTGCTCAACCATGTGGGAGTCCAACACTCTTAAGCACGATGACACCTGCTGGCCCCAGATTGATATTCTTTAAATTAGTCCCTATTAATAAAGCTTGTTACTGAGATTGGCAGGAGGTGTAGTGGTTAAGGTATTGGATTCCCATGTGACAGACCACAATCAAGTCCTGGACCCAGTGGCTTGAAAATCAAACCTGGTGCATGCCCAAAATCCAGAGAGGAAAATGGAGGAGGAAGGATTGTGGTGTGGTCAGGCCCCCGGGGGGATGATTTCTTGCTTACTCTCTCTCACTCTGTCTCTCTAGTGAGCACACACATCCTAAAGCAAAAATGTTCAAAAATAAATGAACCTTGTGATTTTTCTAACTCGTGACATAGGTATATTTTGTTTTCTAAGAACATAGTTACTTGTACAGTCATACACTTTTTGTGTGTGTGTGTGCTATACGGCATGTGCACTCCGGAGACAGAGAGCGGAGAAGTGAGAAGTCGCCTTCTAGAGGAATTACCATGCCACAGTTCCCTCGCCTCCATTCTTCTCTCAGGATTTCGGGCATGCACACGTGCCCATCTTGCTTTTCTAGGCTGCAGGGTCTGGGACTTGAGCTACTCAGTCAGCCATGTGGGATCCAACTGCCTTAACCATCACACCACTGGCTGGCCCCTGTGCCCTATTTTTAAGGGAGTGGTTGATGGGCTGAATGGTGGCTAAGTGGTAAGGCATGATGCTCTTTGAGTTGACTCACATGAGAAGGTACTGGTTTGAGTAAGAAGAACTCCTCAAGTGTGCCATGTACACGTGTGGCCATGACCCAGGCTGTGAGAGATGGGGAATGGAACTCAGCATTAGAATCCTGTTGGGACTATTCTCTCTCCTTCTCTCTCTCTCATGGGGAAATAGATAAATTTTAAAAGACCCAGCACAGGTAGTGCAGATGGTGTTGTAGCAGACTCCAACACTAGAGGTCACACCAGTTCTGATGCCCTACCCAGGTGATCTGAAAACACACCAAGCAGCAGCACATTCATGCCCAGGATCCTGGTGGGCTGATGAACTGGAGGACCCTGTTAAAAATACCCTTCTTACTCTCTCTCTCTCTCCCTCACTCTCTCTCGCTCTCTCCTCTCTCTCTTTCTTTTTCTCTTTCTCTCTCTCACTCCTGTGTACACACGCACTTGATCATGAATAAAAAAATACAAATAATTTTTTAAAACACTAGGAGCTGACCACATAATACAACTGGTTAAGCCCTGGGTATAGAGAACTAGATCCCACAAGAACCACCATAGTTTAAATTCCAGCCTGGTGACTTGAGGGACATGCTAGGAGAGTGTTAGTGTATGCCCTAAAATGGAGAAGTAGAGGAAATAGGATTGTGGCATGACCATACCCCACTGGAGGGAGGGGTTACTTTCTCTCTTTCTCTCTCTCTCTCTCTTTCTCTCTCTCTTAATTTCGCAGAAGGCACATATGCTAGCCAAAGAGAGTTAAGGAGAGGGGAAAAGCACTCCTTATGGGGAATGGTCACACCATAATTCCTTCTCCTCCAGTTCTCCCTCCTTTCAGAATCTTGGGCATGCCCTCACAGTTGCTCAGCATGTTTTTCAAGCCACCAAGTCTGGGATTTGAACTGTACAGTCAGCCATGTGGTCAGTTCCCTTAACTGCCAGGCCACAGACCAGCTCATTTCTCTCCCCCACCCACCCCCCACTGCCTCCCTGGAGAGTGCATATTCCTTCTGGCAATTTAGAAAAAAATGAAAAAGACTGGTTGTGAAGTAGACCTCCATTTTGAATTCTTCTCTACATTGGAAACTCACTTTCTCTTCCTTTTGCCTAGAGTAAACAGAGTGATTAACACTCCTACTGTCTTTGCTAAATAACCCAAAACTCCCTACCCTAAGATGTTCCTTAATGATGTAATCATCAGTTGCCAGACCCCTTGCCCTGAGCCATGAAGACCATTAAGATTCTATTGTGTTTAGGGAGGGATGGAACATACCCCTAGGGATGATTAACCTGCTTGTTCTGCTTCTGTAATTCACTTTTGCTTTTACATTGTAAAACTTTACCCCCTACCCTTCCAAGCCTACTGCACCTTGTCCTTGTGAATCATATCATCCCAGAAAAGACTCTCAATTTTGGCCTATATAAGCTCCCTTCTCCTTTTACTCAGGGCTGTGGGGTTTTGAGAGAAATGAGTCCCCCTATATGTCACTAGCTTAATCAATAAACTCCAATAAATCTATCTATGTCTGGATGTCCTCTTTATTTCTCACTGATTAGACTATAATAGTTGAAATTCAAGACTGTGAGGTTAACTTAAGACTAGATCAAATTTAATTAAGACAAAGAGGGAAGAAAAGGGAAGAGTCGAGGAAGTATAGGATAGGGAGATAAAAAGTGGTAGGTTGGATGATATTCTTTGACATTCAAAAAGTGTGTTGAGTCATGGCTTTTGAAAGAGCTGTGAGTGGGGTTGGCTGACATATAATAGAATGGAGATCAAGAAATCGAAGACTGAGGTATGAAAGAAACTGTTCACATAGACACTGAAGCCAACAACAGTGATTCCATGGGATAAAAAAGGAGTGAGTCAGATAACAAAGACTTCCATGAATGTGGTGGAATGATCCAGAACGAAGTACATGACTTTGCAAAATTGGAGTAGAGGGTACATGTCTAAGGAGGAATTGCCTAAGTGGATTAAGGGCTGGTTGCAGGTAAGAAGCAATACTAGGGAGCTACAAGGAGGCCTGTGCTGCCTCCCATGGTCCAAGGGTGTGAGACAGTCTGCCCTGAAGGGACATCCATGGACAACTATTCTCAGAAGAAAGCAATTTTCACTTAAAGCCAGAAAATAGAGGAAGCATCATAAGAATAGTGTATCAGAGTAGTTTTAGTATTGAGTGAGGATTCTGCAAGGCCAGGTTGGTCAAAGGTAGGAGGTAGGTTGGACTTTATGGGTCTGCAACTTGTGCAATCCAACACGGCCCTTTCAAGAAGATCCTGTGCTTTACTTAATGGTCTGTTGTCCCTGCCTTGAAATACTTCATGATTGTTTTTTAACAAGAGGGCTTACTGGACTTGCATTGGGGCCTGAAAATTGTGTAGCCAGTAAAGCATTTTGAAGAGTGTAGAAATGGGACCATGGGTGAAGCAAGAACAGTGGGATAAAGTTTAGAGGATACTACATGCAGGTGATTGTATTTTGAAGAGAGACCAAGAATTGTAGGGAGAAGGAATGTGTCTGCAAGCTTTCAAGTGAAATTTAGTTTCCACTCACGTCAGGGCCAAGCAGGCTGAGATGGGTACAGGAGAGGCATACGCTAGTCACCATCAGCCTACCATGTGTTTCTATGTGCTAGTATATTTGTATTATAGGTCTGTCATAATAAATTGCCACAAACTTAGTGACTTAAGCCAACAGAAGTTTATTCCCTCACAGACCTGGAAGCCAGAAGTCTGAGATCAAAGTGTTGGCAGGGTAACCCTCCCTGTGAAAGTGCTAGGGAAAATTTTTTTTTCTTTCATTTTCTAGCTTTTGGTGTTCTGTGCTATGTAGGGGTGTAACTCTGTTTCTGGCTCCATCTTCACATCTTCCCTGTATTTCTCCTCCACATTCTCCTCTTCTTACGAAGACACTTGTTTTGGATTTAGGGTCCACTCAAGTAATCCAGGATAATCTGATCTGGAGATCTTTGCATTAATGACATCTTCAAAAACCATTTTTTCATATAGGGTCACAATCACAGGTAGCAGTGACAAGAACACAGACACATGTATTTTTTTAAATTATTTAGTTAGTTTTATTTATCATTATCATTTTTTTTTTTTAATTTGCTACAAGGCATACACACTCACCGGAAAGTGACAAAGAGAGAGAGAGAAGGCAAGTCACCAGGTCCAGGACTTGAACCATGGTCGGCCATGTGGGAGTCCAGTGCCCAAACCATCACGTCACCTGCTGGCCCCTGACATATGTTTTTAGAGACTACCATTCAGTCCACTATAGCCAGGTCTTCTGAGACCACAGGAATAGCCAGGCTGGATAACACTGGCATGAAAGCATTTCAGATCTTTTTGACAAGCCAAGATATCCATAACAATTAAATTTATTCATGTTTCTGAAGCTTTCCAACCATGAAACATAATACACATGAAACCAGAAGATTAAAATTTCTCAGAGAGTCTCTTCACCCCTGACAGTCACTATCTGTCCTTGGGGACAAAGGATCTGAGAACTATGTACCTAGGACAGTGCCAAGTGTAGTTACAGGGAATTGAGGCAACAGGATTATCTACTTCTCTTCTTCATCCACTGTTTTAAGTCTGCTCTCTGTTGCTTAATAACTAATCACCTGAAACTAAATTAGTTATAAAAATAAAGGTTTACTGGTACCAGCAGTTAGCATGATGGCTATGTCACTGAACTCCCATGTAGCCAACTGCGGTTCGAGTCTCAGACCTGGTGACTTAAACTCACACCGGGCACGTCTGCGTGTGTACCCAAGATCCCCAAAGGAGAATGGAGGAGAAGGGATTGTGGCATGGCCCTGCCCCCTGGAGGGTGATTTCTTGCTTTCTATCTCTCTGTCTCTCTCTGTCTTTCTGGCGAGCGCACGCGTCCTATAGCAATAAAACCTCTCCAAAAAAAAAAAAAAAATAGAGGTTTATTTTGCTCATAGTCTTGGAAGTCCAAGATCAAGGGGCTGCATTTGATAAGGGTCTTCTTGCTGTTAGGGACTCCCTGCAGAGTCCTGAGGCAGTGCAGGACATCACACAGCAAGACAGAGTCAGAGCACAGTTTATTACTGTGCCTCTCCGTGTAAGCCCCACCCCAATGATTTTAATCATAGTCACCTCCCAAGGGCTCCACTTTTAATCCAATAGTTGGATTAAGTTTATAACCTCCTTAATCCAGTTGCAATCCAGTCCCACGAATTCAGAGAGGAACACATCAAAACCCTAACATTCACTCTCCATTCAAAAGAACATACGTGGTTGTTATTAAAAGAATCTGTAAGATGACCATATTTCATCTGTCCCTAAAACGTATTTAGAAAAGTGAAGTAGAGACCTCATACACCTGTAACAAAAGCTGAACTAGTTTTCCAAGCTGCCTTTCTAGGGGGGTGATTTTTTTTTTTTTTTTTTTTAATAAATGCTCTTACTCTGTTGAGATCCTCCTGCCTCAGCCTCCCAGATGGGACTCCAGGCATGCACCACCACACTGGCTCTCTTTTGTGGACAGGGTCTTACTTTGTGACCCAGGCTAATCTTGAGCTTATGATCCTCCTGCCTCAGCTTCCTCAAGTTGCTAAGATTATAAATGCAAGCTGCTCCAGCTGAATCTAAGGATTACTTTAAAAATCCTTAGAGAGGTGAGAATGAAATATTGAAGTCATTACTAATTGTGCTACTCCATTCTCTTCCTACAGCTTACAAGCACTCAAATATTCAAGTAGCTGCCAGAGCCAAATGGAACTTCCCTTAAAAAGCATGGCACTTTTGGTTCTGTATCCTTTCTGCTCAAGGCTGAACAGGAACCACAGATTCCACTGAAGGTGCCATCCAGTATTTGCTGAGTGACGACAGTGAGATGATTCCAAATTGTGGCAGTAGGCAGCAGCGTAACTGGGATGAGGTTTGAAACTGGTTAGAAAAGCATCCATTTTTGGATGAACTCTAAAGAAGTTACCCTGAGACCAGGTCTGGATGATATAATGGCTTAAGATGAGAGGGTTGGGATGGAGTGGCCAGGTGGTGACCCTGCTGCTGCTATATAGCAGAAAGGACGCCACTGACTCACATCTACCAAGGAAGAGGTTAGGCAATGAAAGGCATGTGACATGTCTGGCTTTTAGAAGAACAGAAGCTATAGAGTAGAGGCAAAGGGAAGAGAAAGACACTGGTTTTTCTTGCAATATTTAAAAACAGAAACTTCCCAAGAAAGGCGTTTTGTTTTGTTTTGTTTTGTCCAATATCTTAGTGGCTTCAGTGGTGACTGCTGCTCTCCAAACTTCATGATCCTGTCTAAGGATAACAAGAAGTAGAAAGACCCTGGACCAAGAAAAACAAAGATGCAATAAACAAATCTCGAGGCAAGGCCAAAAGGCAGAGGCAAAGTTTAGAACAAGCTTAATATCCTCGTCTTTTTTGACACAGCTACAAATAAACTTTGTAAAGAAGCCCTCAACTAGAAGCTTATGACCCCACCTGTGGTCTCTGAGAGACTGCAGATTTACAGTTCCCTGACTGGGCTAGCACTTCAGGAGCTCATTAGTAAAGGAGTTATCAAACTGGTTTCAAAGAAGAGTATAAGTAATTTACACCAGATATACCAAGGGTGGCAATGTCTCATGTGCATGGAGAGATGCAGCTGACTGTATATTTGGAAAAATAAAAGTTTATTAAATCAGAAAAGAACAAAGAGGAGGGAAAGAAGAAAAAATAAATCCCCCAAGAAAATATTCCTGTATTACCATTATACTCATACATCTCCCTCACTCCAGGTCAATGGGACATTATTTTGCAGAGTAGTAGAGTATATGAGAAGAACACTTAAAACAGGAAGTCTTGGGTTCTAATCCTAGATGGCAATGACATTCATGGCTGTGTAATCTTAGTAAAGTCAAATAGGACGAAAGGTCTGTTCTGTCCTAAAATTCTTTAAGTCTCTGAATTGACTTCCTTATAAAACCTAAATTCAGGGCTAGCCAGTGGCATGGTCATTGGAGCAGACAGATTCCACATGGCCAACCACATGTTTCAAGTCCTAGACCTGGTGGCTTGAAAAACATACTGAACAGGTATATTTTTTAAGCTGCCAGGTCCAGGACTCAAACCTCACAGTCAGGGACCAGCAGTTAGCGTAATGGCTATGTCACTGGACTCCCACGTAGTCGACTGCGGTTCAAGTTCCGAACCCAGAGGCTTAAACTCACGCCTGGAGCGTGTGCATGCGTGCCCAAAATCCCGAGAGGAGAATGGAGGAGAAGGGATTGTGGCATGGCCATACCCCCTGGGGGGGTGATTTCTTGGTTTCTGTCTCTCTGTCTCTCTGTCTGTCTGGAGAGCACACACGCCCTATAGCAAAAACCTCTTCAAAAAAAAAATTAAAAAAAAAAAAAACCCTCACAGTCAGACATGTGGGATTTAGCCACCTTAACTACTGTGGCACTGGATGGCCCTCCTCATTAAAGTTTTTAAAGTTTTTTTTTTTTTGAGAGGTTTTTGTTATAGGGCGCGTGCGCTTGCCAGACAGACAGAGACATAGA
>NW_006209642.1:320878-321351 GCF_000334495.1 Tupaia belangeri chinensis
CACGCACGCACACGCGCCCGGCGTGAGTTTTAAGCCACCGGGTCCGGGACGCAAACCGTGGGAGTCCAGCGACACAGCCATTACACTAACTGCTGGTTCCCAAAATTTTTAAAGTTTTAAACAAAGCTTGTTCCTTTTTTGCATCATTTCCCCCCACTTCCCACTCCCAACTACTTGAGTTTCTCTTATGAACCACAAGGAATTCTATAGCCCCACTGACATGATCAGCATTGTCCAGTGTAACACTCTGGTTCAGTGGTGGGAAATGAAGTAGAGCTACTGACATTGCAAAAACCAACTTGAAGGAAATAATAATGTTAATTTCCAGAGCTTAAACAACATCCTGAGACCCAGAGGATAAATCTTTTGTGTAACTCATATCTTACTTAGCATTACTAATTAATCAATATACGTAAGATGAATCTTCCTCTTAACTTTAAACTGATAATGAAAGAAAGGAAATGTTTGGAGGG
>NW_006209642.1:321362-331063 GCF_000334495.1 Tupaia belangeri chinensis
TGACTACAATCAATCACACTGAAAATTTACCATCAAGCTCCATACATTCCTGATTAGTTCCAAACTGTTTGATGAAGGTCTTTTTCTTGAGTAATAAGGTGGACTTTGATAGAGAATTTTAAGTGACAGGTGATTCTTTTTAACACTTTAAAGAAGTTGTTTCACTTTGTCACATATCCAAAATGTCTCTCTTTTTTTTTTTTTCCTGTAACTTCTTTTAACATTTCCTCTTTATTAATGATTTTAAGTAATGTTGTTACGATGTCCCCGGTGTCATTTTCTCCACACATCTGAGGCCTATTGACATGCTTACACTGTAAACATTTTAGTCATGTCTTTGCCTACTGTTTCTCCCTCTCTGCTTCCTTTGGCAATCTCAGTGCCACATGCTTAAATTAAGCTGCTTGAATTTTTCCCACAGAACACTGAAGTTTGTTTTTGGTCTTTTTCTTCTATCTTACATAGTTCTGTTGCTGTGCCTTCAAGCTCACTGATTTTTAACACTGTTGTAGTTAATCTACTATTAATTATATACAGTGCATTTATCATCCCAGATATCACTTTTTCAAAGATTCTTTTGACATGGGGCACATGCGTTCACTGGAGAGAGACAGAGACAGAGAGAGGGAAAGTGAGAAATAATCCCCCAGGGAGGATGGCCATACATTAATCCCTTCTCCTCCATTCTCCTGGGATTGGGGGGACACACTCACATGTACCCAGCATGATTTTTAAACTGCCAGATCTAGGACTCGCAGTGTGGTTGACTATATGGGAGTCCAGTACCTTAACAATTCCGCCACCTGTTGGTCCCCATATATAACACTTTTATATGAGTCTTTTTCATATCTCTACTTAGTATGCTCAATCTCTCTCTAGTTTCATAAGCATATGGCAATAGTTGTAATAGCTTTATAATGTCCTCATCTACTAATTCTATCCTAAGTGTCAAATTCTATTGATTGCTTTTTCTCTTCTTTGTGGGATGTATATCACTGCTTCATCAAGTAGCAGTTTTTATTTTTATTGCCAGAGTGTGCATGTACTTGGGGCAGAGTTGAGGAGGAGGGCAGAGAAAGCACCCCCCACACACACACAATGGGGTATAGTCATACTGCAACATACTACAATTCTTTCTCTATTTTTCCATTGTGTTGGGATTTGGAGTACAGGTGCATATCTGCCTGACATGATTTTCAAGCCACCAAAGCAGGGGCCTGAACGGTAGCTGGCCATGTGGGAACTAGTTCCCTTACCCTTGGGCCACTAAACCAGCCCAGCTCACCTGGGCTGGATACCAGATATTGTGATTTTACTTGGTTGGATAACAGATACCTTTATTTTCCTGTTAGTATTCTTAAATGTTGATCTTGGTCATATTGGGCTGTTGGGAAAGTGATAATGCACTTTCACATAGAAAAACATAAAAATACATCATGACTTTCCTGACAACCTAATAATTAAGTTACTCAGAAAGAAGTTATCTTTTTAAGGCTTTCTACTAAGTTTGTGAGGCAGAATTAAAGTGAAGTTATTAGTATAGGGCTTATTTTGTTCCTCCACTAAGGTAATAACTTTTTGAATACTATATATAATGTCTCCTGAATTATGAAATTTTCCATTTTGGATAGAAGGCACATGAAATATTCCCAGTCGAATGTGACCTTTGGTGACTTTCCCGTGCTCCTTTGGATGGTTCTTTTCCAGCATCAAATGGTTTTATCACATCCATAGACTGATTTTTATTTGACTGATGACCTGAGAGACCTTTTGGAGATTTCAGGAGTTCTTTCTCTGTACATATCTCTTTCTGTTCAGGGACACTGCAACCTCTAGGTGCTCTGGTTCCCCCAGATGAAAAGTTCCATCTCAGCTCTGAGAGATAACCAGGCTCAACCTGGTTTCCCCTTTCCTGCAATGTAATCTGGAAACTCTTTAGACACTCAACTAAGGCCATCATAGTGCCCACCTCACTTGTTGCCTCATTCTCAGAGATCAGTGTTCCCAATATTTTTTCTGCTTTTATAGTTGTTTCAGGCAAGAAGGTAAATCTGGTCCCTTTTACCTCATCTTAACTAGAGCAAAACTATACATATACACACACATGTTGAACATTTGTTTTCGTATCAGTTCTCCTTGATAAAACACTTAGTAACTAACTCTACACAAACGAACTCTTTTTTTTTTTTTAAGAGAGGTTTTTGCTATAGGGCGCGTGCGCTCACCAGACAGACAGAAAGCGAGAAATCACCCCCCAGAGGGGATGGCCATGCTGCAATCCCTTCTTCTCTGTTCTACTCTCAGGATCTTGGGCGGGCATGCACACACATGCGCCCGGCCTGAGTTTTAAGCCACTGGGTCCGGGACGCAAACTGTGGTCAACTACATGGGAGTCCAGCAACATAGCCATTACACTAACTATTGGTCCCAACTCTTGATATATATATTTTGGAATGGACTGACATAAATATTAAAGAAAAAGGGGAATTTGCTTGCATTTCACTCAAAAGGAAACTTACAATTTTGTGGAGGACACAATTCTGAAATAACCAGCTCTATTCTTACATCTGTTTCTAACAATTTCTGTCGGCTTTGGCTTTTTATGCTTATATTTCAGTAAGCAGTATGGATCCTCCTCTCTAAATTCAAGGTTTTCCCATTAGGTTTGAGCAAGAACAATCTTAACCAGGTTTGTACTGAAATTCTAACCATATCACCTCTGAAACAATTTCAATTATGAATATTATCTTTTTTTTAAAAAATATTATATTCAATTTAATTAATTTATTTATTTTTAATTTGATCAGAAAGGGACAGACTGAGTGAGTGAGCGAGAGAGAGAAAGTGAGAAAGCAAGCCACCAAGTCTGGGACTTGAACCATGGTCAGCCATGTGGGCGTGTCCAGCACCCTAACCACCATGCCACCTGCTGGCCCCATGAATATTATCTTTTAATAAATCATTCATTGTCAATATGGTAGCTGATCTCAAGCCATGCTCTGAAAAGCATCTGACAAAATCACCATCGATAGCAATACTGAGGCTACATGTCAAGGAGGAAGACAAAAAAAGAATATTTCTTAGTTCAATGGAGATAACCTTCTCAGCATTTACATTACCTTAATTATTTAATGGGTCTATATTAATAAATGTTCCCACTTGCCCACAAAATATTTTTTATCATATTTATGAACAGCCTATACAAATTACTGCTCTAGAGAAATTAAAAACATATAAACTTGCTACAACCAACTCTTTTCCACCCTGACCTTGATTCTTATCAAGCCATCTGAGCATCTTAAAATGAACAAACAAACAAACAAACAAACAAAACAGAAATATCATGCATACACTTAAAAAAAATCTCAGTATTTACCCAAGTTCATGCGTGCTAATTAGTATACATAGTGTATTAAAAGATAGTTTTGTTCTAGTAAACAAATCTTCCTAGAAAAGGAACAACATATGGCTGAAAATATTAACTTGGCATCACACACCTTTACCATCAATACTGTGAATGTCTGTGAAAGGTCAGGAGAGAAAGTAACCTCCAAATATAATAGATTTCAAATCCAGACATTCCAAGATTTCACATCAAGAATATTAATCTTACTGGGACAGCCAGTGGTATGGCAATTAAGATGGTTGGATTTTTTTAAATAAAGAAAGAAAATGAAATAAATATATAAACTACCTCAGCTGTGTTTACTGTGCTTGGACATTAAATTTGATTCTTCAGTTCACTAAGTGCAAAAAAGAAGAAATTAAGGCACGAAAGGGAAATGAAACTATATATCAAGTTAGTATTTGCAATTCTATGTATAGAATTCAGTGAAGAACATTAACAGCCAAATAGCTAACTTTGCTTTCTAAAATCATATATACAGATGATCAATTTACATCAGGCTTTTTCTGAAGGGTTATGCTTCTACAGTAAAAGAAAAATGTTTAAGTTTGATTCATTTTCTAACTTACCAAGTTATAAAAAAAAGTCTAATATACAGAAAAGTTGTATTGGTTAAATGAATAAAACTGGTAAGAGCAAAGACACAGTTTAAATTAAGAAGAAAAAAAAAGAAGCCAAACAGAATACTGGGTTCTTGACTTGGATTTCAACAACAGCCTTGACAATTGCCTTTGATTCAGTTCAGATCTATGGGAATTGTTATGCAAAGAATGGTGAATAAATACTTCCTAATTTAGTAAAGGAAACCGTGGAGATCAGTTTAGCAAAAAGTACTGATAAGCAGTAACTTACAGTAGTCCATCAGTTATTCAAAGGAAAATAATAGTCATAAAACATTTTTTTAACCAGGCAAAAATGTGTGTGTGGGTACATGGTGGCGGTGGTGGTGGTGGTGGCGGTGGTGGTGGTGCTGTGTGTGCATATATGGTGGTGTGTGTGTGTCTGTGTGTGTGTTGAGAGGAAGCAGATGAAAGAGAAACCTTCCTAAACTATAGAGCTATTTAACAAGGAAAAATCAGAACTATGGAATATTTTACTTAGGAGATCATTTCAAGAGGCAGGTAAACCATAAACTTTCTAGATGGCTAAGATCCATAGTTTTTATCCTTTATTTTTTCCTTCAACAGGCAAAAAAAGAAAAAAAAAATATATATATATAGAGAGAGATTTGCCAAAAAGCTCTTGATCCCATGAACTACCCCAGATCATGAGTCAGCATGAGCCCAGTGCATTCAGGGAAGTCTCCTGGTTTGAACTGGGAACCTTCTCGTGTGGGACTGCCTCACAGCACATCACATCTTACTGCAGGACCACCTTCTACCTCCAATTCATGTTTGTTTGTTGCTGTTTTAAGTAAAGCTTGTGAAATAAACGTCCATGGCCACGCAAGGACAGATCTAAACGAACTACACAACTAAAGTCTTTTAGCATTGACAAATACTCTTCATACCTGTATCTATCTTAACCTTTTTTCCAAAATCCTTCTCAGTAGAAGTCAGTGATCAGGGACCAGTAGACAACACTTGGACAGCACACTCATTGTGTATCTCCTCTTCACTGCCTCCTTTATCTCCAGCCTCTCCCTGACCTTGTACTGATCCTCCCTTTTTCCTTGGCTAGATTAGACAACAAAAAGGTCTGATTGTTTTGCCCTTATCTAAAACTCAAAATACTCATTGTGGAGATTAAACTCTCATATCTTTAGTATCAGTAGTCACCAAGTTAACTGAAGAGCTAAATAAACTACTGCTTTGTTTTGTAGAACACTAATAAAAGACTATCATTTTATGGTCTGCTTTTGTTCATACACTTTCATGAGGGGAAAAAAATGTAACTCTTCTCTAGCTTACTGCTCACTCACTGAGCTAAGTGCTTTTCTTTCATTACCTCCTTTATTAGCTCCTTAGAACAATCTGTGAGGTACATGCTAACATTGTCTTTGTCAGAAGCGTAACCTAGGGCACCAAAAAGTAACTTATTTAAGATCTTAAAATCTGTAAATGGTGGAAGCAAGTTTTAAAACTGAGTTAAACCTGAGCCTTAAGCCTATGGTCTTAACGTCTATACCACATTACTTCCCATAAATAACCTCTCAAAGTTTCATTGTGAATCATATATGACGTAAAGTAGCTAGCTATTCATGAAGCACTTCTTGTTATAAGTAGTAAGACATGTTTGCTAGCAAGAGGCTCAAAGCTCAGAAAGACAAATATTTTAATAATATACCACTTATCTTTTTTACTAATAATTCAGCACTTCTGTATACTTCATTGTTTTCCCCAGTATCTCCCATCCTTTCTGGTCCTGATTTTACTCATTTGTTCTGTTTTCCATTGATGTCAAAACTTATGTTATGGTTAAGTACAGGAGCAACAAAAAGTGGAATTTGTTGGTTATATTTCAAATTCAGAACTTTTCTAGAGAATATGCATAGCAAATATTTGATCATTTACATGGACTTGAAAAAAATTAGTGTCTTACTATACATTAAGTTGCCATTTTGTTGATACAAACATGATCACTTTTACTGTCTTCTCTAATCACCACCCTCATTCTTTCTATTTTTATTATTTTTTCTGTAATAATTAAATATTAATAACTTTTTCATGTTATCTGCTTTATAGAATATGAACTGACCTAAAATGACAACCTCTTATTCTACATCTGGGTATTCTCCCCCAGTCCCTATTGAAAAGCAGTGTCAATATATGGACATATTAAACTTTTACCAGATAATGTGCCTTTAAAAACCTTATTTTTTACATTATAAAAATGTATTCAAGGGACCAGCAGTTAGCGTAATGGCTATGTTGCTGGACTCCTATGTAGTCGACCGCAGTTCAAGTTCCAGACCCAGTGGCTTAAAACTCATGCCGGGCACGTGTGCATGCATGCCCAAGATCCCGAGAGGAGAATGGAGGAGAAGGGACTGTGGCATGGCCATCTCCCCAGAGGGGTGATTTCTCGCTTTCTGTCTCTCTGACTCTCTCTGTCTGTCTGGCGAGCACACGCGCCCTATAGCAAAAACCTCTCCAAAAAAAAAAAAAAAAGTATTCAAGAGTAAAATATAGAGATGACTCAAATTACCTTTGAAAGCCGCCTTCAACTTTCAGTCCCACCATCCCCTAGGTAATGATCTGTGTTACAATTCAGTACATTTATTTCCCACCCTTTATTAATGCTTTTATAGATACATCACATGGATCCAGAAATAGCCTACAATATTGTTTTATACATGGCTATGTGTTTTACACATTTTAGATATCTGCAATGTTCACTTTTTACTATACGATGTCTCAGAATTTTACAGTTATTGTCAAACATACGTATGACTCATTTTTAACGGTTGCATAATATTTCATACAATAAAAATTAAGATTGGGCTGGCCCCATAGCATAGTGTTTAAGGGAGCCAGATCCTATATGACCCACCACACTTCAAGTCTCAGCTCCAATAGCTTGAAAAACTCATGGGTATATGTTTCCAAAATTCTGACAGAAAAGAGAAAGGGAGAAGGGTTTGTGGTGTGACCATATCCCACTGGGGTATGCTTTCTCTCTCTCTCACTCTTTCTTTCTCTCTGGTGAGCACATGTACTCTCTATCAATATAAAGATTTATTTAGCCATTCTCCTGTATAGAAACATTTAGGTATTTTCCAGAACTTTATTATTTAAGCATTGCTGATTGTAAAACAAACAAAAAATAAAAATCCTTTTTTATGAATCCTTACATGCACATATTACTGTAGGGTGGATATTAAGAAGTGGGATTTTTGGATTATAGCAAACACCTTAATCTAAGAAATATTTGTGTTAAGAGCTATATTAGGGTGACAAACATTTAGGCACTAGAGTAAGAACCATTTCAGTTCTAGAGTCAAGAATTATAAAAATTCTATCAATTTGGCAGCAGTCATTTTTTTGGTTTTTGTTTTTGAGAGAGGTTTGCTGTAGGGCATGTGTGCTCACCAGAAAAACAGAGAAACAGAAAGCAAGAAATCACTCCCCAGGAAAGATGGCCACGCTGTGATTGCTTCTCTTCCATTCTCCTCTGGGGATTTTGGGCATGCATGCACACTCACTCGGTGTGAATTTAAAGCCACCAGGTCTGGGACTCAAACCGTGGTTGACTACATGGGAGTCCAGCGACATAACCAGTACTCCATCTTCTCGTCCCAGCAATTGTATTTGTCTGATGGGAAAACACACTGTAGTGGAAGTCAAAAGAACCTGACCCTAACTCTCTCTGCTGCCAAGTGAAAATTGCTCAGCCAGTCTGTAGTTCCATCAACTATAATATCAGTAGATAAGACTAGATGATGTCTCAGAAATTTTCCAGATCTGCATGGTGTATTTCTGTTCTGCAGTTATTTATTCACTCAGCAGGCATATAGAAGGTGTATATAAGAAGCTGCAATGTTTCCATAGGGACAGAACAACAAATAATGTCAGGAAACAAAGCAATGGATAAACAGATATTTAAACAAATATGTATATAGGCTACAAAATTTGTGCTTTCAAAAAGAAAAAAAAAAGAGTACAGAAGGTAAACACATTGCTTACTTGGTTTGCTTTGTTTGTCTGAGTAAAGCTTAGTGTCTGTGAGCTATAGATACTGGAGTGGTTATTGTCCACCCACAACCACACGCCTTTCAGGTGGAGGCAGAGGGAGCTTTGTTCTAACAGATGCTTACATGTTTCCTGTGTGCCCAAAGCAGTAATTGCCTGAAATTGCTGTGCTCCGTGCTGAAATTCAAGTTTTCTAGGGTTATTTCCTGTGTTTTCCAAACCAGTAGCTCAAAAAATTCTCTCTCAACTACATTCTGCTTCATTGTTTCCCTTAAATAGAAGTTCCTTCGTCAACTATAAGTAATACACACACATGCTGAATAGAGAAGGAGTCACTAAGGGGGGAGGGAGTTCAGGAGTAGAACTTTCTCAAGAAGAGTGTTTTTAATTTCATACTCATTAGAGACCAAAAAGAAAAATAGACTTATTTTTATGTAAGTTTGTAAGATCCTAGGCCATACATCTTAAACTATTAAGATTTTAATGAGACCATACATCTCTTTATCTATTTAAGCTTTCTTTAAAGTTATAGTGACTTCAAAGGCAAAAGGACTATCTAAGAACACAAAAGAGATTAATCAAAATATAGACGATGTCAATTATCAGTCAGTTGAGAGAACAGCTAGAATTTTTTTTTCCCCTACAGGACACATGCATATGCCAGAGAGAGAGAGAAAGGAAGTGAGAAATCCCTCCACCTCGGGGGGGTCGGGGAGGATGGCCATGCCACAATCCCTTCTCCATTTCCCTCCTGGGATTTTGGACATGCATACAAATGCACCAAATGTATTTTTTAAACCACTGGGTCTCGGACTCTAACCAAGCAGTTAGCCATGTGGGATCCAGCCACTTTAACTACCATGCCACCTGACTGGCCTCACTAGAAGTAGATTATATAAAGTATAGTTATATTAAAATGAGAAAACTGTATCGTATGTCAGTACCAAAAGTGCATTTTGCAATTACAACTCCCCTACCACACACACACATACACACACACACACACACACACACACACACACAAGAATAACCAGGACAGACCCATAAATAAGTTCCTATTTGGCAATGCCATCCTAGGGTCAATAGATCACAGTTTACTTTCAATTTAGACAGAGTCTACTCACTGCAAAGTGGAAAATTGAAGTACTTTCTGAGTAGGTAACTTCATAGTATGATTTCAGAGAGTCTATATATTAATTTCGATAAGCTTAGATTCATTCAGAGAGCATTTATTACCTACTAGACATCAGTTCAGGGAGCATTTATTATACACTAGGCATTCTATTAGCTGCTAGAGACATGAACATGAAAAACAAGATTGTTGTAAAAAAAAGAGATAACCTTCCACTGGAAGTTTCTCTAGGTTTTCAAGTCTCAAACCAAATTATTATTGCAGTGTCAGGTCAGTTGGTGGTGTAATAATTAAGGTGCCTGGATCCCACATGGCTGACTGCACAGTTCAAGTCCCAGATCCAGTGGCACGTAAAACATGACGGGCATGTGTACGTGCATATCCCAAATCTCTGAGATAGAGGAGAAGGGATTTCAGTGCTATCGTCCTCCCATGAGGAGTATCTCTTCGTTTTTCCTGTCTCTTTTTCTCTCTCTAGTGAGTGTATGTATCCTCTGACAATTTTTTTTTTAAATTACAGTGTCACCTTTAA
>NW_006209642.1:331074-349710 GCF_000334495.1 Tupaia belangeri chinensis
GGAAAGAGGACATTTTACATAATGCATTTTACGAGGACTAGTATGGAAGTGATAACAGCTCCAGAAAAATAGGAATCACTGTTCTGGATTCTCTATATAAATACATACATAACCCCAATTTTAAAAATTTGTAAAAAAAAAAAAAGTGGGGGAAGCAGAATGGAAGCATGGAAATAACAATGGACTAGAAGTTAAGAAACTGGGATTTAGCTACTGTTCTTTAATTAGCAGTGTTTACTTACAAAATTGCATTTCATTTCTATAGACCTAACTTTATTTAGATATGAGAGAAAGAGGGAATTGAAACAATCTATGGTCTCTTTCAACTTAGGCGCAACAGCTGAGTCTACTGTTGGAAAATTAGTAGCCAGAGACACCCCAAATAGGCCAAGTAAAGTTGAAAACATGTTCAATTATTCAGTCGGCCATCTGCTGCTCTTTGTATACTTTACCTCACTGTATGGGATAAATGCTCTTCCATTGATCATACTGTTTTGTGAATAGCATATTTAATGAATTTAATATGTTTGGATAAGAATAAATTAATTAGAGGAGTCACTTAGCTTCAGTCTTCCATTTTAAAATCCTTTCTTAATAGAAAGACCACTTTTCTGACCATAAAACATAATATGGTAGATAGAATTCAATCTCCCTTTGGTTTGGTTCATTGTTAAGACTATATTCAAGTCTCCATGATGGAAAAATTAATAATAGCTGAGACTGATTTTTTACTTAATTCTTGCATTTTTTTGTTTCTTTCTTTCTTCCATGAGTGAGACAGAGACAGAGAGAGAGCATCTCACTAGGGTTTTCATGCCACAACCCACCTGAAACCTCAGCTTGGCCTGTACAGGGAAATCTGCGGATGAAAATCTGGGCCTTCCCATGGGGTTTCTGCTTCATGGAGCATCACATTACTACTGGGCAACTGTGGCTGGCCTTTTGCAACTTTCGTACAAGTGTGGAATATAACAAAAAAGAAGAAAATCTCGCTAGGTGATTAATCAGTGTATCACAGGTCTCTAACTTGCTGCTATGCGATTTATTTAATTAATTTATTTAGGCAAAAATGAAACACATGGTTAGACTTCTATTCATGGTTGAGCTAATCTAGGGTTTATTATAATTTCCTATAGATGCTTCGCTTTTGTATTGACATAATCAACCTCTGGATTTTGGCTATAAATTTGAATTTAATTTATTCATCTGGTGTTCTCATGATATAGGAGAAAAATTATACTTACCTAGGGAAATATGTAGCAGTAAGGTAAGAATGCTACCATGAAATCTTGTACATGCTCAATAATTCAATCATTCTTACATTCTTCTGTCCGCTAACATATTTTCTTTTTTACTAGACAATGCATATTTTAATTAGATCTTCTTTCACACATTCTGTGAACTCTTAGTTATTTATGTTGCTCACTATCATTAATGATATGTAATCTCTTACAGGTAACATTAGGAACATTTAGCCACTAGAAAAATAAATAGGGGGGGGGAGCAAGATGGTGGTGCAACCGTAATGCAACTAGACCTACCTGGCAAAGTCCCAGATTCACATTCCAGGGTTTCCCTGTACATTACAGGCATGCACACAAATGCCTGTGATCCAGACCGACTGAGGGTAGGGTGGATTGTAGCATGAGAACCCTACTAGGGGTGCCTCTCTCTCTTTTTCTCTCTCTTGCTCTAAAGAATAAGCAGATAAAAAAAATAAAATAAAAACTATGTTGGCATACTTGGCTTACTTATAAAATAAATAGAAAAGACCTTCACTCATTCCTTTTCAACTTCCCAAGTTAGAATCTCTCATACTGCAAAGACACTGATACTACCTCCCCAGATCTTTATCCAAGTGAAACTGCCAAAAGAGTGTATCCAGTATGAAAGAGGTAGCCTAACAGTTGGCCTCTCTGCTTTGATCTCATGGTCTCAGAAGTCCTTAAGTAATGACTTACCTCTCAAGTCAAGAAATAGTCATTCAAGTTTAAGTCTATGGAAATAAATCAATTTATGTTTTAAATATTCTATGACATAAACTACAGCATTATTGTTTTATTGTTACTATTATTAACATCATCATAATTATGATTAATGGTATCCATTAGAGTTGGTATTTTTGGTTTAGAAAGCTGAAAAAATATACTAGGATTTACACTACAGAATGCATATGTGTATGTTAAAACTGGGTGTATTTCCTTAAAGTAAGGTGGGAAAAGATGTGGTAGTAAGCTTGTATTCTAATGTAATCATTGCAAAAATTTAATAGAACAACCTGGTAATCAAAGAATGCCTAAGAGACATTTCAAAGATTCATTTGTAAATAATTGTACTCTATTGTACAATTACTGTGGGTCTCACCTTTAATATGTATTGTATTGGTTTCTTATCCATGTCATTATTTTTTAATTTTTTATTTTATTTTATTTTATTTATTAATTCATTTATTTTAATTTGACTGGGGGAGAAAGAGAGAAAGTGGGAAAGCAAGCCACCAAGTCTGGGACTTGAACAGTGGTTAGCCATGTGGGACTGCCCAGCGCCTTAACCACCACGCCACCCGCTGGTCCCGAAACCATGTCATTATTAAAATAAAATTTCTCAGTCCTAGGAACAATTGAGTATTGCTATTAAGAATGTTCATGTCCTTCCATGGAAGTATTCTGGCACACCTATCTCAACATTTGGTGTCTGCATAATGTATACTCTTAATATTTCTGGTTTTTTGGTTTTTTATTTGTTTGTTAGGTTTTGCCTTAGGGCACGTGCACTCATCTGAGAGAGACAGAGAGAGGGAAGGTAAGAAATCACTTTCTGGAGAGAAGGCCACACTGCAAACCCTTCTCCATTCTCCAGGATTTGGGCCACAAACATATGTGCCTGGTGTGTTTTTCCAGTCACCGTGTCTGGGACTCATACCACGGTTGGCCATGTGGGAATCCAGTGCCTTAACCACTACACCACCAGCTGGCTCCAATCTTTCTGTTTTAAGGCTAGCAGTAAAATGTTCCTGAAATATATTTTGCAAATTATTAAACACTTCTTGATTGTTCAAAATAACTGTCACCAAAGCTTTTGTCTGATTTCTGTTGTATATTGTGCAATAAAATAAAAACACTGACCCATGTATGAAACTTATTTGAGACAAATGGAAGAAAGAAAGAAAATGCATATAAGTGTTTTTTATTTTGATTGTTAGGATTATCTTGTATCTTTTATCTCTTCTCATTACTTATCAACACTCGCCAGATGATTGTGAAAATAGAAAAACAAGACACAACTTGCATAGCCAAAGACAACAAAATGCAAGTACAATATGTACTACTGAGTATTAGGTATTGTTGTGAGTCTTGGGATACAGTAAAGAATAAAACAGACCAAAATTCCTGACCTTGTGGAGCCTCTATTCCAGTCTCTACTTAAAGTGTTTATGTATTATATAATGATACATTAATATGGTGATCAGTTCCTTTTTCACAGACAACACAAAGGAAGTGCACTGTCTACAAATACCATCCACAGCCACAAAGAGAACAGCTATCATTATAGGAACAAAGGAGACAAGAAAATGGCTGCTCCCTTTTCCACTTGCTTAGCGCCCTCCAGTAGGTGATATCACCCCTGGATTCAACCTCTTTGAAGGATATGTTTATAAACTTTAGTATTAGTAGCTTCAGAGAAGAAAAAACGAAATAAGGAAAACAGACTTTGTATTCAGAATCTGTTTAAGAACAACATATCCTAGTTTGAAAACATCTTTTGGCCTTTGGAATCTTTCCCAGTCATTCTCTTCTGGATGAAAGCCACAAGACAACAGCTGGGTGAACTGTTAAACAGTAACCACATCTCCTTATTCCCCTCTTACATTCTTTATTCACTTCTCTTCTCTGATGCTAAAGGAGAAAATAAAGAGAAACCCAGAGTTGTAACCAAGTTCTCCTTGGTGAAGAATAACTACTAAATTCTGAGACGTATTAAGAGGGTTCAAGGATGGCTAGGATGATTATAGAACTTTTTAAAATTAGGATGTAACTGCTACCATGTTACTTCCAGAAAGATGACAAAGACTAAAAAACTAGAATCCTCTCATCTATAATCAAGAGGCATAATTTTTTTAAAATTTTTTCTTTAATTATTTTATTTATCTTTATCCATTTATTTATTTATTTATTTTTATTTGACCGTAGAGGGATAGAATGAGAGAAAAGGTGAGAAAGCAAGCTGCCAGCTCTGGAACTCAAACCGAGGTCAGCCATGTGGAAGTCCAGCACCTTTAACCACTACACCATCTGCCAGCCCCAGAGGCATAAATGTTTTTTGAGTAACTACTGTGTATATCATAAACTGCAAGGCTCATAGAGATAAAGACAGTCTCTGCATTCAAAGAGCATGTGTGTACATAATGCATATACTCATATGAGTATTTTATACATACACACATATGTAAAAAAAGAGCATAAACATTTTAAAAATACAGAATGATATCATAGCCCAAGCCTACACTTAGTAGCCACCCTCCATTCAAATCCACTTTTACAGGTGGAGATGGAAAGCCACAACAAAAACTTCCTCTCTGTAATGAATAGAAAGATGGCAATCACAAAAACATATCCTTAGAGCTCAGTCAACCAATATTTACTCAGTGTTCAGAGACATCTGGCACAATTAAAGATTTTCAGTGACCCCTGCCTACAAAGGAGATTGAGATATAATAAGAAAATAAAACAAAAAAAAATACAATAAATGCAAGTGCACATAGGTAAATCATAGAATCAAACAAAGCACATTAAAAGGAAGATTGTGCTTGTGTAAGAGAAAGTGATTTTATTTTAATTCTTTAATCTTGATGCTTGAAATTTCAAATATTTGGTAATTCTCAACATTTTTATGGCAAGTTATTTTAAATTTAACATTATTTTTGCTATCTTTTATTTTAAATCGATTTAAATCCTTTGTGGGGCTCTCTGATCAAGTAATTTGGATTAGTTTATATTTTTCTTTTCAGCTCTCAATGCTTAACAATACCTAGTTTTAATAATAACTAGCAATCATAACTCAAAGTGAAAAGGAAAATCTTACATTGTAAAAGAAATATTATAACAAAAACAACTCTGAGAAGAAATTTTCTAACAGAAACCAGCATTTCCCTGGAGATCTTAAATTTCAATACCAAGAGACTGCTTCAGACCTGGTAAGTTTATTCCATCCTCTATATAGAAAAATGATGATAGGTTTATAATGGTTAAATTCCTCCAAATCACAGTGTGATGTAGGAAATTTTTCTTTCCATGGAATTACTAGGTCTATTTGAAGAGTGAGTTGATATTCTGACTGTGCAATAACTGAAGGTCCCTGGCTTTGGTGGGATTCGAGGTACATCTTTAGTATGTGATAGATGGAGAACACTGAACATTTGGCAGGTCAGAGTCCATAATTTAGAATCAGTGCCATCCACCTAGGGTAGCCCAGACAAGAACTGATGATAATTAATGATTGTTTCTCCATCAGCTGCTCTGAAAATTCACGTGCTTTCTAGAGGGTATAAAAAAGGAAATTTACCACAGCTTGTGTCTAACAAGATATTTATCACAATTCAGCAAAACTAAACAAACCTTACTATTTCACTTATACATTAACTTTTCATTTTGGAGGCTTACTGAAAGTCAGTCAGTCAAAAACAAACAAACAAAAAATGTTGATATGCCAGGAACCAAGAAGATAGGGGACCGAATAAAATTCTCTGCTGCTGCTGTGTACATGCATATAGATTGATAAGGACACCTGTCAGTCCTGGGGTTGCAGCAGCAAGAATAGATGAATAGCACAGTACAGAGAGGCCTGACATCACAGCGCTGGCCCAACTCTGCATGAAAATGCTTCACTTTAATAACATGGCAAGGGGGACTTGCAGGTGGCTTGGTAGTTAAGGTGCTAGACTCCCATATGGCTAACAATGGATCAAGATCCTGACTGGTGGCTTACTTTCTTATTTTCTCTCTCTTTGTCTCTCTCTGGTCAAATCATAAATAAATTAATTAAATTAAAAATAATTCTTTAAAAAATAACATGCTAAGGAAGAAGGTAGTTCACCTTCAAAGAAAGAACAAGGAAAATACATCATGGACAAAATTTATTTCTAATTCACCTACAGAATTACTCTGGGCAATGCACTTAGTCGTTACTTCCTTTTTTCCTTAATTGCCAGAGGGTGCATGCTCTTGCTATGAGAGAGACAGATAAAGAGAGTGAGAGAGAGGGACCAGCAGTTAGCATAATGGCTATGTCCCTGGACTCCCTCGGAGTCGACCACAGTTCTAGTTGCGGACCCGGTGGCTTAAACTCACACTGGGCACGTGTGCGTGTGTGCCCAAGATCCTGAGAGGAGAATGGAGGAGAAGGGATTGTGGCATAGTCATCCCCCCTGGGGGGTGATTTCTTGCTTTCTGTCTCTCTGTCTCTCTCTGTCTGTCTGGCGAGCACACACGCCCTATAGCAAAAAAAATAAAAAAAGAGAGTGGTAGAGAAAGTGCTTCCAATGGAGTGTGGTCACTTCTCAATCCCGTCTCCTATCCATTTCTCTATCCTGTCAGGATTTGGGGTATATTCACATGGTATGTTTTTTCAAGCTACTAAGGTCAGGATTTGAACCATGGTTATGTGGTATCTGGCTCCACGAACCACTAGGCTAACTGGGCTGGCCCAATTACCTCCTTTAGATAGATGAAATATCATTACATGCCAAAATCATTGGTCTGGAGCTCCTAATTTCTTCCTTTCTTTTATTTGCTATAGGGCACATACACTTGCCAGAGAGAGAGAGAAAGAAGGAAAGTGAAAAAGCACCCCCATCCCAGGGGTATGGTCATACTGAAAGCCCTTTTTCACTTCTTCTTTTGGGACTTTGGGCATGCACACCTAGAGTGTTTTTCAAGCTGCCATATCCAGGATTTGAACTGTGCGGGCAGCCAAGTAGGATCCTCTACCTTAACCACACCTCCCAAATGTCTAGAACTTTGTTTTCTATAATTCATAATTTAAGGTAGTAGAACACTTTTCCATGGTTAAGACTTCACTTGAACCATTTCAGCCTAAAGAAGAAACTTCAAGCAAATTATTTTAGTGTTTCAATTTAATTGCACTCATATAGAGGTTTCTATTTATTTTCAAAGAGGGGGAAAATGAATTTTTAAAACTTTAATATATTGTATTAGTAAAATGCATCAGATATAAAATAGTGTTTAAATACCTCCTGTATAAATTCATTGAATTTTTTTTTACTTTCAAAATTAAAAATAAGAAATGTCTTCATTTTACTGAATAGAAAGCACTTTAGAACCTATTTTTTAAAAATCTCAGAACAAGGATGATTGCATTATTTGTTTATACACAATGTCTGCTTTTTTTGTGCCTTAATCTCTCTAAATGAGAAGCAGCTGGTTGTGTTTAACCTGTATCATTTATTTGATGTGGCTATTTGCAAGAGAATAATTCAGATTTCCCCAAGCTGAACCATAGAGGGGCTGCCACTTTATTTTCAGAAACAATATGTATCATTAACAAGCTAAGCTTGATACATGGGGCCTAGAGAAAACACGAAGGAATCTTCAAAAAAATCTGAAAATATGTATTATCAAAAAACTATATATGGATTTCAAATTTCAATTTTTTTCACCAAAATAAACTTATTCTTTAAGCCAAAATTTTCCCAATTTTTTTAAGTCCACATATACTAGAGAATAGTTTATACTTTGTTTTACAGTACTTTTCATTAGAAACTGACATATTGCAAGTTTCAAACTTCAAGTGAACAAACACATCATTATATCATAATTTTATAAATAGTACTTTGCTTTGTTACTAATTATTGATTAATGTTCATTCAATTCAGTGAATGTTCACTGAGCATTTAAAATGCTATGAAAAGCTATAAACATGAGTAATACACATATCTCTGCTTTGGAAAAGGCTATGATGTAGCACAGTAAATAAAAATAATTCATATGTTCTCATAACAGAAGACAGAGTAAATGAAGTGGAAAAACAAAACAAAACAAATTGGGCCAGCAGGTGGCATGGTGGTTAAGGCACTGGACTCCCACATGGCCAACAGTAGTTCAAGTCCCAGTCCTGATGGCTTGCTTTCTCATGTTTTCTCTCTCTTTCTCTCTGGTCAAATTAAAAAATAATAATAATGAGAAATAAAATTTTAAAAATCATTTAAAGAATAAAAACAAAAATATGGCAAAAGATCAAATGAAAAGCTCCGAAGAACTTGACATACCAGGGAAAGGACAGTCTTCACAGAGGAATTGAAGATATATCTGGAAGTACAGGTTAAGGAGTGTGAAATAAGGACCAAAGGAAGGAGGATATTCTATGCAGAGAACACAAAGGCTATGATATGATGATGGAAAAGCATAGGCTGAGTCAGGACATCCATGAAAAGTCCAATTTATTAGACTATCAGAAGACCATGAAAATACACTTGGAAAAGTAAGGCTGTACATAAATTATGGCAGCCTTGAACTCTACTTTATTCTGAAATGATGACGAGTCATGGAACGAGCGGAGTGATATCATCAGATCCAGGTATCCGAAGATTAACTGTGTATGCTGTAAGAGAAGAGCTACCAGCTTTTGTGCTCCCAGGGGGAAGTAACAGAGACCATCGTAGGGTAGCTACTGGAAATGGGAAGAAGGGGGGGAGGGATTTAAAAGAGAGAATTTAGACAACTAGGGAAATAAGTCAATGTATTATAGAAAATGGAAAAGACTAAATATCAGTCTGGCGTCTAGGTGACTAGATAATTAGTATTCTAATGAATCACAATAGATAAAGCCAGAGGAGAATTAGTTTCAAATGGGAAATTGTTGAGCTCCACTTTGAGTAAGTAGGATTCAAAATGCTAGAAAGACTGTGAGAAGGACAGGTCAAGATACTGTCATAGGATGGGAGAGTGTTGAGCTGTGTTTTGTGAAGTTCTTGGTTCTTTGGGTCCAGATCACTACAATTAGAGACCTCTCCCTAGGCGCAAAATAAAGTCACAACTACAATAAAAGTAGGTATTAAAGAGAATTTAATAGGTAAGAAAGGTTTTAGAAAAGTACACCCTATGGGACCAGCAGTTAGCATAACGGCTATGTTGTTGTACTCCCCCGTAGTCGACCGCGGTTCACGTCCTGGATCTGGTGGCTTGGAACTCACGCTGGGCGTGTGTGCATGCGTGCCCAAGATCCCCAGAGGAGAATGGAGGAGAAGGGATTGTGGCGTGGCCATCCCCCCTGGGCGGTGATTTCTTGCTTTCTATCTCTCTCTCTCTGTCTGTCTGGTGAGCATACACACCCTATAGCAAAAACCTCTCCAAAAAAAAAAAAAAGAAAAGAAAAGTACACCCTAAAGACTTTTGGGCTGGCAGGTTGCTAGGTAGCAACTGCTGCATTTGGAACTGGTTTAAGTGTTAATTTTATTATTAGAGGTGATAATGAATATTTAACAGTGGGAGGTCTGTCACACTGCCTATGTCTTTTGTTTGAATTTGTGGGCTTTTTCCTGAGCTTGTGCAGCTCTCTCACAGGTGAAGAATTTGAGGAATTTGATTACCTAACTGCCCATGCCCATACCTTAGCTTCTTAATTAGAATAAACTGCCCAATTAGTTTATTGTCCTAGTGGGAATCAGGATGTTGATCGAAATAACTGGTTGGGTCTTTTTGTATTTATGAGGAATGACAAGAGAGAAATTTACAATTATCCCTATGTGTCTTCCTCAGGTACCAAGAAAGAAAAATGGAATTTGCCTCACTTTTCCAGTGCCAGGAGGGAGGTGGGACGAAGGCATTTCATGAAGGGTCTGGTTGTAACTCCTGATAAATTGTGATTGATGTGACACATGTCCTTCTGCTGTTCTCTTAGTACTGCCCGCTCATTGCTAGCTCACTGTCTATCACAATACTATATCATGTTTTTTGGGTTTTGTTTTCTTTTCCTTGAAGTAGCAAACTTACCACCTTGAAATATCATATGTGATGCTAACTTATTTGCCAAGTCCTATAAGAACAATCTGGTTGGGCCTTGAGTTTATTTCTGGCCGTAGCTCCCCAGTCTCATTTCACTCACATTATAGAAGGTGAATCCATCTTCCTAGTTAGGTGTTTTCTGAGGCTAGAACTTTAGGGAAGTTGGTAGAACAGTGCCAGAATGATGGAGTATCTTAGCCAATTTGCCCAAGCTTGCCTGTTTAAAAGCAAAGAAAATGGCCAAATAGGAACTTTCTGGGTTCATGTTCAGGGGCATCGTTGTACACTCCAGGTATGAGCATATGTGCCTGAGATCTGAGCTGGCTGACTCTGGGGGTGGATTACGGTGTACAGACCCTGATAGGGGTCTCTCTCTTTCTCTTTCTCTCTCTCTCACTTTCTCTTTCTCACTGTGGAAGAAATAAACATTTTTAAAAAGGCAAAGAAGAAAATATAACTTTCCTTTATGTCTAGATCTAACAATACAAGATAGCCGCGATTTAAATATTAAATATCTATGATCTGTGAACATTGAAAAGGCATATGCTCCACCCCAAGAAAAAGTTAGTGCAAAGAAAGCCAGAGAGGCTGACAACAACGATGCAAATTAGAATCAATCTAAGAGAAACCACAGTATGATGCTCCAGGCCCTTCCCAAAAAACTTGAGGGCTATTTCCTGCCTAAAGAGGGTGTTAGTTAGGACATTTTAGGTGAAAATAACAAGACTTTAAAAAGACAGTGGAGAACTGGCACCATAGCTAATGGTTAAGGGAGCTGGATTCCACATAGTTGTATGGTTTTAGTCCTGTCTCAGAGGCTTGAAAAACACATCTGGCACTGTATGTGACCCAAATCTTGACAGGATGGAGAAATGGAAGAGAAGGATTGCAATGTGACCACATCCCATGTGGGTGGAGGGGGAGCTTTGTCCTCTTTCTCTCTCTTGCTATTGCTCTGTCCCTTTGTGGAAAGCACATGCATCCTCTAGCAATTAAAAAAAAAAAAAAAAAAAAAACAGAGTGGAAAGACTTTTCATGCCACCTGGAGATACCAGAAGAATTAGTTACCACTCCTCATCCTAACCAATTGTTCTGCAGCACCACAAACTTTTAAGCTAAGAATTGAAATATGGGTAGAGCATTATGGCCTAACAGTAAAGAACAGAAACCACACACTCAGATTTCTCTTAAGACTCTATCTCATGGGACCAGCAGTTAGCGTAATGGCTATGTCCCTGGACTCCCACAAAGTAGACCGCAGTTCGTGTCCCAGACCCGGTGGCTTGAAACTCACACCGGGTGCATGTGCGTGCGTGCCCAAGATCCCAACAGGAGAATGGAGGAGAACGGATTGTGGCATGGCCATTCCCCCTGGGGGGGTGATTTCTCGCTTTCTATCTCTCTGTCTCTCTCTGTCTGTCTGGCAAACGCATGCGCCTTATAGCAAAAACCTCTCCTAAAAAAAAAAGACTATATCTCACTATGACCTCAGGTAGTAGTTACTAGTCTAGAGCATTAACCAAACATAATTAACTGGATCCTTGCTGAGATTTTAAGGAAGTTTTCCTGCTAGAGCAACTCCAAACCTGGTAAGCAATTGCTTGAAAGTACTCAATCTCTAAGCATTTTCTATATCACCAAAATTTCACCAATAACAAGTGAATTGCTAACATTTAGCAGCCACCATAAAAGGGTCCTTTGCTGTGTCAATATCAAAAACAAGGAGATAATTGTCAAGTAAAATCCTCCATCATATAACAGATCAGCTGATCAAGGAGCTATTGAGAGAAAAATAAATCATGGGAACCAGTAGTTAGCGTAATGGCTATGTCGCTGGACTCCCACATTCTCGACTGCAGTTCGCATCCTGGACCCGCTGGCTTAAAACTCATGCCGGGCGTCTGTGCATGCGTGCCCAAGATCCCAAGAGGAGAATGGAGCAGAAGGGATTGTGGCATGACCATCCCCTCTGGGGGGTGATTTCTCGCTTTCTGTCTCTATGTCTCTCTCTGTCTGGCGAGTGCATGCGCTCTATAATGAAAACCTCTCAAAAAAAAAAAAAAGAGAGAGAAAAATAAATCAATTTAATAGAGTTTTAATACGGCTA
Organism: Tupaia belangeri chinensis; assembly: GCF_000334495.1. Taxonomy (NCBI): domain Eukaryota; kingdom Metazoa; phylum Chordata; class Mammalia; order Scandentia; family Tupaiidae; genus Tupaia; species Tupaia belangeri. Next base: position 343,201 of record NW_006209642.1, read on the forward strand.
GGCTTCAGTCAATCACAGACATCTCACCTTTTAAACCATGTTAATACAAACTTTAAAATGTAACCAATGATTTCTTGACCTTACTCCTTTATTTAAAAGGAATGTGGTATGGTGTGAATTAAAGGGAAGTGTATGTGTTGGTTGTACAATCAATGATGATACAGAGACGTATTGACTGCATCCTGACAGTAGAAACCCTCTTCTCCTTATGGACCTCTCCATTTACAATGCGTGTGATTTGGACAGGCTGCCTTGTTCTTGGGGCATACTCTGACCTAACCCTTCACAAGTAGGCTCTACACCAACTGTTCAAGAGGTGGGCATATGACCCGAGGTGTATCGACCAAATAAGCTTGAAGACTTGTGCTAAAAGTATTGAAAAAAGAGCACTTTTATTCCACTGGCATTACTAAGCCAATAGAGTATAAGCCTAGAAATGCCAATATTCATCTTTGCTGTCACTTAGCTTCTGAGAATGAAACCAGTCAAGAAAGCAGAGCTGAGAGGATGGAGAGAGAAAATTTTGACAACATGTGAGCGTTTAAATTCAGCTGTGCTTAAAGCCTTTAATACAACCTGTACTTCTCAGATATCTGAACCAAGAAATTTACTTTTCTGCTTCAGTAAGTTCAAGGTGTGTCTCGAAAACTTAAATATATTTTCAGACTTACCCTTTATTTCAGTAATTCAAAGTTTTAACTTTTTTTCTTTTTTTTTTTTAAATAGAGAGATCTTTGCTATATGATACATGCACTTACCAGAAAGACAAAAAAAAAACCAGAGAGATGGAAAGTGAGAAATCACCCCCCAGAGGGGATGGCCACGCCACAATCCCCTCTCTGGATCTCCTTTGGGGATTTAGAGCATGCATGCACATGCACCCAACATGAGTTTTAAGCTGCTGGGTCCAGGACTTGAACTGCTGTTGACTACCCAAGAATCCGACAACATAACCATTATGCCATCTGCTGATCTCAAACTTTTAATTTCTAAGTTTTTTTCTTATGTCATTTTTTTATATTTTCAATTTTCGGCTAAGCTTTATTGTAAACTTTAAAATGTTCCACAAATAATTCTGTCAAAAATGAAAGGAAAAAATTCAAGATTGTTACATCCAAAGTGTCTTTCTACAAAGAGTTATGAATACACTTTTTTTCTTTGAGAGCTTTTTTCTCACTATAGGGCATGTGCACTCGTCAGAAAGACAGAGAGAAACAGAGAGATAGAAAGCGAGAAATCACCCCCCAGGGGGCATGGCCATGCCGCAATCTCTTCTCCTCCATTCTCCTCTGGAAATCCTGGGCACACACACACACGCACCTGGCATGAGTTTAAGCCTCCAGGTCCAGGATTTGAACCGCGGTTGACTACATGGGAGTCCAGCGACATAGCCATTACGCTAATTGCTGGTCCCGTAAATACACTTTTTTTGGAGGAATGAAATGTTCTACAATTTTATTGGGTTAGTGGTTATATGAGGTTATATATTGGGTTGTTGGAAAAGTCATGATGCATTTTTTTCTATTATTTAATTTTTTCATTTAATCACTGTATGTGTACTGTGTGTATCATTGCAGCATACCAAATTAATTTTGCCATCATAAATATACTGCATATTGGTCTGGTCAAAGACATTACTATATACATTTATATGGAGAGATGGTGAATTCATGAGTAACTCAGGGCTGATAGCTGCCTGAAGTTTCTGCCCTCCTGAAAACTTACTGCCCCTCCCCGGAGGTACAGGATAACCTGAAAACCTCAAATAGATTAGAACCTTGAATAGATTAGAACCTTGAATAGATTAGTACTTTGAATGGATCAGACTTCCTTGTTCTCTGCCTTCTCCCTTTGACACTGCATAGAACAGGTTCTGAGCCGCTTCCACAATTCCCCCATGAAAGACCGTGTCCAACCTCCAGTAGGGACCAGAGATTCAGTGTCAACGCCTCCATTTCTGCCACATAATAAATAGTTTTCCTAATCTCTCTGAGTGCTGCTTTCTGTTCCTCGATGTCTGGTTTTCTGCAGCACATTATAATCAAGAGATTTCTTTCCATTTTGGGTTCCTTGAATGTTCAATTTCTCAGGTAAAGGGAGGCATGTTAGGAAACAGCAGAAGCACCATGCATCTAGAACACCTTGGATTTATGAACTCTGAATTAATGACTGCAGGGAAAATGGCAAAAATACTTAACCTTTTGCCTTCCTGCCAGAAAATGACAGGAAGCCAATTAGCTTGAGTGTGCTTAGAGAAAACAGTAAAAATGCCTAAGCTCTTGCCTTCCTGCCCGAAAATGACAGAAGGTCATTAGATGGGTGTGTGATCTAACGAATGGATTCTCCAAATTCCAAGGTCTGCTGTCCAGCCTCTGGTGTCAGTTAGCCATACCTGCCCCCACCCCACCCCCCATCTATACTGAAACCACTGTATTCCAGGAATTACCCTTATCTTCCTAATCCTTTAAGAAGCAACTTTCTCTAAAATTAACTTTCCTTCCTCTTTTGCCCTGATAAATATGGAGGATGAGAGAGGCTTAGCAGGCACATCCCTAATATGGCCTCTTCTTCTCCTTATTGTTTCAGATCTCTGCATCTGAAGTAGTATTTCCATGCACAGTTCAGGTAATTCTCTGTCAGACGGAAGAGTCACATAGGTTTTTGCCCCCATTTTAGTGTCAGATGCAGTAGTTTGTCCTTTGTCTTTAAAGGGATGTTGACATGGTACAATTCATGAAGTTTCATGAAGGTGGCAAGCAGCTGAACCACTGCACAGTAGTTCTGCATTATACACATCCTTGCATTTCCAAGGATGTGAGTTTTTCTCTTAAGTGTTATGATAAGAGTAGCCTCTCCAGAAACATCATCACTAATAAAGAAGAGCTAAATGAGAGTAAACAGTATCTCAAGCTGGCCTTCAAGAAATGTTTTGAAAGAAAGCAGAACACTAAGATAAGAAAGGCAACCAAAGGCTAATATCCTAATGGCAATTTGAGAAGTAAAGAAGTCCTGCAGGGTAGAAAACCATAAAATTAGCATATGAAATTACCCCCTCAGATCAAGGAAAATGCCACATTCAAGACTAATTCTGTAGGGCCTTTATCTTTTTATATTTCTTCCTTGCTTTTAGCACTTGGTATGTCTTCTACTCTCAATCTAAATGCTGGGTTTCATCAAACATCCCTGCCTAATGGATCAGGTTCTACTGCCTCCCTGCTACAAAATAAAAAAACAAGCAATCCTTCACCAAAAGGGTCCTTCAAATGAGGCTCCTAACTGTCCTAACAGCCTCGGTTCTAATGCTTTTCCTCATACAACCTATTCCAAGCCATGATAATTCCTCACCTTTACCACAAAGCATGTTTTCTCAACTCCTGGTCTTTGCACATTCCGGTTCCTCTGCTGGGATGACTTCCTCCTCCTTTTTTTCCTGAATTATTCAATTCTTTCTTGACACTTTACTCAAAAGGATTTCTTCTCTAATTTCCCTGGCTGCCTCAGCCAAATGAAGGAGCTCCATCTCTGGATTACCCCAACACATGGTTCTAGTTGCTAAGGTTGCTCACCACGAGAGATTGTTGATTACCTACGTATTTCTATCTCAATGACTAGAACAAAGAAAGAGCATACCAAACATTTGATGGATAAATGAGTGGTTGGGTTTATTACCTTCTGGTTTGCCCACATCCTTCACTGTAGTTTCCTATCTATTCACCTGCAATTTGCTATTGATTTTATTTAAAATATTTAGGAGAAAATGTATTTTTCCAAAACTGTCTAAGTAATTATTAAAGTCATTCATAGGATGGTCCTTTGAATTTATTTGTTTGGAGATCACTTAGAAAAGTTGAATTTTTTGGTGGCCCAGCCTGGTATGATTCTCTATATAAGAAAGAGAAAGCATTGACGGTTAATTAAAATGCTGATCCTTTTATAGCATGCTCTTAAAGTTACATACTTATCTCAGAATAATAGGGCACACAATTAAAGTCTTGTTTTCCAATATACTGTGTGACCTTGAGTAAATAACCTCTATAAGTTCTCAGTTATCCCTTAACTACAAAGTAAAGATAATTCTGCCCATCTTATAGATTTATGATATGTCAGTTTTTAAGTAAGTACAAACATTATTCAAATGCAAGCATTTTGAGTATTTTGTGACTAATAAATATATCAAGACATTAGTAAGGCATTCTATGGACACTCTGTGTACCCTATGACTTATGCAATAACTTGCACAATGTCTCAACTACAACACAAAAAAACTAATTGACTTATGTTTACATATTTATATTTCAAAGCAGATTATGGAGACAGTGGAAATTTTGACATTTTTCCTTCATTGTTTGAATTATCCTCCCCACCCCATCCCCATTACTATAGTAGGCTAATTACATTACTTTCAGAAACAGGGAGTTTGTGATCACAATGGTCTAGTCTAGCAGTTCTCATATATAGATCAAATTCCAGACCAGACAAATCCCAACTCTTTAATATAGAGTTTCAAATGGCCTATTTAAGGAACTGTCAAATGCTAATTTCTCATTTCTTTTTTCCTTTGTTTTGTTTTGTTTTAGAACTACAGAGTCTCAGTGTGTCTATTGACCTTAAGTGCAAATACCCAACAGACTTCTGGAAAATATTCACGGTCAATTTTCCCTAAACTAGAAGCATTTGTGTCACTTTGTGCCAATCCTATGGATTGTAAAAGCTCCAAGCTCGAGCTGATCTGATAGCTATTTCAAAATATCAGGAGGTGCAGCTATCCCGTGCCTACAGCAGTGGAAACGGGGCTCGCATCAAGGAGACCTGTTCTACCATTTAACATTTTTCTCTTCCTTGAAATCTCACCTCTATCTTGCTTTATATTCACAGTTTAATTCTCATGAGAGAAAGTGTAAATTAGATTCCTTAAAAATTAGACATGGTGGTTCATCTCACAAAGCTTTATTGAGTTCTTAATATGTGAAAGAAGGGCAGCGTGCTGGCTCTGGTAATAAAAGGGATAAAGGGTTCACTGGGAACTCAGGGAGATGGGCCTTGCACAGTTTGTGTCCTAAAGGAAGCAAGAGGTAACATCAACTAACTTCACAAGAGGGGAAGGCTTCTCAGAAGAGATGGCATTTGAGCAATCATGAGAATGAGAGCACCAAGCTTTGAAGGCTCAGGATATCAATCTGCTTTGTGGATGATAAAAACCACAAGTGGTTTAAGACTTTTGTTGGGGGATATGGGTGTTTAGAGATAGAAAGCAGAGCTCAGGGAGGTCAGGATAGCCAAAAGATAAAAGGAAAGATGAACACCAGCAGATCAAGAAGGGCACTACACATCATGCCAGCCACTCAAGCTGCAGGAGTCTGACAAAAGAAACATGCTGAAACCAAGAAGAAAAGCTCCTTTTTCCTGCAATGTCAATCCAGCACCCTGTAAGGACAAAGCTTAATATTGTGCCTGCTCCATAGGGACATATTTAATTGGCCCATCTCTGTTTCCAGAGCCGGTAAAAGGATGGATTTAGAGATTAGAGGCAGCAGTGGAGATGTCAGAGAACTAGCATGACATCAAGAATGCACAAAAGTCTTCAGAACTGGCACCACCTCTAGAAATGGCAGTCAAGGCCAAGGCTGAAGATGGAAGATCTGTGGGAAACTATCTAAGAAGCAGTAAAAATCCAAAGATCTCTTCTGTCATTCTCTTCAGTTGGGCGACTGCCCTCTTCAACTCAGCAGAAACCTTGGAGTTTTATTCTGTGAAGACAGAATAGAAGGTCTTTGGACCTGAGAATGCCAGAAACAGTGTGAAATTGGATGAATAAGTGAACATAGACATTGAATGCTCAGTACTGAATGCTGAAACTCCTGCATTCTTCTCTCAGGACTTGCAGAAAGCTGGCTCAATGTTGATATTTTAACTGCCCATGCTTAAAATGGGGAATAGAGAAGGATAAACCAACATTTGGGGAAGGCTCTAACATGAAAGGTAGAAACAAAAAACATAACTAAGACAAAGATCTCAGAAGGAAAAGAAAGTTCAAATATTTTCAGGGAAATAAAGCAAAATATTTCATCTCTGAAACAAAAACAGGATGCTATAGAGTTGTCAGGAAAGTCATAATACATATTTGCATAGAAAAACATGTCATGACTTTATGACTTTCCTGATGATCCAATAGATGTTAAGGTACATTTGGAAAATAAAAATAAGGGGGATAAAAAGCATGGCAGAGGGACTAGCAGATGGTATAATGGTTACATCACTGGACTTTCGTGTAGTTCACTATGGTTCAAGTCCTGGACCTGGTGGCTTAAAATTCACTCCAGGAGTGTGTGTGTGTGTGTGAGAGAGAGAGAGTTCCTAAAATCCCAAGAGGAGAATGGAGGAGAAGGGACTGTGGTGTGGCCATACCCCATGAGGGGTGTTTCTCACTTTCTGTTTCTCTGGCAAGTGCATGCACCCTATAGCAAAAATCTCTCTTTAAAAAAAAAAAAAAAAAAAAAAAAAAAAAAGAAC
>NW_006209642.1:349861-405466 GCF_000334495.1 Tupaia belangeri chinensis
TCCCCCTATAAAAAAAAACTCTTTTTAAAAAAAAAAAAAAAAAAAAAAGATAAAAAGTTAAAAAAAAAATCATGGCAGAGGAAATTAATAGTAGTGATCAAAGACATCAACAAAATTATCCAGAAATTAGAGTATAAAGAAAAAAATATGGGAGATGAGAAAATTAAAAAGGAGCTCAGGAATACATATTTGAATTATAGAAATTTCAAAAAGAGAAATCAGATTAAATAGGAACAAAGGAATCATCAACAAAATAACTCAAGAAAACTTTCCAGCACTGGTAGACATGTGTTTCTGGTCTAAAAGAGTCCATTAAGTGACAGCAAAGCAAATAAAAAATATGAGGAAATTTCAAAAGCCTTGGAAAATAGGATTATAGTAGAAGTTTAGGGACTAGCAGTTAGCGTAATGGCTATGTCACTGGACTCCCATGTAGTCGACTGCGGTTCAAGTCCTGGATCAGGTGGCTTAAACTCACACTGGGCATGTGTGCATGCATGCCCAAGATCCCGAGAGGAGGATGGAGGAGAAGGGATTATGGCATGGCCATCCCCCCTGGAGGGTTATTTCTCACTTTCTGTCTCTCTGTCTTTCTGGTGAGCGCACATGCCCTATAGCAAAAATCTCTCAACAAAAACAAAAAAAAAAGTAGAAGTTTATTTGCTACCAAAAATGGTTAAATATATGACTAGTCTAGTTTGGCCATCATATCCATTTTTTATTTTAAATTTTTTATTATTTATTATTATTTTTACATCAAATCATTATACATCATAGGTCACACTTAGGTCTACAAATAAGATACATTTCTGGATAACATAGATAAACCTGTATAAAGGGAAAAAAGAAGACAGAATGCCATGCAAAAATGAGGAGTAAAATTAACTTCTGACATATCATCAACACTACTGTTCTCCAGAAGAGACTGAAGCAGCATCTTCAAAATTATGAAAGAAAAACATCTTTTCTATATAGACATCACTGCCAACCATCCAGTATTATGGTAAAATGAATACCCTTTTCAGGTATACAAATTTCTCCAATGTTATTTCTTCTGGAAACAAATTCCATTTCCCAGGAAAGTAAATTAAAAAGTGATTAAAAAGTGAAAAAGAAGGGATCAAGGAAACAGGACAGTCAAATTAGAACAAACAAGAGAATTATCAGCATGGCAAGAAATTTTCAGACAAATGCTTTGCAATACATCTAAAGAGCAGTCCATTCAAATAAAACAGAATGGAGAATTTCAGACGGATGACTCCGTTAAAAAAAGACAGTAATTGGGGTTAGCCAGAGGCATGGCAATTAAGGTGGCTTGATCTCACGTGCTGATTGCACAGTTCGAGTCCTGGATCTGGCAGCTTGAATATACACCAGGAGTGTGAGTATGCCAAAATCTTGAAAGGAGGGATAAATGGAGGAGAAGGGACTGTGGCATGACTATCCCCCATGAGTGATGCTTTCTCACTTTCCTTCTTTCTCTCTCTCTTTCTTTGTCTCTCTCCAGCTAGTGTACACTTGCTGTCTGGCAAATAAAAAGAAAAGTAATAATTGGAGTTTATAGATTACCTGATAAGAATGATTTTGGGCAAAACAGTCTGAAAGACTATTTACAAGTACATAAAAAGTTACAATAAAATTAATCTAATGAAAAAACAAAGCTATTACTAATTTCAAGAAAAAATAAAAGTACAAAAGAAAATGTAATTTTAGTAAATTTCTGAATTGCTCAACTATAAATATTACTTACATGGTCATAATAATTTAAGCAATCAATACAGAGTTAAACAAAAAGCTTTAGTATAACTCTATTATAAAAAATATGGAGAGGTAGCAGAGGAGATGGAAGTTTCAGGAAGTTAAACTCTCAAACATTATAAGAGAAAGTCAGTACATAGATCAGACAGGTAGCTTGGTGGTTAATGCATTGAATTCCACATAGTTGACTGCATGGTTCAAGTCCTGGTCCTGCCAGCATGAAAATCATGCCATGCACATGTGAATGTGTACCAAAAATCCTAAGAGAATAGAGGAGAATGGCTTATGACCATCCCCAATGCTGGATGATTTTTCACTTTCTCTCTCTCTCTCTGTCTCTCTCTCCTCTGTCTGTCTCTCTCCAACAAATGAAAGCAAAAACACAAATAAAGGAGAAAAAATTTTAAGTCAGTGGATATCATCTAAAATGGAATAATCAAATTAAAAGAGTATATTCATATTATTTGGAAATATGGTAATGTATAAAGAAGAAACCTCTAAGGAATCGAAACTGTCTCTAGGGAAGGAAACTAGAGAAACAGTTGAAAGAAAATTACTACATTTTGTTGTGTATTATTTTGTTCTGTTTCACTTATAAAGTATGGGCAATTTGTTTTTCAAAAATAAAATGAATTAACCTATTTTGAGAAGATGTATGCACTTGCTAGAGGGAGACAGAGACAGAAACAGAGAGAGAATCCTTCAATGGGTCCTCCCTCCCTAATTGTTTTCTTTCTTTCCTTTTTTAAGTAACAAGATACATGCCTGTGGATAAGATTAAGACCCAGCTACCCCCTAAGAACCAGCCTAAACTGGTAGAATTAAAGATGGCCACCATAATGACCTCTAGAATACCCCAAACCTGATTATAATGTCATGTGTCATACTAAATGACAAACCTACTAGTGTCATGACAATTTACCATCTCTTGAGAAACCACTTAAAAGGGAAAAGGAGGTAAATTTGGGAATTCTGGAAATTCTGTCCTTTCCAAGAAAAATTGAGTATTCCTCCCCTTTCATATCACTTGCCCTCATTATCCCATTTCCTATATCTTAAACTCTCCAGCTGAAGATGAGTGAGAAGTTTATTTGTAAGCTCATTTTCTCCTTCTCCATTTCCTGACCATTGAATAAAGTTTCTGTCACTGACACTCGGTTTTGGTTTATAAGTTAGCTCTGAAATACCAAATGGCAAAAGATCTCATCTTTGGGAGTAAATTATTATCATTGTTATTATTATTATTATTATTAAGAGAGATTTTTGCTACAGGGCGTGTGCACTCACTGGAGAGACAGAAACAGAAAGTGAGAAATCATCCCCCAGGGAGATGGCCATGCCACAATATTGGTAACAGAACCAACCTATTACCTGTCCTAACCTCAAGGTGGTTACAAGATTAGAGGGCAACAGGTGACAGGAGAATAGTGAGGATAACTGAAAGAAATAAATAGAGGATGGCTCTATAAATACTAGATATATGGTACGAATTATAACATGGAGAATTTAGTTGTCTAACAAAAATGCAAGAGAAAAAATGTTTAGAAAATAGATCTTGCAGTTTAAAAGAAGTTACTAAAGTGGATTTCTGTATCATCTCATGATAGTAATAGCTGCTATTTTTTAAATAATTATTTTATTTAACTTTATGTATTCATTCATTTATTTCATTTTTTAAATTTGACCAGAGAGGGACAGAGCGAGAGAGAAAAAGAGAGAGGGAAAGTGAGAGAGCAAGCCTCCAGGTATAGGACTTGAACCATGGTTGGTCATGTGGGAGTCCAGCATCCTTAACCACCATGCCACCTGCCGGCCCAAGCTGTTATTTTTTTAACTACTTCATATGTAAAAGACATCCATACTAGGTCTTCTACCTACATCCTTTGATTTAATCTTTCTAACGCAGGCAAATCTCATTAGCTTCATTTTACAGAAGAATTGAATCATGTATCTTTAAAAAGTGCCTTGTAGCACATTAAAATAATAATTAAGAATAAATAAATAAAATTACTTTTTAAATTAGAAAGTAGAAGAATATTAGTCTACCCTATGTTCTGGTTGTTAAAGTGGTTGGATCCCACTTGGTGGACCTTGTGGTTCATGGCCCAGACCCAGTGGCTTGAAAAATATACCATGCATATACCAAAATAAGGGAAAGATGAAGCAGAAAGGATTGCAGCATGAACATGCCCCATGGAGGGTGCCTCCTCAGATTCCCTCTCTCTCTTTCTCTGTCTTTCTGGCAAGTTTTAAAAAGAGAGAGAATAGAAGAATTTCACATAGGTTTTGAAGGATGACACATGATTCAGCTTCAAAGGGAGAAAATACACTAACTTATCCTTCTGATTGTGATTCAACAGTGTATTTCTTTCAATGGGTTATAGTTCACAAAAATCGGAAGTTCCTGCTCTAGATTACCAGAATCTCACAATACTATTCAAATGAACCAATGTGCTAGAATATATATAGTTATCAGAGAAAGTATTTCTTCTTTTCCCTTTAGTAAACATCTTAAAATTTCCATGTGAATGAATTCAAAGCACAATCAAAATGTACTTAAGTGTTCTCTACTTTTGTAATTCTCAAGATGCTTATAATAATTGTACTCTTAATATATTCTGAATAATATAATTTAAACTTTAGATACTTACTTTTCCTACTAATTTACTCATTTCATGCCTGCCATATTTGTCTCTTTATAATGTAAAATAAAGGATAAAAACTGAATAATAAAGTAAAATTCTTAACTCTATTTTGTATTCATTCTGCCCTCCAATTATTGAAACACTTTGAATAGTATCTACATGTGTTCTGTATAGCTATCACAATACTGTATTCTAAATTGAAATGAAATGATAGATGTTATAAATATTTGATGTCCTTTACCCCTATTATTCTCTATGTATGCTTTCCATGTTGATGTCAGATGATCATTTTGAAAAGAGTCAGATGAGATTACATATTTACTGAGAGATTTATTTTTCATAATGCTTTAGAAATGCTTGAGAAATCAAGAGGTCGTCTGCTGAAAGTCTATAAATCATTGTTTAAATTATAAAATCTGTTTTAATCCTACTGTGAAAGTCTCATGAAGGTTATTTTTGTATTTAAAATTCACTGTGAATATATTTTTGACCAGAAAATGAGTTAAGGGTTGTCTTTAACATTGTATAATTCCCAGGTGTGTTTCAAATTAATTCAAGTCATGTCAAAACAGGTCTGTTTAAATTAAATCACCCTTGTTTCTTCCTTTAGGATACATTCCCTAACCAGGAAGAAAAGAGATTGAATAAAATACCAGTAACAAGGTTCTTGTTCTCTAAAATACAAATGGTAAATAATATATTCTATGGGTACACAGAAGTATGTTTTATGGTTTTATCTTCATTATTCAATGGTTTAAAGCCAATTTTCATGCATAAAAAGTAAATAACAAATGATGCAAAGCAATAGTCACAATCCTTTCTTCTGCCACATCTATGTAGCACTTCCTGTGAGACTTCCTATAGTAGGGGTTTCCAACCCTGAGCCTATGGACAAATACCTTGTCCAAGGTCTGTTAGGAACCTGGCTGCACAGCAGGAGGTAATTTTCTGGTGAACTAGTAAACCTTCATCTGTATTTAGAGCCACTCCCCATCACTCAATTACTGCTTGAGTTCCGCCTCTGTCAGACCAGTGGCAGCCATAGATTTTCATAGGAGTACAAACTCTATTGTGAACTGCACATGTGAGGGATGAGGCTGAGAATCTAATGCCTGATATCTGAGGTGGAGCTGAGGAGGTAATGTTAGGATTGAGGAGATGCTGCAAATGCTGATTAACATTAGCAGAAAGGTTTGGCTGCACAGAGACCATAATAAATCAATTCTGCAGACTCATATCAAAACCAAATCGATGAGTGGCAAGTTACAAGCTGCATTAGTGGCAAGTTTTATAGTGGCATATGAGTTGATGTACTTCAATTGCACAGCTGCATCTAGTGGAAGGCTTACATCATGATCTGACACTTATTTTAGTCCATGTATAACCTGACCATCATTTTATTTACCACTTCTGTCTTTGCCATTTTCCCACACTGCACACTAATCTTAGACATAGTTTTGATAAGCCCACAAACTAACCCTGGCCAAAATAAATTTTAAAAAAAGAAAAAAAAAAAAAAGAAAGAAAACAAAACAGATGTCACTGAAGTCTTTCTTTGAAAAGCGGAAAGGCCCAATAATGAGATAGCAGAAGACTCTAAGACTTCCAACAAAAATAAAGCTGCATTTAAAAGAAAATACTAAGAATCCTACTTAAATTATGAGTTTATTGCAACAGGAGATTCACATTCTCCAAGTCTTCTTTGTGTAATATGTGGTGACCAACTATTCAATTAGGCTATGAAACCTTCAAAACTGCTTCACCACAGGGCAAAAAGACAAGCCTTTGCACAAAAGTGAAAAGTTATCTGTCGATGATAATGTATATGGTAATGTCTTTGGCTTGATTAATATGCACTGTGTTCATATAGGGAAAAACCATGTCATACCTTGTAAAAATATACAGTGATTAAAGGTAAATTGTGTGTGTATACCATCAATTTATTTATTTATTTATTTATTTATTTGGAGAGATTTTCACTATAGGGCGTGTGCGCTTGCCAGACAGACAGAGAGAGACATAGAGACAGAAAGTGAGAAATCACCCCCCAGGGGGGATGGTCACGCCACAATCCCTTCTCCTCCATTCTCCTCTCAGGATCTTGGGCACACACGCACATGCACCCGGAGTGAGTTTTAAGCCACTGGGTCCAGGACGCGAACCGAGGTCAACTACGTGGGAGTCCAGCGACATAGCCATTTCGCTAACTGCTGGTTCCGTGTTGAAATTATTTTTTAAAAATAGGCAATCCTGAGAACCAGCAGTTAGCATAATGGCTGTGTTGCTGGACTCCCACATAGTCGACCGCAGTTCACGTCCCGGACCCGGTGGCTTAAAACTCACGCCAGGCGCGTGTGTGCGTGCCCAAGATCCCAAGAGGAGAATGGAGGAGAAGGGATTGCGGCGTGACCATCCCCTCTGGGGGGTGATTTCTCGCTTTCTGTCTCGATGTCTCTCTCTGTCTGTCTGGCGAGCGCACACGCCCTATAGCGAAAATCTCTCAAAAAAAATAGGCAATCCTTTGGAATCTTTCAAAAGAAAAATCTGTGAATATGAACAGTGGAAGCAATTATTGAATGCTACTACTTCATAAAATGTTTCTGCACTTAGTGGCTAACCACATTGCTTAAGCTAAGAAGTTCTTAAATATTGGTGAAGACTTGATCTTCCCTGATGCTAAGGTAATTTGTCATGAACTTTTAGGATATGCTGCCACTGAAAAGGTGGTACATGTTCCTCTTTCATCTAGCACCGTAACTAGACAAGTTGATGAAATAGCAGAGGATATTAAGGCACAACTGTTAGAGAGGATTTATGAGTCATCATTGACAAGTCTACAAGCTGTTGACAACAAGGAAACAAGACTTGTTGCCTGTGATATATTTTCAGAAGGATGTGCACGAGAATATGTTAAGTGTACTTCTCTTGCCAACCAACCCCACAACTGCAGAACTATCCAAGTCTTTGAATGCTTACATATCAGGAAAACTTAATTGGTGATTTTGTGTCAGTATACACATGGACAGAGTAGTTGTCATGACTGGATGACTTTCTGGTTTCACTACTTGGATCAAAGAGGTTGCTTCTGTAAACACTGTGTCATTTACAGAAAAATGCTGGCTAGCCAAAAAATGTCACTCCAACTTAATGTTTTGCATGATGAACTCTTAACTCATGTCCATTCATGCAACTCTCTGAGGTAATGGGCACAAAGCATGTGCATCTTCTCTTATACACAGAAGTGAGACTGCATTCTTTCTTAATTATTTATTTAATTTTATTTATTATTGTTATTTTAATTCACCAGACAGTAACTGAGAGAGAGAGAAGGAAGAAAAGTGAGAAAGCAAGCCACCAGGTCCGGGACTTGAACCACAGTCAGCCATGTGGGAGTCCAGTGTCCCAACCACCATGCCACCTGCTGGCCTCAGACTACATTCTAAAGGTAGATCACTGGTCAGAGTTTTTTAGTTGCGAGAGCTGCTCCTGAAATTTCTTTTAGGTGGCATCATGTTTTAGTAACACAGAATGGGTCACAAAACTTACTTACTTGTGTGACATATTCAGCCTATAAATGAACTCAATCTGTCACTTCAGGGGAAAATGACCACTGTTCAAGTTGGCAGATAAAGTGGCTGCATTCAAAGCTAAACTGGAATTATAGGGGTGATGAGTAAACAATGAGATTTTTGACATGTGTCAAACATTAGCAGTTATTTTTGTTTCTGTTTTTGTCATAGGACCCATGTGATAACTGCAGAGAGGCAGTGAGAAAGAAGGTGAGAAGTCATCCTTCCAGGGGGATGGCCCCACTGCAATCCAATCTCCTCCTGGGATTTCGGGCACACATGCACATGCACCCTACATGATTTTCAAGCATGTGGGAGTCCAGCATCTTAACTACTTCACCACAAGTTGGTCCCAGAAGATATTTTTAAAGAGACTGAAGCAGGGCCTTTTTCTCCCCACTGGTACATAATCACTCATCTCAGCTCTCAGAAGAGTTTGAGAATTACTTTCCAGCCACAAAAGACCCTTACATTGGGAAAGAATGGATCTGTGATCTACCTGTGAATAAGCCACATAAATCAACTTTGTCTCTGATAGAAGAGGATCAACTGCTTGAGATCATAAATGATGGTAGCCTTAAAAGCATGTCTGAGAGAGAGACCAGCAGATGACGTAGTGATTATGTTGCTGGACCCCCTTGTAGTTGACCATGTTTGAGTCCCTGACATGGCAACTTCAGCTTAAACCCAGGTGTATGTGTGCGTGTGTGCCCAAAATCCCAAGAAAAGAATGGAGGAGAAGTGATTGCAGCATGGCCACCCCTCTATGGGATGATTTCTTGTTTTCTGTCTCTCTCTGCCTCTCTGGTAAGCACACACACCATACAGCAAAAATTTCTCTTAAAAAAAAAATAGTATGTCTTAGACAACTTCAAATCTCTATTTATTCTAGATTAAAGTGATGGTGGAATATCCTGGGATTACCACAAAAGCACTAAAAGGCCTCCTGTTTCCAGCATCTTATTTTTGTGAAACAGTGTCTTCTGCAGTGACAGCAACCAAACCAGATCATGGAGTAACAGGACACTTTTCAAGTGTCCAGATGGAGATGTTGGAGAACATCTAGTTGGAAAAGCTCAGGGCTCCCACCAATTTTGCATTATGGTAAGTTGTATAAGTATTTCATTATATTTTTCAATGTAATAATAGTAGATAAAGTGTACAATAAATATAATACACTTGAATCATCCCAAAATTATCCCACCCCCCACTTCACCATCCACCTTCCCTGCAACCTTGGTCCCTGGAAAAATTATCTTCCACAAAACCAGTCTCTGGTACCAAAAATGTTGGGGACCATTGTTCCATAGCACTTGCTACTTTTTATAATGTATTATGTTATGTGTGAAAGTCTCATTTCTTGTGTTACAATACAGTTCTTTAAGTAAAGGATCCATTTCTTTCTTCTTTAAATTTATTTTTATTTACTTATTTATTTATATTGCCAAAGGGTGCATACATTTGCTAGAGAGAGAAAGTACCCTCCAATAGGTGTGGTCATGCCATAATCTCTTTTCCTCCATTTCCCCTTCCTATCAGGGTTTGGGGCATTTGCACATATAAACTCATATACTTTTTAAGCATGTTTTTCAAGATGTGACCTCCAATTTTCTCAAGGCCACTCTGTCACGCCATTCAGTTCTCAACTCAAATGCTTCCTCCTCAGAGAAGTCTTGACAACCTTCAGCTAAAGCAGAGCCCTGCTCTCTCATTTTGATCCATGAAATCTTTCCTGACACATGTAGGCAGTGTTAATCCCTCTCACTGGCAAGTTCTAATAGCATTACATATGTACCACTCTAAAAGACTTAAGGTACTGTATTAAAACAAGAGTATTTCTTTTCTTTTATCTCCTTCTAGGTTTTCTTAAATCTTAAACTCTTAAGACAAGTTTCACAATTTAGGCTCATAATCCAAATTCAGCCCACCTGCTTTTATTTGTATAGCCAATGAGCCAAGAACAGATTTTACATTTTTGTAATTATAGGGAAAATAAACTCAAAGGAAAATATTTCGTAGAATGTGTAAACTATATAAAATCCAAATTTCAGTGTCCATGAAGGAGTCTTATTGGGACACAGATAGCATCACTTTTTTGGTAGCTCTTGCACAATGACAGAGTTGAGTAGTTAGGACGAACATGATGTGGCCCACAAAGACTAATATATTTACTCTCTGTCCCTGTACAAAAAAATTTTGCTGACCCTTTCTTTTTCCCTAAATAATTATTTTATTTAACTTTATTTATTTATTTATTTTTAAATTTGACCAGAGAGAGACAGAGGGAAAGTGAGAAAATAAGCCACCAGGTCTGGGACTCAAACTGTGGTCGGCCATGTAGGAGCTCAGTGCCATTAACCACCTTCTTTTAAAGGGCAAAGATAGTATTTTATTCTTTTAAAAATCCCTATTACTTAGGACACAGTAAGTGCTTAGTGTCTAATATTTAAATATCCTAGAAAATATATTA
Source organism: Tupaia belangeri chinensis (assembly GCF_000334495.1). Lineage (NCBI taxonomy): Eukaryota > Metazoa > Chordata > Mammalia > Scandentia > Tupaiidae > Tupaia > Tupaia belangeri. Next base: position 360,304 of record NW_006209642.1, read on the forward strand.
CTAGACTTAGAAAAGAACCTTTTTTCGTTTGTTTCGGGTTTTGCCATAAGGTATTTGCACACTCCAGAGAAATAGAGAGAGGGAAAGTGAGAAATCGCCCCCTCAGGAGGGATGGCCATACTGCAATCCCTTCTCCATTCACTTCTTGGGATTTGGGGCATGCATATACATGTGTCTGATGTGACTTTCAAGGGCTCAAATTATAGTCAGTCATGCAGAAATCCAACACCTTAAACACTATGCCATTTGCTGGCCCCAAGAAATGTATTTTTTAAAATCTTCATAATGGAAATCAGAATAGTAATTACTTGTAGAGTTGAGGAATGCCTGGGAGTAACCACTACGGAAACTTTTGCAGCACCAAGTATTCTGCAATTTGATATGGGTGATGTTTATGATGTGCTTACTGTAAAAATCCTAAGAGTTGTACATTTAATTGTGTGCTTTTCTGAATGTGTGTTATGTTTCAATAAAAAGTTAAACAAAAAAATAAATAAATTAGACCCTTGAGTGATTAGAGTATTTATAAAGATCCTTTGACCTCTCAAATTTCTGTGACTCTGAGACAGAATCTACTAAGTATGACATAGACGATCCATAAGTGGCCAGGGAGCATGTACCATCTCACACCATGGTTGGGAATAGGGTATCAGCCCAGAGTAAGAGCTGGGTATCTGCTCACCCCACCTCTTAAAATAGCACAACTTTCAGATATCCCTGGAAGGACGTAAAGGACAGCCCAGGCCAGAGGTTCCCATCTTCAGTACTTAACCAGGATCACTCACGTTTACCCTATTCCCTGCCCCTTCTCCTAATTTTTTTTCTTGGCAACTCCCATCTTTAAAATTTGTATTTAGTATTGTCTTACGTGGTGGGACTTCCTGCTTTCTAATACTAATCTATCCTACTTGATTCTAAATTTTTGTCTCCCCTCAGTTTTAGCTAAGCTGGCTTCTTTAACATGCTGGATCAAAATGAGAGATGATAGGGCTGCAAACCAGGATACACAGAAGCTAGACAGGCCTCTGGCTTCCTTAAAAATGAAGGGGTCTGTGATGATGGAAAACTGGATGCAGACTACAAACACAGGAGCAGGCCAGGCCAGAAACCTGCAGTTTTTGTCATTGTAACTGGGAACTCAAGCGAGGTTTATAGAATTAGTCATCTATTAAATATTCAAAAGGAAAAGGAGAACATATTCATAATCCAAGAAGGCACAAAAAGTCTTGGAAGTTGAAGGCAAGAACCCAAGCAAGTGACTGAGCGTGAGTTATCGGAATCATAAAAGATGAATGTGCAAGAGGCACAGGTAACTGAAAGTCAACTGTTTGATTTCTCTTGAGATCTCCTATGGGGTTATCTTAAAGCAAAAATCAGTCCCTAGAGAGGTAAGACTGAAGCCTAAAGCTGGGGATGAGTGGAATCACCTGGATGGCGTGAGGAGCAAATGGCCAGGAAAGAGGATGGCTCTTATGTACACTGTGGTCCTCCAGGAAACCAGATATGGGTTTTCTCCTCAGCCACAAATAGTTGTTTTTGTGCTTTTTGAGATGTACACTTCCCTATATTACATTAACTTTTATTATAGTAGGTTCTGCAGACTCCCCTAGCTAACACTGACTTCAAATACAAGCAAGGAATTATAACAATCCACAAAGAAACAGTTGGCTAAATTTTAAATTAATAAATAAGCTCTCAAGTGGGAATTGACTTTTTGATTTTTTAAAACAAACTACTGAGGCACTCAGTTACATGTAGTAACTGCTAATCTGTCTTATCTGTTTTTAAAACAATTTTCCAGGGCCAGCAGATGGCATAATGGTTACATTGCTGGACTCTCAGGTAGTCTACAGTTCAACTCCTGGACCCAGCAGCTTAAAACTCACGCCAGGCATGTGTGAATCCCAAGAGAAGAATGGAGAAGAAGAGATTGCAGTGTGGCCATTCCCCCAGGGGTGACTTCTCCCTTTCTGTCTCTCTCTCTGTCTCTCAGGTGAGCACACATGCCCTATAGTAAAAATCTTTCTTAAAAAAAATTTTTCCCCAGGAATCTCTTCTATTAAGAAATATTTTATTCTTCAAATTTGTTTTATATTTGAAAGTATGCAAAGCCTTGCCTTTATTCTGAAGCATTTTATATAACTTTCTCTTATTTAGGCTAAGAATTTAATGAATCTGAACTAATAGAATTTTTCCAATGAAAATTAATTTTTGTCCTATGATTTATAAAGTATTAAGAAAGTTAAGTTGGTCATTTAAAAATCTTTTATTCACTCTAAGTGACAACTGTTGATGTTTAATGTTTACTGAGCTTAAGAAAGTAGAAATAGAAAGCTAAATTTAAAAGATATTTTTCCATTTTGTTGTTTGGCTTTCAAAATATGCCATTATACCTGCAATGAATGGTTCAAACTCAGAGTTTCACTATATAATAATAATTCTTGGAATGGAAAACTATTCAGCATTATGTATTAGGGATTTTTTTTTATGAGCTAACCTCCATTTAAATGCTTTACTCTTTATTCACAAGGAACTATTCGCATTTACAAGAAACTATATTAATACCAATTATAAAATTAAAATACTTTAATGTTATTTGTATAAGCATACTACAAAAAAGAAATTGCACTCAAACTACTGTTTACTCTTGCAAAGATCTCAGTCATAGGCATTAGAATGAATGTGAGACAAAGCCTGAATAAAACTCTCCATGGCTGCCCTTACTCCACCAAGGTAATCCCCACCTCCAAGGTCTGTACATAGATTATACATAAATAAGAGAGAAAAGGTGGGATGAGAAAGATTGTGGAACTAGAGTCTTACTTTCCCTCGTTTCATTTCCCCTAATCTCCTTTCACTGGTTCTATTTATTTAAAAAGTGAATTTAAAGGATTAGGAAAAGGGCTAGTCTATGGCCTGGTAATTAAGGCTGAAGGATCCCACATGATCGACCACATCATTCAAGGCTTGAACTAGTCGCTTAAGAACATGCTGGGTGCTTGTAGCAAGCATCACCAAAATCCCCAAAAGAGGGAGAGATGGAAGAGAAATGATTGCAGTGTGACAGTTCCATGTGGGGAACTTTCTCTCTTTCTCTCCAGGTATCATACACACCCTCTGGAAAAATTTAAAGTTAAAAAAAATAAAAAGGCAAAAAACCCCACTACTCTCTGAAGCTCTATTTTTTATCTTGGTATTTATGGAAAAGAGACTGGCCAAGACCCTGTGATTTTCTTTTATTCTTTGTATATTAAATATATTTAGTTTATATAGTCTTTGTATATTAAATATATTTATTTTATATAGTCTTTCAAAATTCAAATATATGCCGCTCATGTAAATTCAACTCTTTGTTTTGTTCTGCTAACTTGGCTAAAGGCAACTTGTTTTTCCAAGGGCTTTAAAAATATTCTTATAAACATGTTTCTTGTAACTTTACTAGTGTGACTTGTGTGAGGCCTAAGTTTACAGTATGTATTATCTCTAGAGAATTGTAGTTTGCTAAAAATGCCAGGAGTGGGGCTGGCACGTGGCATGGTATATAGGGCGCTGGACTCCCACATGGCCGATAGTTACTTGAGTCCCAGACCTGGCAGTTTGCTTTCTCAAGTTCTCTCTCTCTCTCTCTTTCTCTCTCTCTCTCTTTCTGTCTTTCTCTGGTCAAATTTTAAAATAATAATAATAAATCAAATTAAATAAATAAATATTTTTAAAATAGAATAAAATAAAAATGCCAGGAGCCTGTGTATGCTACTAGCCCAGGACCACTTTGTGGCTCATATATTTCCCAAGCATATAGGGCATGTTAATTCTGGCCCCCAAGTCTTTCCAGACTTGCTGAGAATTCTGAAAGGAAACATTTTATTTTCACTCTACCCATGGTCAATGCCAGGAAAGGCAAGCATCCTAATATCCCTTCTCTTGAATAAGATAATTCACCCCACAATATGTTCCCTTTGGGATTCCTTGATTTGACCCTGGATCTCATTCAAATTTCTCATTTTGGACAAGTATTCTTATCTGCCCCTTAATATACATAATGTTAGGGGGAACCAGCAGTTAGCATAATGGCTATGTCACTGGACTCCCACGTAGTCGACCGCGGTTCGTGTCCCGGACCCGGTGGCTTAAAACTCACGCCGGGCGCGTGTGCGTGCGTGCCCAAGATCCCGAGAGGAGAATGGAGGAGAAGGGATTGCGGCGTGACCATCCCCCCTGGGGGGTGATTTCTCGCTTTCTGTCTCTATGTCTCTCTCTGTCTGTCTGGCGAGCGCACGCGCCCTACAGTGAAAATCTCTCCAAAAAAAATATATATATATATACATAATGTTAGGGACCAGCAGTTAGCATAATGGCTATGTCGCTGGACTCCCATAGAGTCTACCGCAGTTTTGAGTCCCAGACTGGGTGACTTAAGCTTACGCTGGGCACATGTGCGTGTGTGCCCAAGATCCTGAGGGGAGAATGGAGGAGACGGGATTGTGATGTGGCCACCCCCCCGGGGGGCAATTTCTCACTTTCTGTCTTTCTGTCTCTGTCATTCTGGCAAATGCACGTGCCCTATAGCAATATATATATATATATATATATATTGCTATATATACACACACACACACATAACATTAAATCATCTGGAATCAACAAATGCCCTTGGTGTAAATGCTGACTTTAGCCCTGACCTAAGAGAATCATGGGAGGTTCCTCACGTTCCCCAAATTAGGTAGATATTAAAAATAGTTTATCCAACAATTTAGTTATTCTTTTACTCCAGGATCCAGGTAGAAGAAAAATAATCTATTTATGATTTGTTCTTCTCAAGGTGAGAGCAAGAGAGCTAGTGAAACGACACAGTGTAAAGGCTTCTGTTCAGACTGGTGTACAGTCATTTCTGCTCAGATTTCATGGCCAAAACAGGTCACAGCTGAGCCTGATACAAATGGTGTGTGAAAGTATGCTTCTCTCAAGGATAGCACTTATGCACCTGGCAATAGATAAAACATACAATCCTCCTAAAGGGAGGGAAAGAATGAACAACTGGGAACATTAATACAGTCTGTCATGAGAGGGATCACAAGTGGAAGAGTAAAACTAAGGAGTAATGTGATGTGACCATATAAGGCGTGTTATACTTGAAGTGTCTATGAGACATCTAAGCATATCTAAGCATAGATGTTGAGTAAACAAATGGATACATGGCTCAGATGTTCAAGATAAACATTGGAAAGGGAGATAGATACTGTAGTACATTTTAGAATTATTGACATTAAAAATAATAGTTGAGGGACCAGCAGATGGTGTAATGGCTATGTCATTGGACTCCCATGTTATTGACTGTGGTTTGAATCCAGAAACTCGAAACTCACACCAGATGCATGTGTGAGCATGCCCAAAATCCCAAGAGGAGAGTGGAAGAGAAGGGACTGTGGCATGACCATCCTTCTGAGGGGATGATTTCTCATTTTCTGTCTCCCTGTCTCTCCAGTGAGTGCACATACCCTATAGCAAAAATCTCTCTCAAAAAATTTTTTAAAAAGATAGTTGATCCTATAGAAGTAAATAAAATCTTTCAGGGACAAGAGGGTAGATCTGTCATTTTGACACTGACATTTGCATTCTTTTTTTTTTTTTTTTTTTTAGAGGTTTTTGCTATAGGGCACATGTGATCGCCAGAAAGACAGAGAGAGAAAGAGAGACAGAAAGCGAGAAATCACCCCCCAGGGGAGATGGCCACGCCACAACCCCTTCTCTGCCATTCTCCTCTTGGGATCTTGGGCATGCACGCACACACGCCCAGCATGAGTTTAAGCCACTGGGTCTGGGACTCGAACCGTGATCGACTACATGGGAGTCCAGCGACATAGCCATTATGCTAATTGCTGGTCCCGACATTTGCATTCTTGCAGTTTTCCTTAAAACACATAGCTTTCTTGGTCTTTCATTTTCTGATATTTTTATAGAGACATAAATGTCAATAAATATATCTCTACTATAAGAAAAACAATAGCCTGTGATGAGCAGTGACAGACTTCTAGACTCAGTGTGTGAGGATACAGAGGGAGTGGTAAGTGGAAGAGATACTACATGTGCTGTCCAAGGAAGCAGCTGGCACCCAACTCCAGTTCATATTGCCAGGTTGCCCAGGTAGTCCAGGTTTTTTTAAAGGTCTGAAAATTTATGTAATATATAATCTCCACATCTTAAATTCGGAATTGATTGATTTCAAAGTACTGTAAGGAACCAAAATTATTATCATTATTATTATTGTTGTTGTTATCCACTGTCTGTAGGCCATATTTGGTCTGTGGAGTCACTAGCTTCTAATCTATGATATAGAGTGAGAAAGAGCAGAGAGAAATGAGAATATTTAAAGAATGAGCCATAGAAGAGGAATCCATGGAGGAGAGTGGTTGGAGAGATGTAAGAGGATGGAAGTCACAGCTCACCAGGGGAAAGAATATTTCAAGAAGAACTTAAAAGTCACAGATCTCCAGGGGAAAGAATATTTCAAGAAGAACTTACTTAACTGGTTAAGGCATTGGTTCTTTACTATTCTTCAAACATGCATGGAATAAAATACATTTTACATTAGCTGAATTAAAAATACAGTCCTCTGAAGTTCTGCTGTGTTAGGGTACCACTATAATTTTAAAGAGATTAAGACATGACCTGAAAAGTGTCAGCATTGCAAATTGTTCTGTATGTCTAAATCAATACATTTTATTTATTACAGTTATGCAAAATGTTTGTCCTTCAGTGGTTAAAATATACAAAGTTATCTATTACAAAATACAGGAGAAATGTAGAATATGACAAGGTGAAATTGTATTTTCTTAACAGTAACTTAAAGTCAGAAAAAATAACTTGATTTGTGCTAGATCATTTTTCAAGCTATGGAAAATAACTATCTCTGAGCATCCAGGCATTTCTAACAAACACGCTAAAATTAGACAGAAAATGCATCCATGGAGACTGAAATCAACTTTCAAGGAATCTTAAATGAAGGGTAACATTTTTTGAGCAACTGCACTCAGCTTCTGGACACTGATCACTTAATGGCATGAAGACTTTTTGAACCACAGTAACTAAAGCAATACCTCGTTAAATTTATATTTTAGGTAGTCAGGCCCTAAGGAATACCCTTAAGATAAGTTTTTTTCAGCACTAAAGTAAAAAATCATTACTGTCAAAGAGGATAAAGGGGATGTTTTTCCCCTCTTTTAATTGTTCATTTTCATCGGAAGTCCAGTATCCCTGAGACAGGAACCATTGCATCAAGAAGGGAGTAAATGTGTTCTCCCAAAGGACAATTACTTGTTCTTTAATTTTGCCTACTGCCTGGGTCATCAGGTGTAAACTTGATTTCCCAACATCATGCTTGGCAACACCAAGATGTTTCAGTAATGTTCATCATGAATTCAACCTTCTCCATCTTCATGAAGTACCATGTCTCCCATTGACTGTCCTCCTTCCTTTCTCAGGCTTCTACTCTTTTTTCAAGTCTATGCTTTGCTTATTTGTCACATCATTGTCTCTGTTTTCCTTTCCTTCTTTTTTTATTACAGGAATTTTGCTGTAGGATATGTGAGCTTGTGAGAGAGAGAAAGAGAGAGGGGGAGAGAGAGAGATATCATCCCCTAAAAGGATGGCCATGCCACAATACCTTCTTCTCCATTCTCCTCTCAGGATTTTGGGTGTGTGCACACACACAGCTGGTGTGATTTTCAAGCCACCAGTTTCAGGATGTGAATAGAGGGTAGGTCATGCGGGACCCAGTGCTTTAATCTCCATGCCACCTGCTGGCCCTGTCTCTGATTCTTTAAGTTGAAACAGACACATAGGCAGATTATTCTGGTCTTTCTACTTATTTTCTTCTTGCTTATAGGCAATTTTAAAATATCTACAAAGATCATATTTTCCCCTGTTCGCAGATTGTATACATTACACTATTTCATTCTGTTTTCTTGTCATTTAGGGGGGGAAAAAAACTCAGTGGTAATTTTGTTCTCCTTGCTCTCATAGAAAGTTTTAATGTAGAAGATAATATTTGCCCAATAGCCGATTTTGAGTACTTTCATCAGAGTGATGGTGTTGATAATGGGTGAGTGCAATGAAATAATACAATAAGAAAATAGAACTTAGCTTTGTACTACAGAAACAAGGTTATGCAAAACCAATTTTTTCAGTTATGCTTCTATAGCTAAATCACTTTTAAGGTGTGTTTATTATTGGGTTCACCCTGTACCTCAGTGGATAGGGGATCCAATATCCCACATGGCCGTCTACAGTGCAAATCCCAACCCTAGCAGCTTTTCTTTCTTTCTTTTTTTTTTTTTTGAAGAGGTTTTTGCTATAGGGCGCGTGCACTCGCCAGACAGACAGAGACAGAGAGATAGAAAGCGAGAAATCACCCCCCCAGGGGGGATGGCCACGCTACAATCCCTTCTCCTCCATTCTCCTCTCGGGTCTTGGGCATGCACGCACATGCGCCCGGCGTGAGTTTAAGCCACCGGGTCTGGGACTCAAACCACGGTTGACTACGTGGGAGTCCAGCGACATAGCCATTACGCTAACTGCTGGTCTCCCAACCCTAGCAGCTTTTAAAAATATGCCAATTTGGACCAGCAGATGGCATAATGGTTAGAACACTGGACTCCCCTGTAGTAAACTGCAGTTTGAGTCCTAGACCCAGCAGAATGTGTGTGTACATGCCCAAAATCCTGAAAGGGGAATAGAGGAGAAGGGATTGAGGTATGGCCATCCCCCAAGGTGATTTCTCACTTTCTGTCTCTTTCCCCAGTGAGACAGAGAGAACTTGTGCCCTATAGCAAAAAATCTCTCTTAAAAAAAGCCAAATTTATGTGCATAAATGTACAAAATCCTGACAGAATGGAGAAATGAAAGGAAAAGAGATTGTGGAAAAAACACACCCCACTGTAGGTTCTCTCTCCTTCTCTCTCTCATGAGTACATGTACCCCTGACAATAAAAGAAAAGAGAGTGAGTCATACTGGCTAGCTCCCAACCTGCTGCAAAGCATCTCCCTTCTGTCAAGGGGTGGCCTAACTCTGGGAGATTGCACTGGCTGAACAAAAGGGCTAGAGCCTGCTGTCCCTCTCCCACAGCTTTCCTTTCAGGGGAACAACCAGAAGCTGCAGCATGAGCTTCTGACTTCTCTCCTCAGTGGACAACTAGAGGGTGCAGCTGCTTTGGCTTCAGGAGGCCTGGTGGCAAGCCTCTCCTGCCTCCTAGCCTTGGCTGGAAAGCAGTCCACCACAGTTTTCCAAGCAGGAGGTAGAATGTCCAGTCCTGGCAAAATTGGCAGCCCTCAAAAAAGGAGTAGACAATTGAAGGATGGACACCATTGCCTATATTAAGAGCATGCTGGAAGGAAAATAAGAAAGCCAGTAATCTCAGTATGAATAGTCTAGATCTAGATTAGATGGTGGTGGTGAAGAATCCTTACTTCAAGACCATACGGCAGCAAGAGCATTTCCATAGAGAAGAAGACTATTACAAGTTTATTAATTAACTCAATAATGAAGATTATCAGCTAGTAAGAGGCCATAATCTTTTAGGCACCCCTGGAGAAATAACATCAGAAGAACTATAACAGCGGTTAAATGGAGTCAAGGAACAACTAGAATCTGAGCCTGAATTAAGAAATGGGACAAGTAACAGAGATTCAGGAGTCCCTAGACAAAGTTCAAATAAAGATTCTCTGCTAGAATGGTTGAACACATTTCGTCTCACAAGAAATGCAACTCAAAGTGGACAAAATGGGAACCAAACTTGGAAAGCTGTGAGTCAAACAAATCCAAACAGCAGATAGTTTCAGTTTAGTCTGGAAATCCACAGAAATCATGAGAATAGAGGATTTGAAATTCAAGCAGAAGATGATACAAGCATTCCAGTTTCAGATGTCAGCAGAGATCGTACTAGAAATGGGCATCAGAGATCAACCAGTCCTATGGCTAGTCAAGCAAGAAGCCAAACCTCTATGAATTTCAATGGTAGTTGTTCTAACATTCCAAAGACTAGGCATGGTTTAAGGGGCTACTTTCAGTAGTTGAAGCCATTCTCTAATTCAGCAGCAGAGTAGCACTGTTTATTATAAAAGACAAAGTAGACCTTTCCAGTAACCCATTAGAAGGTCTGTTAGGAGGAGAGGTATAACTCAGGTCCTTTTAGAGTAAAATAGAGAATTCAGAAGTAGTGAATATACCCCGTTCTCTAATTCAAGACCTCTGTCAAGAATAACAGAAGAAGAAAAAGCAGGAAGAGAAGGAGGAGGAGGAAGAGGAGGAGGAGGAGAGTGTAGCAGATCTTCAGCTACTGTTCGACAACATTAGGCAACCACACTGGACCCTCAAGTGACAAGGATTCATCCTGGAGAAAATAGAGATTGGGACAGTAAATACAGTTACTATAGAAAGCAATAGTGGGGGCTTTTTCAAACTATTTCTCATTTAGAGAATTAGGCATTCAAACCTATGTGAGTACCATAACAGTTCCTCTTGGCAGGGTTTCTGAGAATGAGCTTGTTGAGACATCATGAGTTGCACTTCAGTCAATTTTAAGGCAGATTATGACTGGGTTTGGATAATTAAGTTCTCTTATGGAGACAGAACCTGAGTCGGAGATTTGGAGAAATGCTCAGCATTTACTGGAGATGTGCTCAGAATTGAGTTACTTGGTAACTGTTCATGACAGTGAAGCTTTCTCTTAAAACAGGCAGGCCCAAGAAGACAACACTGAAATGCATAGTGAAAAGGTGACCAGGCAGCCTCATACTAAAAACAGAGATAGTAAAGGTGGCAGGCAGTTGCAAAATTCAAACAATTCAGTTGAAACTGGAACACTACCTATTCTTTGCCTTGCTCATTTCTTTGTATTCAATGAAGGTGATGATGATGATCAAATACGTGGTTTAACCAAAGAGCATGGAGGAGAAGGGATTGTGGCATGGCCATCCCCCCTGGGGGGGGGGGGCGGGGGTTGATTTCTCGCTTTCTGTCTCTCTGTCTCTCTCTGTCCTTCTGACGAGCGCACATGCCCTATGCACATGAAAACCTCTCCAAAAACAGAAAAAAAAAAAAAGCAAGTGGTAAATAAAAATTTAATGAAAATTTTGTCTCCTAAATTCACGTGCCCTATGCACGTGAAAACCTCTCCAAAAACAGAAAAAAAAAATAGCAAGTGGTAAATAGAAATTTAATGAAAATTTTGTCTCCTAAATTTTTGATGTTTGGATTTAATGTACATTAACAAACCAAATTCTTAGACAAAAAAGTTCAAAGCCTGTATTGAATTAACTTGGCAAACTATAAAGTTGGAATTAGTAGTTGATTTTAAATTACTACTATATATTGTTAAAATTTAATTGTCCATTATAGCAAGTGGTAAATAGAAATTTAATGAAAATTTTGTCTCCTAAATTTTTGATGTTTGGATTTAATGTACATTAACAAACCAAATTCTTAGACAAAAAAGTTCAAAGCCTGTATTGAATTAACTTGGCAAACTATAAAGTTGGAATTAGTAGTTGATTTTAAATTACTACTATATATTGTTAAAATTTAATTGTCCATTAACATAAGCATAGGCCTAATGACTCTTAAAAATCAGCTTAAGTAAATGGCTAAAATTTAAAGCAAGCAGGACAAGCCAGTAGCATAGTGGTTAAGACAGCTGGATCCCATATGGCTAACTGCACAGTTCAACTCCTAGATCTGAAGGCTTAAAAAGCACCCTGGGAACATGTGTATACGTGCTCAAAACCCCCAGAGGGAAGTGGAAGAGAATAGACTGCGGTGTGACCATCCCTGTTCCCCTACCCCCACTGCGCACCTCCCTCCCCATCCTTGTGAGAGTATGCCCTATAGAAAAACTGAAAAATAAATAAATAAATAAATGCATGTTAAGCAAGCAATAAAGCTAGCAGTGGGGATGGGGAAAGGTCTCAATTCTTTCCAGCAGATAAATGACAAGAACATAGTGAAAACAACCTACTTCCTAGCTATAGATCCAAGGAGAATCTATATACCTAAAGTGAAGGTACAAAGTGGAAGGCCAAGCAAGGTTAAGTCAGCAAATACCCTCAGATAAAGATGACTACGGAGATTTAGGGCCTAGGAAAAGACACTGAAGGGCAACAAAACTTGATGACTCAGAGAAAGAACAAGTCTATGAATTTTGCATACTACTGAAGCAGGGAATATTTTAGAAAACTCCTTGGAGCTCTTAATCTCATAGAAGAGGACAAAATAACATCTCAGACCAAAGGTACTACTTAAGAAGTGCTACCTATTTCAAAGTTAAAAAACCACGAACATTTATGTGCTGGAAAGCACAGCATCAAAATATGTGTAAGAAAATCTATTCAATATTAGAAACTTGTGAAGAAATCAAGGCAGGGGGAAATCTCACAAATTTTCATATATGATTTTAACACTTCTTATGTAGCCTAGTCTGCTCATAGTACTGAAACAAAATACTATAGGCTGGTTACTTTAGATAAAGAGAAATTTATTTTTTCACATTTCTGGAGCCTGAGAAGTCTAAGATCAAGGAACTGGTGGGTTCAGTATTCCATCAGGGCTTGCTTACCTTCTGGTTCATACGTAGCACTTTCTGTGTCTTCACATGGTAAAAGTGATGAAGGGTTTCCTTGTGTCCTTTCATAAGGGCACTGATCTCATTGACCCTGCTCCCAAAGTCCCACCTCCTAACACCACCCAGAAGTGATTAGGTTTCAAATTATAAATTTGAAAAGGTGGCAAAGTGGAGATACACACATTCAGACCATAGTTTAAACAGACTTCTTTTAAAGACTCAGAAAAATTTTAGAAAACCTAAAATTAACCTAATTACTGACGTTGAGTTTACACAGCTAGAAAATAGGTAAGTTATAATAGAAAATATATCCTTTTCAGGATTTCATGAAACACAAATCAATCTACTGGGACATAAGACTTCATTATGCCAGAGCAGAAATGATAAAGGTCATTCTCTGATTAAAATTTAATAAAACTATAATTTAATGACAACGGCTCAAACAAAAAGGCTCACGTTTTAGAAAGTGGAAAACATCCCAAATAATTATTAAGTTAAAAGAAAACCAAAGCTTTAAGGAAAGACTACTGATAAAAAAAAAATTAAAATAGAAAGCCAAAGCTTCAAGGAAAGACTACTGATAAAAAAAAATTAAAAACAAGAACCCTATTAAAATTTATATAAAATATGACAAAGGTATGCCTACAACTCCTTATACTTAAATTACTAAATAAAAGAAAGTCATTAAAAGAACAAAATAAAACATAAAATGTTAGAGAAAAAATATTAAAGCCAAACTTAAAACTGAGAGGAAAGATATTTTTATCAATAAAAGCAAAACTAGTTCTTTTGTGAAAAATTTTTCCTTCAAAGAATAATCGGCTAAATCTTTCTGGTCGAAGAACTAATGAAAAAGAAATGTAAATACATTTCTCCAAGAAAAGCTACTGAAGCTATTTTTGTTCCCATTTTGTTCCCTGACTACTCTGGTATCTCTGGTTCAGAGCCCAGAAGTAATAGTAGGTGACAGATCCAGAGGTGCACACTCCCTGGAAAGTTCTTGTCTGCCCCTGCACCGGGATTCTACACTTTCTGTTAAGAACTTTTGTCTTATTAGTACTACCCACGAACAACTGGTGATTCTCTCAATGTGCTTATAACTGATTCTTCTTAAAACTAAGCCCGTCTTTCTGAATTTAACATAATAGATAAATCTGGATTTCCAAGGCCAAGCTAGAATCAGTATCCTAACTCACCTGTTTCCGTTTCAGCTCCCACACAACTCTAGTGGCCCTCTACTGCCCCCTCTTGGTTCTAGGTAGTACTCTCAGGCACTAAGGCAAGTGTTTGAGAAAAACCTGTCTAACCAATGCACAAATGGTGGATTGTAGCTTTTAATAATAGAATAGAATTACAAAAAGCCTCAATGCTCATAATTCCCACATATAATCAAATGTTTGTCAACTGTAAAGATAGCATTTATTTTTACCAAGTAGTCTCAGAAATTGACTTCAGCTCAAAGTTCTCTAGGTAAACTTTCATTTTTTTTTTACACAGAAAACAGTTAAGTACAGACACCATAAACTTTCTCAATAATTTTGTGATTATTGACATCTTTGAGTTATAAACAGATTAGAAGAGTATATATCTGCATGGCTTCTTATCAGGACACTGTGATGCACTTCTGCAATCCATTTTGAAGAAAAGGCTTTATATACCAGTCGTGAGGAATGCTGTTTGCAAACAGCCTTCAGCTGTCCACCTCTTCAGGAATACTTGGCTACCCTAAAGCCTACATCAGTGAAGGGTATGAAAGCCAGGCCATCTTAGCCCTAGTCAGGCAACTCTATAAGTTCATTTTATCATAGCTCCAGAGCTCCCTCATGGAGTCAGACAAGGCTACTTCTGACTCTACTTCTGTGCTTACATCACAGTCTCCCTTTGCCAGCTCAAGTCCTTCCCTCCGTGCTACAGATATTGACCTCAAGGGGGCACTTTAATAAACATCCTCCTGTTGGGACTAGCAGTTAGCATAATGGCTATGTCACTGGACTCCCATGTAGTCAACCACGGTTCAAGCCTCAGACCTGGTAGTTTAAACTCACGCCGGGCACGTGTGCGTGTGTGCCCAAGATCCCGAGAGGAGAATAGAGAAGAGATTGCGGCGTAGCCATCCCCCCCCCCCGGGGGGGTGGCGGGGGGGCGGTGATTTCTCGGAGGTGATTTCTCACTTTCTGTCTCTCTGTCTCCCTCTGTCTTTCTGGCAAGCGCATGCGCCCTATAGCAAAAAAGCTCTCCAAAAAATAAAATAAAATAAACATCCTCCTGCTACACTTCATTATGAATATGATTCCATTAAGCAACATTTTCTTCTTCTGGAAATTATTCAAAAGCTATAAGAAAATTTTTAAAGTTCGCAAACCATTTTTGGAGAACTTGGAGCATGCCCACCTCCAGATTCTGTTGTATATCAAACACTGCCAAAAGCTCATGCCAATCATCAGGAACACAAAGCAGGCTGTGGAAACAACAATCCCTGGAGAGAAATCTCAAGAGCAAGAGCCCGATGAAAATAGATCCCAAAAAGCACCTGCAAAGATATGCTTTCTGAAAGTGCAGGCATATGGAACTAAAACAATGATGTTCAGTCCAGCTGTGGTGGCACAGGGTAGTGCAACACTGCCAATGCTGGCTCCATGTGGAAAAGTGGGGTTTGGTTTCTGGGCAAACTGTACATACTGAGCAAATGTGTGCAAACTTGTGATTCTGACTGCAAGTCAGGGGTACTGGGGACAGACTGAGGTGTGAGATCCTATTGAGGGTGCTTGTCTTTCTCTTTCTCTCATGAAAGAAATAACTTTTTAAAAAATTGATTGTTTCCGTTTATGATCCTTAGGTACAAAAACTGTGGATTTGGTTAGCACATCTTTCTTATAAAAGAAGAAGCAGGGCTACATAAAGAATTATTCAGCAAAATCATATCCTCTGGAAGCAAGACGACTCTAACAGAAGAGGAGAAAGCTTTCCAACTATGAAAGTTAGCTAGCTTACTTTTCGACCAGAACCACCATCTTCCAATAATTCACCAGAATGAGGAACACAAAGGGAAAAAGGAGAGGCACCCGATATGTGTTCTCTAGGCCTTTCAGAGTACATGGAGTGGTTCCTCTGGCAACATACATGGGAATCTACAAGAAAGGTGATATTGTAGACATCAAGGAAATGTCTGTTCAAAAAGGAATGCCCCCCAAATGTTATCATGACAAAACTGCAAGAGAGTACAATGTTACTCAGCATGCCGTTGGCATTGTAAGGGCAAGAGTCTTCCCAAGAGAATTTATGTGGGTACTGAGCATGTTAAGCATTCTAAGAGCAGAGATAGCTTCCTAAAATGTATGAAGGAAAATGATCAGAAAAAGAAGGAAGCCAAAGAGAAAGGTACCTGGGTTCAACTAACGAACCAGCCTGCTCCACCCAGAGAAACATACTTTGTGAGAACCAGTGGAAAGGATCATGAGCTTCTGGAACCCATTCCTATGAATTTATGGCATAATAGGTGTTAAAAATAAACTCTGGTCTAGTCAAAAAAAAAAAAAAAGAAGAAAAGGAAATAGCTAGCCTAAAACTCCATGTTAGTTTCATATTACAAAAGGAACCTCTTATAAATGACTAGTCTGTTAAAGCCTAACTCATTCAATGATAGGTAATATATTAAAAAGAGTAAGTTGATTTTTTAAATAACTATTTTTAAGCTGGTACAGTGTCATGCTATTCCCTTGCTATGTGGAAGGCTGAGGCTGAAGGATTATAAGTTTGAGGGCAGCCTAGGCAAAATAGTGAGATCCTATCTTTAAAGAATAGTAATAATAAAGACTATTTTTTAAAAAATCTCTTCCCGTCCCCTTCCATTTCCTTTCCTTTAATAAAATAAAATAAAAACCACTTTGATTCCTTTCACATCCTTTCCCTTGAGGCAGTGGAACCTGTAGGGCCAAGCAGACCGGTAGAGCTACTGAGGTGGGTAGGGCATAGAAGGCAACTATTTGTGTCAAGAATTGAATTACATTCAAGAAGAATGAGAAAATAAATAAACTGAGAATTATAAAAACTAGGTTACTCACTATCAGATAAGGGATTTACAAATATGGAAAAGCCAAAGACCAGAATCTACCCTGTGGTATTGAATTGCGATTGGAGTTATCACTATGAATTACATGACTCTTAATATAAATAGGGGTATATTGTAAGCGAGTGTGAGGATAGATTAAAAAAAAAGATAGGTAGACAGATAAACAGATGGTAGATAGACAGATAGCCAGACAGACAGATCATTACTACTTCTGTCTGGTGAGAACGCTGAGAAATATTTGCATCCCAGGAGTAATGAGCAGACCTACTACTCAGGTGTTGTTTTCTAAAAATTATTCTGCTAATAGCAAATTGCTCATCAAATAAATAATGACAATATATTGAAAACCCATTAAATTAATATAAATCCATAATTTGTTGTATGCAGACATACACACACAGAGGGAGCAGAAAAGCTATTAACTTCTAGCAAAATGAAAATTAAATGTAGAATGAAAGAAAAATTATTAAAAATATTAAAATTTGGTAACTATCATAGTAAGAATATATTGAGGCAAGAATCTTCAATGGATGCTGAAATGAGTGAGTAAATACTGAGGGACAAGATATTTAATGTCTGAAAACACCTTCCTCCAAAACAGCTATTAATGGGACCAGCAGTTAGCATAATGGCTATGTCCCTGGACACAGTTCGAGTCCTGGACCCAGTAGCTTAAACCCATGCTGGGCGAGTGTGCGTGCGTACCCAAGATCCTAAAAGGAAAATGGAGGAGAAGAGATTGTGGCGTGGCCACCCTCTCTCCCCCCGGGGGATTTCTCGCTTTCTGTCTCTCTGTCTCTGTCTGTCTGACGAGCGCACATGCCCTATAGCAAAAACCTCTCCCCCACCCCCACCCCCCAAAAAAACCCAGCTATTAATCATAAAGGCAAGAATAGAAATTTTACAATGGAAAAAATTGACAGATAACACTTTTAACAAATAATAAATATTATCATCATCCATAATGGGACAAATCAACATTATATACTTACCGATATAGTACAATAAAAACAACACAGCATCATGTCTCAAGTATTCCTGCCTCAAATACAGAAGCTGTGTCTTAGGGCATCAATCCCTCTTTAGTAAGAGCAAAGCTCTTAAGACCTAATATTTTCTAAAAGTCACCACCTCGTAATCTCATCACATTGATGATTACGTTTCAGCATATAAATGGGAGGGAGCAGCTTTCAACATATGATATCCAGACCCTGGAAAACTTAATCTAATCATAAAGAAATATCAGGCATAGCCAAACATGAGAGGCATTCTATAGTTTAACTGACCAGCATCCTTCAAAACTTAACAGGGTCATGAAAGAAAAGAGAAGACTGAGGAAGTGTTCTACATTGCAGAATAATCAACAAATTGCAACATGTGATCCTTCATTGGGTCCTGAACAAGAACAAAATATTTATTTATTTACTATAAAGGATATCATTGGGACATTTGGCAAAATTTTAACATGCTCCATGGACAGAGAGTAATATTGTACCAATTAATTTTCTGACTTCAGGTAGTACATGGTGGTTATATAGCAAATTACCTTTACATTTTAAGAAATACATACTGATACACTTAACATTAAATGGGCTATCATGTCTGCAACTTAGTCTCAACTGATTCTGAAAGAGTAATTAGATCTTACCAATTATTTTAGAAATACAGCTATTAAATAGCTAGCTAACTAGCAAGTTAGGAGGTAGACAGAAGGAATGCAAACATAATGAAATGTTAAACTTTGGGAGACCTGGGTAAAAGAAATGAAATTCTTTATATTAGTATTATGCTTTTCTGTCAATTTAAAATTATTGCAACTAATAAGTGTTAAAATCACTTTTTTAAAAGTTGCTAGAGAATAAGTGCACTTACCAGAGAGAGAGAGAAAGAAAGGAAGAAACCATTCTCTAATGATATGTGGTCACATCACAATCTCTCCTCCTTCATTTGTCCATCCTGTCAGGATTTGGAGCACGTACACTGGATCCAGTATGTTTGTAACCCTCAAGAGCCTACATTGAAACCATGGTCATCCAAAAGAGGTACAGTTGAGCAATGAGGCTATAGAGCCAGTTCTGGCACTTTTAGAAAGGAAAAACAGAAAAAATGTTGTCATGGTTCAGATTAAAATGTGATCAAATACTCTGCCATAGTATTAAAAATTCATTAAAACAATTTCCTCTAACTAGAAGACCACAAAACAGAAATAATAATAGAAGATAAAACATAAGAAGAGAGGGACCAGCAGATGGCATAATGGTTATGTCACTGGACTCCCACAAGGCCGACTATGGTCTGAGTCTCGGACACATGTGCGTGAGTGCCCAAAGTCCCAAGGGAAGAAGGGATTGTGCTGTGGCCATCCTCCCTGGGGGTGGTGATTTTTCACTTTCTCTCCAGCTCTCTCTCTCTCTGGCAAGTACACATACCCTATAGCAAAAATCTCTCTTAATAAAAAAAAAGAAGAGGAAGAAGAGAAAATAAAAAGGAACAACAACTAGAAGAATAAAAAAATGATGCACAAAAAAACTAGACATAAAATTGGAAGGTATATAATGGAAGATAGGTAGTACTGAAACATAGACAATAAAACTTAAAAATGAACAAGTAAAACAAATAAAATTAAATGGATTAAATACAAACTATAAAATAGAAGTTGGAGAAGATTCAAACAACTATGTCTGGGATCTTCAAGAAGGAACCCAAAATAACAAAATAGAATAATTATATATTTTCTTAAAAATATTATACTCACTACTCCAGAAAGAAGATAATAATTACTGAATTGAGACTACCTTGGAAGAACTAAAACGAATGTAAGACTTTTTATTATCTGAGATATGACCACAAATGATAATAACCACACTCAAATTTTATTTCCACAGAGAGAAGGAGCTCGTGCATTTATAGAGACAGAAACGGACAAAAAA
Source organism: Tupaia belangeri chinensis (assembly GCF_000334495.1). NCBI lineage: Eukaryota > Metazoa > Chordata > Mammalia > Scandentia > Tupaiidae > Tupaia > Tupaia belangeri. Next base: position 379,914 of record NW_006209642.1, read on the forward strand.
TAAAGTTTAAAAACTTTCAATTTAGCTATCCAATTTATCAGTTACCTTTCTATGTGTGTCTCTGAATGTGTTATTTCTAGAAGAACACAATAAGTTGGCACCATCAGTTACTTCAGGGGAGGAAGAGTTTGTTAGGGATCTAGGGGACAAAAGCGGGAAAGAGACTATTTTTGGTGACTAATGATTATCACCACAGAAAATGACAGACAGAGGGTGATAACACAAAAGTTATAGTGAATCAAACTACACTACACAATAGCACTCCTTGTCAGTTCATGATGAAGGAGATATCAACAGATGCAGCATTCAATCTTCAGGCACTCTTTGGCTTCTAATGATTTCTATCACCGTCCTTCCATGGCAAACCTGAACTTCACGTTCTACTCTAACACTTTCTTCTTGATGATTCTGCTGCCAAATTAGCCATCCTTTCAGGCTCCACTCTCTTCTAGTTGGGGCTTGAGAATGTTTTAACCACTCTCACGTGTAACGTCATCTGTTCTTGATTGTTGCGCATGCCTCTCTTAGATCTCATCACGTACTATTGATTTTATCCAAAGCTGTAATTATTCCAGAAAAGGTAATGTAGTTTATATTGCTGATAATATCTATCTTTTGCCTAAAGAGTGATGCTAACTTAGCACAGTAATTTGTTCTAATATTTTAACTTAACTTCCTAAAATAAATAGTTTATGAATGACAATCTGTTCTGCTTTTAAAGTGAGATTCTAATTTTCCTTGAGAAATAATTTCAATGTATAAATCCTTGCTTCAGCCTCTTTTTTAAAATTAATTTATTTACTTTACATTCACTGTGCATCATCACAGCATACAAAATGTGATTTCCCATCCAGAATACACTGCATAGTGGCTTAATCATACATGTTATCATCAACAAATGATTTTCCTGTTCTTGTTTCATATATATGTATATATACATATAAAATATTTTCCCTCTATTTCTCACTCTCTGCCATTTCCCACCCTCCTCTCACACTGTCTCTGGTGTCTACAGTTGGTTTCCATTCCTTCCCCTCCACATATTTTATTGATTTACAAAATATCTTAATTAATTTAACTACTTTCAATAGCAAGTTCAGCTGATATATAAATATCTGTGAATACATGCCTGATTTTAGGTGTGAAACTTTGAGTAGAATGAATATACTATAAAGTAGCACCTAGCTGATATATAGCTTATATATAAGCTATATAGCTTACTGTGGTCATTAAATAGGTATTTTTAATACATTTTTTAATTTCAAGAAAATCAGTTTTAGCTTTAATAAATCAATTTTTTTAAAAAAATGCCAAGAGAGTTTTGATTAAAACTTAAAGCCAGGAAACAGGTTAGGGTTCTGTTCAAATAGTAGGTATATGAACCTATCAGCAGTTCAAGAGAAGACCAATAACTTTAAAACTGGAAAACAAAGCCTAGAAGAAAATCAGCAACGTTTTTAGTCAAAAGATTCCATTTCACCAGTTCAGTCTCATGTACTTTATCTTCTGTTGTGGTCCAATCTTCCCATTTAAATTCTAGAATATAACATTCAGTTCCAGACTTGTCCCTACCATATTAAGTTGGCTATTTTCTTAGTTGTTTTTGAACTCTTATTTCTGCGTGTCTGTATTTAGTTTTCCTGGCATAGAACTCCTTTCAGAACTTCTTGGAGAGCTTGTCTGGTGTTGGTAAATTCTTTCATGTTTTGTTTATCTGAGAATGATCTCATCTTTTCTTCCCACGTGAAGGATAATCTTGTCGGGTACAGTATTCTTGGTTGAAATTGTTTTCCCTTAGCGCTTTGAATATATTTTCCCATTCTTTCCTTATTTGCATTGTTTCTGATGAGAGGTTCACTGTTAGCCTGATGGGATATCCTTTGTAGGTAACTTGATGTTTCTCTCTTGCCATTCTTAGTACCTTGTCTTTGTCTGTGGTTTTGATCAATGTGGCTATAATGTGTCTCAGAGATCTTCTTGGGTTGATTCTATTTGGGGTCCTTTATATATCTTGGGACTGGATCTTTGAATGGCTCTCTAGGTTTGGAAAGTTTTCTTCCAGGATTTCATGGAATAGATTATCAATGCCCTTATGAGTCTCTTCACCTTCTGAGATACCAATTATCCAGATGTTTGGATGTTTAATGGTATCTAGTATTTCTTGTATATTATTCTTGTTTGGGGGGAGGTATTTTCTCAGTGTTCATGATGGATTTTTCTAGGCCAGTGATTCTGTCTTCTACATCTGAGATTCAATCTTCTGTATGATCTAGTCTGCTTTGAATACTTTCAAGGGAAGTTTTGATTTCCTGTGTTACAGCCCTTCATCTCTAACAGCTCCATTTGATTCTTTTTTTTTTTATGGTATGTATTTCCTCTTTCAGATCATGCAAGAACTTCCTCATGTCTGGGAAATTGGCTCTTTTCTCCTGCATCTTCTGGAGTTCATTGTCTCTCTTCTCTTGTATCTCTGTTAGCTTTGTTACTATGAATATCCTAAATTCTTTATCTGACATTTCTGTGAGTTCCATTGTACTGTCTGTAGATGAAGAGGAGTTATTCTTTTCCCTTGAGGAGAGATATTTTCTTGCTTTCTCATATTTCTTATTCCCCTGTGGTGATTTCTGGTCATCTGATAGGTTGTGTGTTTCTTCCTAACTCTTTCTAATCTGAGGGTTCAGAGGCATGCAGGAGGTGATCTGCAATCTCTCTACTATTAGCAAGATAAAGGAGAGGCTTGAGAATCCAGAAAATACTTTACCACTCTAGAAATGAATATGGAGGGTGAAGACTCAGCAGAAAATCTTCATTTTCTGAAGATTTTACATGGGATATGAATTCATATCACATGCAATGTTATTAACTTACATTTTTTAATTTTGTCTCATTTTATTTTCAATGGAAATACAGACCACCTACCTACTATGTTTAGGAAGGAAAAATCATATTTCAGCAATGTTTCCCATTTGAGAAACATTATATTAAACAATGTTTAACATACTTAATTACAGCAGAATTTTTCTTTTCTTTCTTTCTTTTTTTTTTTTGGAGAGTTTTTTTTGTTGTTGTTGTTGTTGTTTTTTGCTGTAGGGCGCGTGCACTTGCCAGACAGACAGAGACAGAGAGACAGAAAGTGAGAAATCACCCCCCAGAGGGGATGACCACGCCGCAATCCCTTCTCCTCCCTTCTCCTCTCGCACGCACACGTGCCCAGCGTGAGTTTTAAGCCACTGGGTCCAGGACGTGAACCACGGTCGACTACGTGGGAGTCCAGCGACATAACCATTACGCTAACTGCTGGTCCCCAGCAGATTTTTTCAAAGCCTTTCAAAAGTAATATATGTTGTGAATTTTAGTAAGTAAAATTCTGAATCTACTAGAAAAGATTCATTCACTTTGGGTCTGCTCCGTTTTATTTCAGGATTCTGTTCCTTTTAACAGATATAATAATCCCTCTTCCTTATAATAGGAGAAACTATAATGTTTCTCACATATGAGGAGGTTTCAAAAATTATGTGAAAAAATGGAATTAAACTATGAGTTTATTTTGCTGCAAAGATTTTTTGAAATTCATGCATAGTTTTTTCATAATATAAATTTTCCATGAACTTTATGAAGACTCCTCATTATTTTCCAAAAATTAAATCATATTTATTCTTTGTGATTGTCTATATTCCAAGAGTTGATGGTAATGATTCTAGGATGTAAAGTGGGTTCTCATTTTTAAGGCAAAAAATCTCATTTCTTTTAACAAACTTATAAACCAAGTATATGAAATTATTTTATGTGATTTAGTTCATGTGCAGATAGTTTTATTCATGTTAGCTTTTAGGTATTTGATAAAGACATTTTTCCTAAGAATTTATTTCTTTCTTCAATGAGCAAGAAAGACACAGAGAGTGAGAGAGAAGACAGACAATATCCCCCCAAATGTTCTTGACACTGGGATCTACTCTTAGCCTTCAACCATCCCTGGGTCATGGGCATGCATGTGTCCAGTGTACTCAGGGAGGCCTCCATACTTGAATCGATACCCTTCCCTTGAGAGATTGCCTCTCAGAATATGGTGTTTTACTACCATAACACTGTTTGCCCCTTTGATAAAGACATTTTTTTTTTTTTTGAGAGGTTTTTTCACTATAGGGTGCGTGCGCTCACCAGACAGACAGAGAGAGACGTAGAGACAGAAAGCGAGAAATCACTCCCTAGGGGGGATGGTCACACCGCAATCCCTTCTCCTCCATTCTCCTCTCGGGATCTTGGGCACGCACGCACACACACCCGGCATGAGTTTTAAGCCACCGGGTCTGGGACGTGAACCGCAGTTGACTACGTGGGAGTTCAGCGACATAGCCATTACACTAACTGCTGGTTCCCGATAAAGACATTTTTGACCTTAGGAAATTATTTGAAAGTATTTAAGTATGTTCATTGCAGAAGTGTCATATGTGAAAAATGTTCAAGGCAGAAGAAGCAAATCCAGTAATTTATTCAATAATTGTTCAGTAAGCCTCTTCTCAGTATTGATTCCTAAGCTGAGTGATAGTAAAACTATATTAATTAGTCTGGCCTCTGTCCTGACGAACTTTATGTACAAATGTGTTCCATTCTGCCTGCTATAGGGTAGCAGAATTGGCAAAGGAGTATTTTGAGCAAAAGGAGAAGTAGATATGAGAAATATTCCTAGCCCTCCCCTGTTAACTAAAAGTAGGACATAAATTTAGAAAGTTGTCCTCCCTCTCCTTTTTACCACAAGGACAAAAGTTTATTACCAGAGATAGTTTTAGGCCCTAGAAATAGTAACAGAGAAATCTTTATAACAAATTTTACTAATTAGCCTTTTTTGTATCATAGTTTCTCATATATTTGACTTCCTACAATTGGCTGTCCCTAGAGGTTCAATATCCTTTTCCTTTGTCTTGACAGTTCTCTAAAAAAGTATTGTTCTTTTGCTAAGACATTATATAAGCTCAAGTTCTCAACAAACCTTGGAGTTGCTCATCTGTGGCTACTTCCACACATTACACGTGTGATGTGTATGTTAATAAACTTGTTTTTTACTTGTTTATCTGGCTCTTGTCAGTCCAATGTACTGGGCCCAGCCAAAGAACCTAGACTAGTAGAAAAGTATTTTTCTTCCTTAAGACTGTATACTCCAAGTTTGTCTGAGGCATTAACACTTTTAGTAGATAGTTACAAAAATAATTTTTCTATTTTATTCACATTAATTCTAATGCATTCAAGATATGTCTCATTTGCAATTAAAGATTATTACTCTCTCGGATTTAAAAATTTGATACAACATAATATACTTGAAGTTGTTTAAGTTACTTTCACCTAATGATCATGAAATGTTCTTTAAAATTATTAGGCATTTGTGAACTAAATGTAATCATAATTTTTAAAAAAATTTAAATAATTATTTAATTTTGTTCATCATTATTATTTTTTAATGTAATTTTATTTTTTAACATTTTTCCCCACATTTTACTGATTCACAAAATTCCTTAAACTAAAACTATGAACAAAGCTAAAATCTAGTTGCAAGTACACTGTAATTTTCTTCTGAAACATTTAAAATTAATTAATTTACATTCATTCCCTGAACATTGTCACAGCATACAAAATGTGCTTTCCCATCCACAATCATACATGTTATCATCATTAATTTTCCATTTCTAGTATCCTATATATACATGTATATACACACACACACTACCCCTATTTCTCACCCTCTGCCATTTCCAACCCTCCTCCCGCACTATCTTAGGTGTCTACAGTTGTTTTCCATTCCTTTTTCCCCCAACATTTTATTGATTCACAAAGTTTCTTAAGTAATCTAACTACTTTCAATAGCAAGTTTAGCTGGTATGTACATATCAGTGAATACATGTCTCACTTTAGGTGTGAAACTCTGAGTAGAATGAATATACTATAACATAACACCTAGCTAATGCTATAAAGCTTACTGTGATCATTAAAAGGTATTTTTAAATATATTTTTAATTTCAAAAAAAGCAGTTTTAACTTTAATAAATCAAAGAAATACTAAGGAACTTTACTGAAAACTTAAAGCCAGGAAACAGGTTAAGATTCTATTCAAATGATAGTATATCCTAACAGTGAGTATAAAAATCTTGCTAGGTTCATGATTGCCTCTAGAAATTACAAGGCCTAAGGTGATTTGGAGGATCATTTTACCTTAACTTGCATACATACAATTGGTACTATAAAAGTCATCCTCTTAAAAGATAGCCAAACATCATACAGCAAAAGACAATACAAAGACAACTACAGCAAGGCATGTAATAGCCAAACTGTCACAAACTAGAAAGTGTTATAACAGATAAAGATCTGGTAATATATGAACAAGAATACTGGAAATAAAAAATAAGTGAGGATCCATATAAATTGCTCTTCTTTTCAAACTTTAAAAAAAGACATTGTTGGGACAAGCAGGTGGTGAGGTGGTAAAGGTGTTGGACTCCCCCCACATGGCCGACCACAGTTTGAGTCTCAGACTTGGTGGCTTGCTTTCTCACTCCCCCCATCATGAGTGTGAGTGCCTATGATGTATTAGGGGTCAAATTCAATGCCACCCAGGAAGAATAGAAAAGGCTTATTGGAAGCTGGTTCAGGGGGATGCTTTCTTCTTTCCTCTTCTCTGTCTCCGGTGAGTAAGCATTCCCCCAAATGGATTCATTTTCTTAATCCTGGACAAATACAGTGGTTTCCAAAATTATAGCTTCTTGGATACCTTGTCTGGCAGAGCACAGTCAGCACAGTGGCAGGTATTCCCCAGTGACCACGCAAATGGAACCCAGGGTCACAGGCGGAGAAAGAATCTGAAAAAGCTGCGCTCCTTGGCCTGTGCTGATGAACTTATTTATTATTATTTTTTAAAACTTGCTATAGGATATATGCATTCACCAGAGAGAGACAGAGGGAGATGGGAGAAAATGAGAAAGCAAGCTGCCAGGTATGGGATTCAAATTGTGTTCCATCATATGGGAGTCAATTGCCTTAACCACCCCACCACCTGCTGGCTCCAATCATAATAATTTGTTAATTAGTTTATCACAAATGTTAAATACTAAAACTTTTCTTCTTTCAAAAATGAGGAAGCTACTAAAAAGAGGTAATTTACTAAGCCAGACCAAGCAGTGCGGTGGTAGTACAATGCCCTACAATGTTGGAAGCCACATAGAAGATTGGGGTTCAGATCCTAGGTCAGCCAGTACATGTCAGTTGCAAGTGCATGTTTTTGAGCCCAACTGGCTAGGAAAGACTAGGGGCTGAAGGAGGGTGGATTCCAGCATGAGAATCTGTTAAGAGTGCTTCTTTCTCTCACTCTCTCTCAAGGAATAAACTTTTAAAAAAAGAGGTACTTAGACGGCACCAGTAGATGGCATAATGGTTATGTTGCTATACTCCCATGTGATTTCACATCTTCTGTCTCTCCATCTCTCTCTGTCTCTCTGGTGAGCACATGTGCCTTATAGCAAAAAACTCTTAATTAATTAAAATTTACTTATAAAAATATATAAAATGTCTCTAAAAATAAATAAAAATATAATTTTTAAAAATGAGAGGTCATTTACTAAAAGTTTAACATTAATGAATGAAACAATCTTTTCTGTTAAAAATGCTTACCCTTTTTTTTTTTAAAGTTTAAGTTTATTTATTCTGTGAGTGAGGAAAACAAATACAGAGAGACAGGCATACCCAACAGGACTTCATGCCAGTCATTCTTGCACATACCAGACACACTCAGGGAGTTCTTGCGATGATAACCCCGGACCTTTCCCATATGGGGTCAGTTGCATTACTGCTGTGCCACCATCTGGCTCATAGAAAATCTTTTTTAAAAAACAATCTCCCCATGGTGTGGTGGTTAAGGTGACTGGATCCCACACTGCCTCACAGATCAAGTCCCAGATCCAGTAGCTTGAGAAACACACCAGATGTCCATAATTTCAAAAGGAGGGAGAAAGTGAAGAGAAGCAATTGTGGCTTGACCATACACTATGGAGAATGCTTTCTCTACTATAGTCACAGGAATACAGCACTGTGGCACCATGACAGTTACCACATTTTTCAAGATTATTCTCTGTGGATTAGATAAATTATAACCTGAATAAGAAAAATATTCTGAAGACATTATTTAAATAATTTAATTTGTACGCAGTTAGTTGTCATAACGATATTAAGATATTATATATGCAGGGGCCAGCCAGTGGCATGGTGGTTAAAGACACTAGATTCCCATGTGGGCAACCATGGTTCAAATTCCAGACCTCGTAGCATATTTTCTTATTTTCCCTTTCTCTCTCTCTCTCTGTCTCTCTGGTCAAATTAAAATAATAGTAATACCAACAAATGGAATTAAATAAATAAATAATTTTAAAATGGAGCTATGCTAAAAACTGATATTTTATATGCAAGCATTTATTACTCAAACATGTATAAAATCAAAATTCAAAATCAAAATCTTATAGGAAGTATTGAATATACTAAGTGTAGTTAAGCATTTTTTAAAGTGGTTAGCCCTTTTACTTTTTAAAAATGACTATGGTACTTGTACATATCAAAATAGGACTAAGTTAATTCATTTTTATAATTTTTGTTTACTGTTTATTCATGCCACAGATAAGCTATTTACAGTTAAGCAAAACTGTATACAGTACAGTAAAAAGCAAGGAATAGCTTTTGACAAGTTCGAGGGGACTTCAAAAAGTTCACATAAAAGTGGAATTAAGATACAAATTTATTGGGACCAGCAGTTGGCACAATGGCTATATCGCTGGACTCCCATGTAGTCGACAGCGGTTCAAGTCCTGGACCCAATGGCTTAAGCTCACGCCAGGTGCATGTGTGTGCGTGCCCAAGATCCCGAGAGGAGAATGGAGGATAAGGGATTGCAGGGTGGCCATCACCCGTGGGGGGTGATTTCTTGCTTTCTATCTCACCGTCTCTGTCTTTCTGGTGCGCACACGTGCCCTATAACAAAAACCTTTCAAAAAAATACAAATTTATTTTGGTATAAAAATTTTGGAATCCATTTATGTATTTTAATACACATTTTCCATAAACTTTGTGAAGACTCCTTCATACATCTTTTGAGAAACTATAGTTCATTAAGAATCTGCCTATAGATAAAATAACTCAAAATTTTTTATATTTTTGAATATCAAAAGTAGAATATTCAAGGCAATTTTAAGAGTCTGATGTTTTGTTTGAAGAGTGCTTGATAAGTAACTGCCTATCAGGGGCCAGCAGAGAGCATGGTGATGAAGGTGCTAAACTCCTACATGGTTGACTGCAGTGGGAGTCCCATACTCAAATGGCTTGAAAAATCATGCTGGGCACATGTGTGTGCATGCCCAAAATCCCAAGAGGAGAATGGAGAAGGGATTACAGTGTGACTATCCCCTCTGAAGGTGATTTCTTACTTTCCTTCTTTCTGTCTCTTTCTTTATCTTCAGTGAGTGTACCTGCCCATGGGGGGGGGGGGGGTGGGGGCCCTCTTTCCCATATGGGGTCAGTTGCATTACTGCTGTGCCACCATCTGGCTCATAGAAAATCTTTTTTAAAAAACAATCTCCCCATGGTGTGGTGGTTAAGGTGACTGGATCCCACACTGCCTCACAGATCAAGTCCCAGATCCAGTAGCTTGAGAAACACACCAGATGTCCATAATTTCAAAAGGAGGGAGAAAGTGAAGAGAAGCAATTGTGGCTTGACCATACACTATGGAGAATGCTTTCTCTACTATAGTCACAGGAATACAGCACTGTGGCACCATGACAGTTACCACATTTTTCAAGATTATTCTCTGTGGATTAGATAAATTATAACCTGAATAAGAAAAATATTCTGAAGACATTATTTAAATAATTTAATTTGTACGCAGTTAGTTGTCATAACGATATTAAGATATTATATATGCAGGGGCCAGCCAGTGGCATGGTGGTTAAAGACACTAGATTCCCATGTGGGCAACCATGGTTCAAATTCCAGACCTCGTAGCATATTTTCTTATTTTCCCTTTCTCTCTCTCTCTCTGTCTCTCTGGTCAAATTAAAATAATAGTAATACCAACAAATGGAATTAAATAAATAAATAATTTTAAAATGGAGCTATGCTAAAAACTGATATTTTATATGCAAGCATTTATTACTCAAACATGTATAAAATCAAAATTCAAAATCAAAATCTTATAGGAAGTATTGAATATACTAAGTGTAGTTAAGCATTTTTTAAAGTGGTTAGCCCTTTTACTTTTTAAAAATGACTATGGTACTTGTACATATCAAAATAGGACTAAGTTAATTCATTTTTATAATTTTTGTTTACTGTTTATTCATGCCACAGATAAGCTATTTACAGTTAAGCAAAACTGTATACAGTACAGTAAAAAGCAAGGAATAGCTTTTGACAAGTTCGAGGGGACTTCAAAAAGTTCACATAAAAGTGGAATTAAGATACAAATTTATTGGGACCAGCAGTTGGCACAATGGCTATATCGCTGGACTCCCATGTAGTCGACAGCGGTTCAAGTCCTGGACCCAATGGCTTAAGCTCACGCCAGGTGCATGTGTGTGCGTGCCCAAGATCCCGAGAGGAGAATGGAGGATAAGGGATTGCAGGGTGGCCATCACCCGTGGGGGGTGATTTCTTGCTTTCTATCTCACCGTCTCTGTCTTTCTGGTGCGCACACGTGCCCTATAACAAAAACCTTTCAAAAAAATACAAATTTATTTTGGTATAAAAATTTTGGAATCCATTTATGTATTTTAATACACATTTTCCATAAACTTTGTGAAGACTCCTTCATACATCTTTTGAGAAACTATAGTTCATTAAGAATCTGCCTATAGATAAAATAACTCAAAATTTTTTATATTTTTGAATATCAAAAGTAGAATATTCAAGGCAATTTTAAGAGTCTGATGTTTTGTTTGAAGAGTGCTTGATAAGTAACTGCCTATCAGGGGCCAGCAGAGAGCATGGTGATGAAGGTGCTAAACTCCTACATGGTTGACTGCAGTGGGAGTCCCATACTCAAATGGCTTGAAAAATCATGCTGGGCACATGTGTGTGCATGCCCAAAATCCCAAGAGGAGAATGGAGAAGGGATTACAGTGTGACTATCCCCTCTGAAGGTGATTTCTTACTTTCCTTCTTTCTGTCTCTTTCTTTATCTTCAGTGAGTGTACCTGCCCATGGGGGGGGGGGGGATAGTGTCACATTAATTTATTTAACTAAGAGCAAAAATAAGAATTCAATGTACAATATTTTTTCACAGATTCAAATGTTTGCCAGGATATAAGTGTGCAATTTGGCTTAGGTTTAAGAAAAGTCAACTCTAAAAAAAATTTTACTGACCTATGTCAAGTTATAATAGAAATGTGTATGGTATTACAAGTTCACATTTTAAATTTTAAACAGAAAAGTGCAAATTAAATTAGGCAAATACTATGTTAATTTCTTTCTTGAAATTTCTGTCTCTGTGATTTGGAGCACTCAGATGATACTTATGCTCTACATAAACATTCCAATTATGGGTCTTAAAATTTTGGTTGCAAAATATAGCATAGAATTCAAATATCACATTCAACATGGGAAGATACTTAGTTCTGTATAATTTCATAGAAAAAAATAGTTTACCTATATAAATACTTTTGTGCATGAAAAGAATTCCTGCAAAGTCATTTGTATATGTAGAATGTGTGTGAAACAAAGATATTTGTTAAATTCTGGTATTTCAATGTATTCACACTAAGTTTTCACTTCCATATTGCACCAAGTGCAATGAATTTCCACTTTAACCTTTCCAGATGCTATCATTACTAACAGAGAAAGGTGATTAAAAAGTTTCTTTGGAGTCTTTGGAATTCAGTCTTAAATTTTAAAAATTTTAGAAATTGCTTCAGTATAGGAATGGACCATATTATTCACTGTAAACTAAATTTTCACAAAGACTATATCGAGTAGTCATGTGTGTATCAAACTATTGGGTTGTTGGAAAACTAATGATGTATTTTTCTATGCCTCAAGACTTTTCTGATGGCCCAATGTTTCTGAATACTTTTCCAGGAAAATATTTAAAGTATTTAGGTGAAATTATAAATAGGCCAATGACTGAGAAAGAATCAGTTGCCTGATTTAGAATTTTTTTAATTTTACTGAGTTAAATCTGAATTTCCAGTAAATAATTTTTTTTAACCTTACAAAACCATCTTTAATAATGAAAATCATCAGGAACTATGACAAAGGAAGCACAAAGAACAAGGATAAATTTTTTTATAATTATTTATTTTATTTATTCATTCATTTATTTTTTAATTTGACCAGAGAGAGACAAAGGATGAGAGTGAGAGAGAGAGGAAGTGAGAAAGCCAGCCACCAGATTCAGGACTTGAACCCTGGTCAGCCATGTGGGAGTGTCCAGTGCCTTAACCACCATGCCACCTGCTGGTCCCCAAGGATAAAATATTTTAATCCTTCCTGAGACGAAATGGGTGATTTCTAAGTCTAGCTAAAGAAGTACACAGTAATGTGGACATCAATGTTTCTGTTTTACAGAGAGGAAACACCCTAACACAGTAGAGTGTCAGGATGCCTTGAATGCCAGTTGGATACTTTCAAATGTTAACATGTTGTTCACACATGTTCACACTCAGAAGACTGTAGAAATGTCTTCATTTAGAATCCTTTCAACTCTGTGTCCTTTTAAAGAACCAGTCTCCATCACCATAGAAGCTATATTTTTTTTCTTTTTTAAAAAAAGCTGTACAAATATATTTTATTTCTTCATATCCTTATTCTATAAGCTTTTAAAAACGATCTGTTATTTACATTCAGTCACTGTTCATCTCTGTGAGATCTTGTTTCTCTTCTCTTTGAGATCTTTTGGAGATGTGTGGAAGGACAATTAAAGCAGCAATGTCCACCTTTCCATGTTATTTGGAAACTGCTGCCACCATGAATCTCTCATTTTCTCAGCATCTTGTATGACTGCCTTGCCTCCTCAAGTTGGATTAAGTTTGGAGGCCCAGGTTTCAGAAGACGACTTCTGGTGAGGCTGCCTACCATGATAAATGGCAGGGGATCTATCTTCAATTCTCTTAACATTTTTTTTTTCAGACCAGTTGGTGGCATTGTAGTTAGGTGACTAGATCCCACATGACTGAGCATACAGTTGGGAAAACATGCTAGGTGTGAGTGCAAGAGTGCTCAAAATCCCCAATGAAGGAAGGAATGAAGACGGGACTGCAGCATGACCATCCCTATGGAGAGTGATTTCTCACTTTCCCTCTCTCTCACTCTCTGTCTTTCTCTGGTGAGCACACATACCCTCATGCAAAAAATTTAAAAAAAAAGAGAGAGAGAGAGAAAAAAAAGACAGGGTTTCATTCTGGTATGATCTTCTTACCTGAGCCTTCCTAGTAACTGGGATCATAGGCATGTGGTACTGCGCCTTGCTTTCAGATAGGCTGGGAATTGAACTGAGCTCAATGTGACCAGAGCCTTCAGAGAAGTAGCACCTCACCAGTGCATGCTAGCACAGCTAGGCCAATTTAAAAAAAAAAAAAAAAATTTAGAGAGGGATTTTTGCTATAGGGCACGTGCGCTCACCAGAAACAGAGAAAGAGACACAGAAAAAGAGAATCATTCCCCAGGAGGATGGCCACACCACAATCCCTTCTCCTATTGGCGTTTTGGGCATGCAAGAACACATGTCCACCATGAGCTTTAAATCACCAGGTCTGGGACTTGAACCGTCGACTAAGTGGGAGTACAGTGATGTAACCATTATACCATCTGCTGGTCCCCCAGAATTTTTTTTAGAATTTAAAAAATGTTTAATGTAGTTCAAACAGCATCTGGTTTGTTTTAGCTCCATTACTGCAAAACCTGAGTGGGGGGGACAGGACTGCTTCAGCTTTTCTGCCTTCTCTTTGTCTGTGATGACAAAGGTGTAAAGGCATCTACTGCATCAAACTTTAAATTTCATATTAACCTTATTTTTCTTTCTTTCTTTTTTTTTTTTTTTTGAGAGGTTTTCGCTATAGGGCGCGTGCGCTCGCCAGACAGACAGAGAGAGACATAGAGACAGAAAGCGAGAAATCACCCCCCAAGGGGGATGGTCACGCCGCAATCCCTTCTCCTCCATTCTCCTCTCGGGATCTTGGGCATGCACGCACACGCGCCCGGCGTGAGATTTAAGCCACCGGGTCCGAGACGCGAACTGCGGTCGACTACGTGGGAGTCCAGCGACATAGCCATTACGCTAACTGCTGGTTCCCTATTTTTCTTGATCTTGACAGATTTGGCGTCCTTTCCCTAGCCTGTTAGCAGAAAGTCTGATTTCCTCAATTTTCCAAGGCATGGCAGGGAGCATAGGGAGAGGGCGCCAACAGTACAGCCAGCAACCAGAAATGAAGAGGATGGAAAAGGGCCCCCCAAAATATTTTTAAAATAAGAGTATATCCCCACTATTACCTGGTACATATTAATACTTACACTAAAAAATTATTGTTTTTCTGAAATTCTAGTTTAACTAGGAATCTTCTATCTAGCAAATTTGTCTGACAACCTTAGTGAGAGAGAGAAAAAAAGGAGGAAGAATCAGAACTGAGATTGGGGGAGGAAGTTGGTGAGAGCTGTTGCTATGATGAGTGAAAATGTAGAAGATAGACACGTAAGGAGAAATTTAGGAATTACTGTTGTGTATTGTTCAAAGCAGCTTGTCTTTTGCCACCTCTTCAAGAATATGTCAGTAAAGATCTGCATTACTTTTCAACACCTTTAAAAACTGAATTTGCCTTTATTTTAGATTGGTCATGTTCCTAAAATAGGAGCAAGAAATCCCAATTTTAATAACATTATACAATCAATGTTTACTGAAAGCTATTATCTCAGATGTAGGAAATGCAATAATAAAGCAGATGCAACGGTAAGATCTTGAGTTTACTGAATTTATAGTTTAGGGGGGATGGCCACGCCGCAATCCCTTCTCCATTCTCCTCTCGGGATCTTGGGCACGCACGCATACGTGCCTGGCGTGAGTCTAAGCCACCAGGTCCGGGACACGAACCGCGGTTGACTACATGGGAGTCCAGCGATATAGCCATTATGCTAACTGCTGATCCCAGAATGGGGCATTATTAAACCTGTAGAGTAGAGGAAATGCAGTAACTCTCCTAAACATGTTTAATTAATTTTTTCTAACTGATTTGTGTCTGCCAGCTTGCAATGCTAATAGGCACTGTCAACTATCCACCTAAATGCCATTGTCTCCATTGTTCCTGACGACAGAATAGGGCTGCTATGTGTGACTGTTCAGGAAGTGCACTGTACCAGAGGTCTAGCACATCTAAGGAGGTACAACTCAAATCATAGGCCTTTTTATTCATTAGAATATTTGTAATCATATTATAAATATGATTAACTCTAATGATGGGCTTTCTTTCTTTTTTTTTTTTTTTTTAAGGTTTTTGCCATAAGGTGTGTGCATTCAAGAGAGAGAGACAGTGAGAGGGAAAGTGAGAAGTTACCACAGGGGTGGGGGGTGAGGTGGGATGGAGGGGGGATGGGTAAACTGCAATTTCTTCTCCATTCACCTCCTGGGATTTTGGCCACTTGTGCACATGCACCTGGCATGATTTTCAAACCACCAGGTCTGGGACTCAAACTACAGTCGGCCATGTGTTTTTCCTTCCCTCTCCTTAATAAACTCCCCACTTTCCTATACCAACAAACAAACAAACAGACAGACAGACAGACAGATGCATGATCAACAGTGGTAAAACTAGTAAAAGCCCTAACTATTCCAGGACTTTGAATGAAAAATGTGAGAAAAATAAGACCAAATGACAAACTGAGATTGTGCAATGGTTGCATTGCTAAACGCCCACAGAGTCAATCACGGTTTGAGACCCAGACCTGGTGGCTTAAAATTCACGCTGGGTGTGTATGAGTGCCCAAAATCCTGAGAGGAGACTAGAGAAGGGACTGCAGCGTGACCATACTACTTGGGTGGTGATTTCTCACTTTCTGTCTCTCTCTTTCTCTGTTTATCTGGCGAGTGCATGCTCCCTCTGGCAAGAGTCTCTCTCTCTCAAAAAAAAAAAAAAAAAAAAAAAGCCTAGGATTTTTGTAGGTCATACAGAATGGATTATAGGATACAAAGACCATAATAGTAGTCCATATTAGAACACTTTACAAAGAAATTAAGACTTTATCAGTTCCTTCTTTGGGCTTAGTAAAATCTGGGTGTTCACACTTTTGTTTTCGAAGTTAATCTTCAACAGCATTAAAAACTGTGAGGAAAGAGTACCCAAAGCTCTTGGTCAGTCAGCAGAAAGAGCTTTATGTAAGAGTTTGGAAAGTGTTATATGTGGTAACAAAAAATACAGGTAGTGGAATGAAATGTAGAGAACTGAATGAGAATCAACAATAAACATATGGAATCACATGAGATCAGGCTGCTTAAAATGTCAGGGCCTTTATCATCCTGGTATTACAATCAATTCTGGAAGGAATAAAGTTAAACTCACAGAAACTTAGATGAATGAAAAACACATCAGGATAAGTTAGCTAAAATAGCATTATGGAATATTTGGATTACTTGAAAATAAAATCAAAACAGGCAAATTTCATACATATAAAATACCACTATGATAGCCCAGGTAATTAAAAAGAATATAACTTTTATCTTTCGGATCTATAAGAAAGTAGATTCAATATCTAAAAGTAGATTCAATACCCAAAGACATACATTGTCTTAAAATCACTTGTTTTAAAATAGTTAAATAAGGTATGTAAAGTATGTTCGCTTATTTATCTTGTATCACCTAAATAATTGGATCAAATTTCTCCTTCAGCATTTAAACATGCCCTGTCCAATATGGGTGCTGCTGAGAACTTGCAGTGTGCTAGTCTGAATTGAGATGTACTATTAAGTGTATAATTCAAACCAGATTTTGAAATCTGGTTTAGCATGGAAAATAATGTAAAACATCTCACCAGCTGCAGTGGTGCAGCAGTAGCACAATGCCCCGCAATGCTGAGGCCATGTGGAAAGGTGCCAGGCTTGCATCCTGAAGTCTCCCCAGGTATGTCAGGCACATATGTGTATACCTGTGATCCTGGCTGATTGAGGCTGGGGAGAGGATTGCAGTGTCGGGACCTTGTTGGCACTACTTGTCTCTCTCTTTCTCTCCCTCTCTCATAGTAGGAATATATAAATTTTAAAATGTTGATATCAATGCCATGTTGAAATGATAATATTTTATATATATTGAATAAATGAAATGTATTATTAAAATTAATTTTACCTGCTTCTTTTTCCATTTTTAATGTAGTTACCAGAAAATTTTAAACTATAAAAGTAGCTCACATTTACCTTCTGTTGGGAAGTGCTGATTTAGATATTACCTAAATAACATATTCAATATGAATTAAAAAATATGAAGTGTCAAAATAGAAATAGGTTGTTTCTGTAGCATAGTGAATAACACTTTTGTTGAGTGCATGTTCTACTTTAATAGAAGTTCTTCAATATATGATTTCATTATATTTTATTAACTCTTTTGGGTGATCAACAAATTTTAAACATATTTTATCAAACTGCCCTTGAGATTCAAAATGTTTTAGAAATCCCACTAGCATTTTCAAGTAATCACTTCTTTCTCAATGATTATAAAATAATATATTAAATATTAGAAACATTTGAATTCTCTATCCTCTTTATTATTTAAAAGGTGAATATACACTTCGCTTAAATTTATGTAAGTCCTTCCTGAAATAAGCCTATTTGTAAACATCTACTTCACTGGTATAAACATATCTAATTGTCTTGGGAATTACTGGCTTAGATAGCAAAAGAAAATCTGTAAGAAATAAAAATTGTTCACTTGCAACTCCAACATTGACATTATAACTTAATTTTAAGTTTTTCCTTAAAAATATCAATATTTGTCTTGACTGACAAAAGCCTGACTTTAATCAGGATATGGTGTCTTCTAATTCTAAGTTTATACTGACCCCTATGGGTTATTATGTCCTAATCTACTTCTGGTTTATTACAGAACATCTGGTGAAATATTTAACATTTTTATATTTAGGATTTAATTATTTTAGGGTAAAAGCCATAAAATAAATTTTATATGCCCTTCCTATACTTATCTAAGACAAACTATATATGAATTTTATTCATCCTTTGACAGTGTATTTTGAGATTCTAAGATGCTTTAGCCCTGATTAGTTTCAGTGTTGACCTCCTGAAGACAAAGGTACTAAGCTGTATAATTTCTAATTTCCAGAAAAAATAACCTCATTACTTTCCTCAAACTCTGTTCTATTCTCACAATAGATATAATCTATTTAAAAATTAACTTTGAAGTTCATACAGAGATTTGTATAAAGGTAGGAAGAATTGCAGAACTAAGGCTAAGTCTGATGTCAGTCAACTTTGGTAGAGAGATACTGATTCTAGATTAAATGGGGAACTTTTAATATGATATGCAAGATTTTTAACCAGTTCCTTACAGACTTGGGTAAGGAATTACAGGAGAAGTAAAATATTACAGACTACTATTTTCCTTAAGATATAAGTAATAAAACTAAATTGTGAAACTAAAATTAGTATTTGTGACAGATAGTCTCCTAGTACTTACTTACATGGCTGACAGCCAATACATCTGTATTTCAGAGTAAGTTATTTAATTATATAAATGAACTTTGTACCTAAATCATCCTAGGGATTACATTGGTTAATATTGATTTTAGGAACACATTATTGATTTTTACTACGACCAGAATAAGCTTGGTAACCCTGCTTTACATTTTCTCAGGCTAAAATGATCATATTGAGGCTCTACTGGGGAGACTGAAGTTTTATCTTTTCCTTAATTGGCAACATAGAGCATTTGCACTCAGATTCTTGCTAGAGAATATAATCTTGGGGCCAGCAAGTAGCATACTGGTTAGGTGCTGGACTTCCACATGGTCACCGCAGTTCAAGTCCCAACCTTTTGGCTTGCCTTCTCGCTTTCTCTCTCTCTCTCTCCTCCCCCCCCCCTTTCTCTCTGATGAATGCATGTGCCCTATAGAACTCATTTTTTTTTTTTTTGGAGAGATTTTCACTGTAGGGCGCGTGTGCTCGCCAGACAGACAGAGAGAGACATTAGAGACAGAAAGCGAGAAATCACCCCCCAGGGGGGATGGTCACACCGCAATCCCTTCTCCTCCATTCTCCTCTCGGGATCTTGGGCACGCACGCACATGCGCCTGGCGTGAGTTTTAAGAAAAAAAAACCGCGGTCGACTACGTGGGAGTCCAGCGACATAGCCATTACGCTAACTGCTGGTTCCCTAGAACTCATTTTTAAATTAATAAATAAATACTAAGAAATAAAATTTAAAAATAATATAATCTTGAACTCTCTGATGCTACACTCCGATCAAAAGTTCAGTTATGTAAAGTAATTCTAGGAGGAATGGTAGGAGCCATCCTTCCCTCCATCATTTCTTAAACTTTATTCCACAGAATATTAATGCTTGTATATATTAGTACACACTTCTTGAAAAAAGGTTTTCCAAGGTCAATCAAATTCAGAAAACATAAGGAAAAGAGGAATTATTAGGCACTTCAAAATGTCGATATAAGGGGACCAGCAGTTAGCATAACGGCTATGTCACTGGACTCCCATGTTGTCGACCACGGTTGGAGTCCCGGACCCGGTGGCTTAAACTCACACCAGGCACGTGTGTGTGCGTGCCCAAGATCCCAAGAGGAGGGACCAGCAGTTAGTCGTAATAGCTATGTCACTGGACTCCCATGTAGTCAACCACGATTCGCGTCCTGGACCTGGTGGCTTAAACTCACACCAGGCGTGTGTGTGTGTGTGTGCCCAAGATCCCAAGAGGAGAATGGAGGAGAAGGGATTGTGGCATGGCCATTCCCCCGGGGGGTGATTTCTCGCTTTCCGTTTCTCTGTCTCTGTCTGGCGAGAGCGTGCGCCCTATAGCAAAAATCTCTACAAAAAAAATGAAAAAAAATAGATATGAAATATTAATTAGAGGATAAGACTGTAATATACTGTACCATTAAAACTTATTTGAAAACACTTTTGACATGCTTAGTATCATTTCAAAGAATTAATATTCTAATTTTTTTTTTTTAATTTCCCACTAGAGATCTACAGTTGATCTCTGAATTAGGTCAGGCCATAACATGACTGAGTAATTAGACAGCACTTTTTTTTTTTTCTTCTAATGAGAAAGTGGGAAAGAGAGAGCAACAGAGACAGAGAGAGAGGTATTTTTTTTTTTTTAGAGAGGTTTTCGCTACAGGGCGCATGCGCTCACCAGACAGACAGAGAGAGACATAGAGACAGAAAGCGAGAAATCACCCCCCAGAGGGGATGGTCACGCCGCAATCCCTTCTCCTCCATTCTCCTCTTGGGATCTTGGGCATGCATGCACACGTGCCTGGCGTGAGTTTTAAGCCACCGGGTCCGGGTCGTGAACCGCTGTAGACTACGTGGGAATCCAGCGACATAGCCATTACGCTAACTGCTGGTTCCCAAGAGAGAGGTATTTTTGATAGGATCTTTGTCACATTGTGATCCTTGGCCTCAGTCTCCTAGTTAGCTAGAAATGCTCCCAACTGCTTTGGCTGGCCTGGGAACTTCGGCCTCCCCTGCAGACCTTGCCTCACATCTTGGCACCCTACTGCTTGCATTATCACAGCTAGGCCTACATAGGATTTTTTTTTACTTCTATTTTATTTACTTTCACTAATTGGTGTTTTGTCTTATGACTTTTTACTTGTACTACAAAAAGTAACTTGAATAAATGGTGCTCCTAGTGAAATGATGGTACATATTGAAAAATTATGCTTTGGGTTGTGATTGGGTTCAAATCTGAAAAACTCATCAATTTTCTTTCTCAGTTGATGAGACAAAAAATAAGATCAGTGTCTGAGATTTTTTCTAACCAGTAAAATAGCCTCTATAACTTATATATTGTTATGTTCAACTAATGCTGTATATGTAACAACTTAAGTGAGGAAATTCCACTCCATATACTCCATGTACTTCAAGGCTAAGTGCTGCACTTCAGAGAGATTAATAAAGACTTTTGTATTTAACACTTAATAGTATCCTGGGAAAAACAAAAAATAAAAATCTCTCTATTAAGTAGTGCAAGAACAACTTATGGATATCTTAGGACATTCTTGAACTTAGGAAGACAAAATTTTGTACTAATTAAAAAATTTAAAGACTCATCTTCCATTAGTCTAATATATTTTTTATTTTCCTTAAGTTACTGGCATATAAATGTTCTTTTAGCATTCTTTAGTACTCTGAAAATTTTAAGTACTTGACAGAATAGGATTCTTTTTTCTCATAATTTAACATTATTATAAGTTTAGCAAGATAAAAGTATTAACTTCCATTTCTACTTTTTAAACTTAAGGCTATTATTTTTTGTTTTAGAATTATTTTATTTAACTTTAATTATTTATTTGTTTTAATTTGACCAGTGGGAGGCAGAGTGAGAGAGAAAGTGAGAAAGGAAGCCGCCAGGTTCGGGACTCAAACTACAGTCTGCCACATGGGAGTCCAGTTCCCTTAACCACCATGCAACCTGCTGGCCTCAAACTTAAGGATATTCTTAATTCTAAGTAATACTTGTTTTTTCTTTTACTTTGCCAGTGTTTCACAAAAAAGTTGTCACTTAGGCATTATTGCAGTAATTAGAAGAGACAATTGTAATATTTAGTAAGTGGGTGAATATTGCTAAACAATTTGCTTCATAAAGCATAATATCACTTAGTAAAGTATTTCTAGTCTAATGTATAAATAATATCATATTATGAACCACTCCAGCCATTAAGAAGCTAATAATAGTCCAATTTATGACACATGTCTAAAACATCAGCAAAGCCTTCTGTTTACACTGACTATATAATTTGTCATCTAAACTAGACAACTCAACTCTAAAATATTTATGGGAGAGCAAAGGAACAAGAACAACAAAAACAACTTTGAAGAATAAGGTAAAGAAACTCACTCTTTGGGCCAGCTGGTAGTGTGGCAGTTAAAGCAGCTGAATCCTACCTGGCCAACTATGTATTTTGAGTCCTGTATCTGGCAGTTTGAAAAACATCCCAGGCACAGGATGTCCAAAATTACAAAAGGAGAAACTGAGAAGGGATTATGGCATGACCATCCCCCATGGGGGATGCACACTCCACACTCTCCCCGCGCCCCCCCCCGAGGCACACACTCTCTAGTATATTAAGGGAAAAAAAAAAAAAAAAAGAAATTCATCCTTCTAGATAACAACTTACTTGAAAGCAACTATAATTAAAACTATATCCAAAAGACAGAAGGACAAACAATTCAATCCACAAAACTAAAGTCCACGAACAGTCACACGTGTATGAAAATGTAATATATGACAGCAGCAGTATTGCAGATAAGAGAGAAAGGATGTATAATTCTCTAATACATACCAGGACAATTATCATCTGTACAAAAAACTAAAATACAATTGTATCTGGTGGTGTGCTCAAGCCAAATCAAATCAACCATTTGCTAAACATTAGAGAATGTGAAAAATAAATTGTTAAACCATCAATAACTAGGAATCAGGCACAGTGGAAACAGCTACAAAATGGAAATAAGCAAATGCTATTTATCAGGGCTTTCAACCCCATCCAGATCCAGTTTACCAGTACATATCTGAGTGGACTTCTATTCACTTCTATTCACTTCTATTCTATATGCAAAAATCAGCTCTAAATGATTAAAAACCCAAGTGTGAAAAGCAAACCTTCAAAATTAGAAGAAAATAAACAGAAAATCTTGAACTGGCAAGAAGTTCTCAACAATAAATAATCATGTAACTTTAAGGACAAATTTGGTAAATTAGACTGCATAAAAATATATATATATATTTTTTTTGAGAAACTTTGGCTATAGGGCACATGTGCTTGCTGGAGAGACAGAGAGACAGAGAAACAGAAAGCAAGAAATCAGCCCCCCCCCGGGGGGGGCAGTGATGAACATGCCTCAATCCCCTCTGTTCCATTCTCCCCTCAGGATTTTGGGCACACTCACACGTGCACCTGGCATGAGTTTAAGCTGCCAAGTCTGGGATTCAAACTGCGGTTGACTATGTGGGAGTCCAGTGACCTAACCATTATGCCATATGCTGGTCCCAGACTGCAAGATAATTTTTAAAGCTACAATGACAGGGAGCTGGCTCTGTGGTATAGCACTAACGTGCTATTCAAGAGAAGCTACAGTCTACTTGGTGACCACAGTTCAAATTCCTGCCTGATTAGCCTGAGACATTTAAAGTGCCAGACATTTAAATGTCCAAAATCTGACAGGCTAGAGGACTGAAAGAAGGGAATTGCATTGCAGCCAGGTCATGTGGAAGGTACATTTCTCTTTCCCCCCTTCTTTTTCTCCCCCTTATATGTGTTCATGTGCTCTATCATAAATAAAGGTTGAAAATAAAAACTATACTGAGGGTTTTTAAAAAATACTGTATGAGTGAAAGAGTAAGCCCAAACTAGGTGATAATAATTGCTATACATGTAACAAAGAATTTCTATAAAAAATATTAAAATAATCTACAAATCAATAAAGAGTAGATAGCCCAATGAGCAAAAACTTGAAAAGGAGGTTTACACAGAAGAGGATATGCTGATAGCCAATAAACAAATAAAAGTTGTGTTTTCGTTACCAGGGAAATGCAAATAGATAGCATGATTGTCAGGACAATGTAAACTGATAGGATAATGAGACATTTCACTTTTCTCAAGATGGTTAATGTGTGACAAATGCAAGTGTTCACAAATATGTGGAACAATGTCCATATACTGCTGGAGAACATGTATATTGGGAAAAACCATTCCAAAGAATGATATGCAACAGTCAGTAAATTGAAGACATCGTAGAACAGATTGCTAGTTGTTCCCTAACATTCCTTCACTATGGTCATCTCTTGGGTGGAGGAGGAATGAAGCAATCAGGAGCAGTTCTATTTGTAATGTTTTATTTCTCAAGGACAGTGAAAAGTTAATGATTATGCCATTGTTTTCTTTTTTATAGTTCTAAAATATTTCAAATTTTACAAGTCTTCACATTTTATTGGGCGATACCAACCTTTTTTTTTAATATGTTCTATTTAGCTGCCGACAAAGCATCCAGCTGAGTCCCCTTACAGAGATGAAAAGGTGGATCTGGAACTCTTTCTGAAACTTTTCTACTGTTCCTTCTTAATTTGCTTTGTAGCTTCTCTTTGGATATTCTGTAGTTATAGATTTCCCAAAATTCCTTCCCAAGGCTGAGATGAAACTAGCTTGTGTGTAGAAGCTGTGAGTTTTTAAAATTATCATTAAATAATTTAATTTAAAAATTTGCTATAAGGCATGAAAACTCACCAAATCGAGGCAGAGAGAGAGGGAGAGAGAAAATGAGAAAGCAAGCCACCAGGTGTGGAACTCAAACCACCAT
Source organism: Tupaia belangeri chinensis (assembly GCF_000334495.1). Classification (NCBI taxonomy): domain Eukaryota; kingdom Metazoa; phylum Chordata; class Mammalia; order Scandentia; family Tupaiidae; genus Tupaia; species Tupaia belangeri. Next base: position 404,461 of record NW_006209642.1, read on the forward strand.
CAGCCCCAAATGGAAGTTCAGCACCTTAACCACCATGCTACCTGCTAGTCCCAAGTCTATGATCTCTATAGTTAAGATATCACTCTATTATTGAGTTTGTATACATAAGAGAGGTCTCACATAAATTACTATGAGCCTACCTGAGGAAAAGACATGTCTCTTAAATCAGGAATTGTAACTGAATAGGAGTTCTCTAGAAAATCAATGAAGATTTGATGCTATCTAGGCCTTCCTCATAAAAGTACCAACTGTCTAGAAAGCAAACTTTCATGTTATGGGTCATAACATGATATCCTTCAGTGGATATGGACCAGGTAATGTTGGGGAACCAGGGACAATCATTTGAGAAATTGAAGTAGCCCTTTGGGTTGAGGATACTTTTATTCTAGGTTGGCAAGCCACTGAAGCTAGTCAGTCTTGGGTACGGAGAAGGGAAGGAAAGAGCCTATGTTGACTGCCTGTAATACACTACTCAATTATATTAACATTTATAAGAGAACAACATATCATTCTCACAACTCTATAAGGTAAATGTCTACTATTAAGAGTCTCAAGAATCAAGTATCTTCCTAGAGGTATTTTTATACCATATACTGAAAGTAGAGTTTAAAATGCAGAACCTGAGAAAAGAAGTCTAAGATAACATTAACAACCGAAGAAAGGTGGTAAAAACTACTAACTTGTTCACACCTGATAATTTTTCCAGTGTTAAAATTTTTGTTTCCATATTATGGTCTCTTACAACTTCACATTTCTCTGTTTATCTTCCGGGATCCTGAATATTTAACTGCACTGGCAATGTAAATAATTTTTTGAATTTCATTAACTCTTGGTTTTCAAGCATGGATTTTCTTTTCTTTTCTTTGAGAGGTTTTTGCTATAGAGCGCAGGTGCTCACCAGACAGACAGAGAGAGACATAGAGACAGAAAGCAAGAAATCACCCCCCAGGGGGGGATGGTCACGCCGCAATCCCTTCTCCTCCATTCTCCTCTCGGGATCTTGGGC
>NW_006209642.1:406645-487386 GCF_000334495.1 Tupaia belangeri chinensis
GGGGATGGTCACGCCGCAATCCCTTCTCCTCCATTCTCCTCTCGGGATCTTGGGCTCGCACGCACACGCACCTGGCGTGAGTTTTAAGCCACCAGTCAGGGACGGGAACCACGGTCGACTACGCGGGAGTCCAGCGACATAGCCATTACGCTAACTGCTGGTTCTCTCAAGCTTGCATTTTCAAGCCTTCAAATTCAGCATGTCCAGACTAAACTTTTATCCTATCCCTTTCCTTCCAGGTTGCTCCTTATCAGTTAATAGTCACAACTCTTGCCTATTCTTTCTTCCTTTCTTTCTTTTTTTTTTTTTTTTTTTGGTGGAGAGGTTTTTGTTATAGGGTGCCTGTGCTTCTCAGAAAACAAGAAATCACACACCCCGCCCCATGGCCAGGCCCCAATCCCTTCTCCTCAGTTCTCTCAGAAATTTGGGCACATACGGGGTGTGAATTTTAAGCTGCAGGGTCCAGGACTTGAACTGCCATGGAATACGTGGGAGTCCAGTGATGAAACCATTATACTATCTGCTGGTTCCCTCTTCCAGATTCTCAAATTACCCCACCTCAACCTATACAATTTTTGTGGGTTACATAGACATTCTTTTTTTTTTTTTTTTTTTGTAGAGGTTTTCGCTATAGGGCGCATGCGCTCACTAGACAGAGACAGACAGAAAGCGAGAAATCACCCCCCAGGGGGGATGGTCACGCAGCAATCCCTTCTCCTCCTTTTTCCTCTTGGGATCTTGGGCATGCATGCACACGCGCCCAGCGTGAGTTTTAAGCCACCGGTCGGGAATACAAACCACGGTGGACTACGTGGGAGTCCAGTGACATAGCCATTAAGCTAACTGCTGGTCCCTATAGACATTCTTTTAAATAATTATGGCAATGACTATTTCAACTTATTTCTATGTGTAGAATTCTTTTCCCAGAATATTTTTAAGAATGAATCAGTATAAAAAATAACTATAACTTTTGTATGAATACATTTCTTGAAGCTGTGCTGCATCATATAAGCAAGGGTTCCACGTGTCTCAACAGGTCCTGACATTCAAAATCAGTGTTTAAGTCTTTATAGTAAGTATCTCTTACCTAAAAATTTTTGACTGTGCAAACCTCTTGTAACATCTTAATAGGACAAGAAATGCAATATGCGCCAAAGCAGAGAAGAGATGTAGAAAAAAATGAAAGCACCGTAAGCAGCCCCAAGGAACCTGGCCTCGGGTAGTGAGCTGCAGGAATATGCATGTTAAGTGAAAAAATAATTGTAAAAGTTAGAAAATTGCGAAATAAAATTTAGGTGGGATAAACACCGATAAAGGAAAAAACCAATACCCTGAAAGCTGTGACAGTTTCTGACACGGAGAGTAAAACATCAACCACTATCTCCGCTCTGTGTGCTACTAATGGCCAAATTCAAGCGATAAGTAATGCTGAATTTTTCTTACATCGTTTTCTAAATTTGGTAAACCATCCTCTTCCTCGAGATAGCCAGAAGCTTCCCGGTGGCTGACGGGAAACAATTCTCCAGGCCAGGAGACAGCCCTGGATAGGGAGCGGGGGCGGTAAATCCGGTAAGGCGCATGCGCACCCTCAGCGATTCGCCCCTCTCGCCCAACCTACCCAGACTTCCAAGGAAGTGACGCGCAGCTGAAGGGGCGGAGTGGGGTCTGCGCCGGAAGTGTATCGCGTATAGTAAATAAGCACCGAAAGACAAGAAAGGCTTGGTCTCCATCTTGACGGTCTGTTCTTGTGACGTTGTGGAGATGGGGAGCGTCCTGGGGTTGTGCTCCATGGCGAGCTGGGTAAGATAAATAATAAAAAATATATATGTATATATATATGTTTTTATTTTCGGCTCCCGGATGCTGGCGTGAGAGTCGGAAGAGAAAGGAGACTGGAGGGAGCAGGCTGGACGAGGCCCAGTGGGCGAACGTGGTACCCCACCCAACTGGGAGTGCCTTTTGTACCCGTTTTCTCCTGTCTTCCCTGATCGCTCCGATTTAGCTTCCGGATCTAGGGTCTGGCGGAAAACTGACCCTGGTGGCCATGAGGTGCCGTGGAAATGGGAAGATGACCCAAATGAAAGAAGCGAAGAGAGCTGGGAGTCCTCCCGTGCCTCTCCCTTGTGAGAGCTGCCTGTCATTCTTTCAGGGCCCTTTTTGGTGTTTTCTTTTGTGTCTGCCTAGTTAATCTCTGCGGAAGTCTTCGACCCCTTCCATCTATAGGATACACCCTTTCTTCAGCTCTTTTGCCTGTAACCTTAAACTTGCAGCACTGTCATCCCTGGAGGCTTGTCGGCCTCTTTGTTCTGTCGCTCAGGCAGCGATTAAGAAGTGTTATTTGGGACAGCTTGGCAGTAATATTGATGTAATATCGTTATTGAAATATGTAGTCTCTAGCTCTGCGACAATGTCCTCGGCCTTAATAGTATTACGGGGTTACTATATTTTTCAGGTATTAATTTATGTACCCACTCAATTCTGTGATATTAAATATCTGTCTCTTGACATGTGTGTGATCTGAAATATGCTTAATCAGGTGCACGTTGTTAAAACGTTTTCATTTTAGTGTCAAAATTTCTTGCTGTAGGTGACACAAACTGTAATTTATTTAAGAAAATGTCTGATTCCTTCTAAGTAAATAAAACATTGGCAGTATAGTTAAGTTCATAATGCTGGTCAAGGTATTTGGGTTCCAATGGTATTTCTTTACTCTGATTTCTGAATTCTCCTAACAGTTGCTTGTCTGACTTGTCAAATGGTTCCGTTATATATACATTAACCAAAATACTGATTATTTTACATATACATTTTTTTAAAGTTTTCATATGGCTTGAACTATAAATGTTAAATTTTAAACAACTAGTATGTGGAGGTTGTTAGTTCAGCCAGGTCATTCTCTTGATGATGTAACAGATGATTTACATGTTTTACATTTTTTTCTCCTTCTCCATTTCAATGATGAACAACCTTTTTGTCTCAAGGTCAATTGTGATTTAAAAAAAAAAAATCCTAAGAATGTTTTTTGTATGTATGTGTTTTAAGTAAGAAAGAAAATAGCTTTAGTGAACTTCATTTTCTTATTGATACGTTAACAACTTAGACTGACACTAATTGATTAGAGAACAGTCACTATAAAAAATTGATAGTGCCTTTTAGTCACTCTGTCAATACTGAGATATACTGGAAACGTAGTATTAAGGAGGTCACTTTATTTTCCAATAATCGGATCTTTAGCAGGTAAAGAAGCTAGGTTCCTTAGGTTGTCATGCTTCTAGGTTATTATGCCTAGTTTAAGAATTTATTTTATAGGCTGCAGTTTGAGTTATCTTTTGTTCCTTTTCCTTCCTTGCGCCTTTGTCTCTTTATCCCTTAATTGTTCAGTTTTAGTCCAGGTCCATCTCTTCCACATTCTTAACAGTGAATATGCTCATTTATTTCTAGGTTTTGACATAATTAGAATTTATTTAACTTTACGAAAGAACCATTCAAATCATTAAATTAGATCAGAGAAGTTTAAAACAAGCCTCATTCTTTTTGCGTGTTTCTTCAGGCTTACTCAAATTTAGTTAAAGATTTTGCTTATTTATAGAAAAATTGTAAAAAATCATTTCTGAACTAAGAAAAATAAAAGAGAAATGAAAAATTACATGTAATATCTAGCAGAGACTGGAGTATTAAATTCTGGGGTTTTTGTTTGCTCTTAAGAGACGTAGAATTAGGTTGACTATAATCCTTGGTTCATGACAATATCATTTTTGATTCATGCATGTTGTCTTTTTTTGGATTGGCTATTACTTTAAAAAATTATCATTAACATCTTTGGATTTCTCAACTATTAGATCATCGGGAAAGTCATGACAGGCTTTTTTATGCAAAAAATGCGGCATGACTTGCCCAACGACACAATAGTTACCAGCCAGTTATACTTTATTATTTGATTTTCCTTGTTCCAGTCTCAACACTGGTGTTAGTGAATTGACATTTTTGAATGACTTGACCTTGTTTCTAATAATTATCATTTCTTTGCCTAAGATATTTAATGTAACTAAGCCATTAAAAATACTGGTTACTGAGTACCAGCCGTTAAAAATACTGGTTACTGGTTTTATGTCAGCCTCTACTAGATTTTTATATTTCAATACAATGACTTTTATAGAAATGATTCATAGTTGCTATGAGTAGTCAAGCAGTACAAATTACAAAGAAAGTAAAAATGTCACAAAAAAATATCTCACCTCCAGTAACATTCCTTCTCTCAATGCATTATAAATAGACAGTGGTTTGTTAGGAATGGTAGCATGCTATTTTTTTTTTTTTAAACAAAGCATTATGTCCTGAATTTAACAAAAGGAAAAATAATAGAATTGCCAAATATTAAGTAAATGTTTTTTCTTCAAGAGAGTTTCCTAAAAAGATACCTTTAAGGAGATGTTTCTATAGCAGGGTTTTTCACCTGGGTAGAGTTTTGTACCCCAGGGACATTTGGCAGTATCTTCAGATACTTTTCATTGTTACAACTTAGGGGAGGAGTGTCACTAACATCAAGTTGGGTAGAGGTCAGGGATGCTATTAAGTATGCTACACTGAACGTGACATCCCCCAACAACAAGTAATTATTGAGCCCAAAATGTCAGTAGTGCCATAGTTGAGAAATTCTAAATTTAAAAATAAGGTTGTATAAAACACTTAAGTTGTAGTCGGGACCAGCAGTTGGCGGCAGTTGGCGTAATGGCTATATTGCTGGACTCCCATGCAGTCGACCATGGTTTGAGTCCCAGACCCAGTGACTCAAACTCACGCCCAGCACTTGTGCGTGTATGCCCAAAATCCCGAGAGGAGAATGGAGGAGAAGGGATTGTGGCATGACCATCCCCCTGGGGAAGGGGGTAAACTTTCTGTCACTTTCTGTCACACTTTCTCTCTGTCTCTTTCTAGTGAGCATATGTGCCCTATAGCAAAAAAAAAAAAAACAAACCTCCTAAAACCAAAAAAGAGCACTTAAGTTGGAATAACTTTTAAAAGACATTTTAATTTTTTAAATTCACTGCTATTGAAGGTGGAAAAAATTAATATTCACCCATTGTGCATCTCAGTTCTTATTAATTGTATGATTTTTTAATTATTTTTATTCAGAATTCTACATGTACATAGTTTTATGTGGCTTAAAACTGTTTGCCACTCTCATTTTCACTATGGAGATAATGATTTCTTGGTAGGCATTTATCCCATGTTTCTTTTTTTGGGAGGGGAGAGGTTTTTGCTATAGGACACGTGCACTCGAGATTTTTGCTATAGCACGCATGCACTCGCCAGAAACAGAGAGAGAGAAAGTGAGAAATCACCCCTTAGGGGGGATGGCCACACATCCCTTCTCCAATCTCTTCTCAGGATCTTGGGCACACATGCACACACATGCGCCTAGCGTGAGTTTTAAGCCACCAAGTCTGGGACTCAAACAGCAATCGACTACATGGGAGTCCAGCAACATAGTCATTACGCCAACTACTGGTCCCTATCCCATGTTTCTAAAAAAACACCATATGCATATGGTGTAGTCTTCATGGAGGGGGGAGAGTTGCTTTAGACCTTATCTTCTGTGGAAGATGGTTTAGCAACTGTCCTTTGATTTTAACTGGTCCTCATCCCCAACCTTAACCAAAATCATGCATAAATTCATGGCATGCCCTCTTCTTTCCATAGTACTTATAATTTTGTTTAAATACATTATTGTGACAATTTAAATGAGTGAATGTATGTAAAACTACAGTAAGTACCTAATTTAAAAAAAAATTTTTTTTTTCCACAAGTGAGAGAGACAGCACCACCACCCACCACCCACCCCTCCCCAGCAGGGTCTTGACACCACAGTTTACCTCCAGCTTCAGCCAGTCCCAGATCAGGAACACAGTCATGTTAAGGGAAGTCTTCAGACTGGAACCTGTAACTTTCCTATGTGGGTCAGCCGTGTAGATCTTTGCATTTTACTGCCACTATCTGGTCCCCAAATATTTTAACTCTATTATCTTAATGTGTAATGCTCTTCATAGTTCAGCCCTGTAATAAATATACAGTGACTTTTCACATAGTTTTTTATGTCCATTGAAGTAATTGCTTGCTTTATAGTCTGTATTAAACTAATCCTAAATTTCCCCAGCTATTCGTATCTCTCAATAAATTCAGATGGTGTGATGGCTGATAAACCATTGGAAGTTCTCTCCCAGAATCTTCTGACCTGCCTTGGTCTGTACTGTAGTCAAAGTTTTCATCCTTGGGCTCACTTTAAAAGGATGTAGATTGCCTCTTTTGGTCTGGAAACCCACCATACCCCCATTTTTTTAAAGGAGCTTGGCCTCTTTCTTGGTTTATGACTATGTTTTGTTATAGTGCTCCTTCAGAAAAGAGCATAGGAAGTATATTTTGGTTGTCCGTTGATACTAGGTTGGAAGTCATTTTCTGTTAGAATTCTGAAGAGTTCAGCTGCTTTATAATCTGACTTGCAGCGCTGCTAGGAGGATTCCAAAGTCATTTTAGAAATATAGTATCTATTATCTAAATGTATTTTTATGTAGTCTCTCGTTTCTCCCCTTTTCACCAGTTGATTGAATTTCATGAGTTAATTATTTATGCCTGTATTTTCTCCATTCTCATGTTATTCTGATATTTGGCTTTCTAGATGGACTCTAGATTTCTTCTTTACTAGTTTTCATTTTACTGTCTCTTTGCACTACTTTCTGAGAAATTGTCCTGATTGTTTTCAGGACTTCTATTGTGATTTTAAGCCCCAGCTATAACATTTTTTAATTTCCAAGAGTTTTTTTCTTGTGCTTCTAAATGGAAGCACGACCCTGCCTTATCTATAAAAGCATATTAAAAATACTTGATTTAAAAAAATGTTTTCATTTCTCTATGTAGTTTGTTTTTTCAGTTTCTTTCCTCTCCTGCAGTTACTTTTCGTTCATGATAGAGTATTCCTCAGTATTTAGTGGTCTTTGGCTTTCAGTTAATATTTGGAGTGGAACAATAAAGAGCTCGGTAGGACTCAGTCAAATGTGACTTTACAATGAAAGTGATCTGGCCATACCATTTAATCACAGAATCCTAATTAAAGTATTTAGGCATATTGATATGTCCAGAGCAAATGTCTAGTCTTTCTGAGTGCATATTTGCATTTTAGGAGGTAAGAGGAGGCAGAATGGTGAGATTTTTTTCATTCAATATGTGAAGTTTTTTTTGTTTTGTTTTGCTTTGTTTTGTTTTGTTTTAATGGTTTTAGTATGGTACCCCTATAGTACACTGTACCTGGTATTCAGCTGTCAAGGAATGGAATGAAATCTGGGAGTCCTACCTACTTTGAAAGACATTTAACCAAACCATCCTATTTTCACCTCTACTTTTAGTGTCACTTATGGAGGCCCAGTGCCACTACTTTATCTACTTGGGAATTGTGCTGAACAAATCATTTTGTCTTTTAACTTCCTCCCTTGGTGGCTTAAAATTCTGCTTTCTTGTTCTATTAAGGCAGTTTCTACTTTCACTATCTTCCATATTCTCTTTTTTTTTTTAAAACAGAGATATTTTTGCTATAGGGTGTGCACACTTACCACCAGAGAGGCAGGGAAAAAGACAGAAAGTGAGAAATCACCCCTTAGGGAGAATGGCCATGCTGCAGTCCCTTCTCCATTCTCCTCTTAGGATTTGGGGTGTGCACGCATATGCGCCCTGCGTGAGTTTTAAGCTGCCAGGTCTGGGACTTGAACCACAGTTGACTACATGAGAGTTCAGCAATGTAACCATTATGCCATCTGCTGGTCCCCATATTCTTTTAAAATTTTTTCATTTTATTCCTTTTTTTAAAAATCTGTTTTTCATTTTTGTTGTAGCTTCTAGAGGGAACAATAGTAAATTCATATATTCAGTCTCCCATCTTCAACCCTAAGTCCTTTGTACTATTTGTGTGTTGCTTTTATGTTGATAACCATAATTACCATAATCATTAAAATGTGTTCTGTGGATCCAGTAGCTTCAGCAGCCTGTAAACTTACCAGCAACACCAAAATTCTAGCACTTTCTTTTAATAAGCCCTTCAGGTAATTCTAATGTGTGCATGAGAAACATGGCTCTAAATTTAAGTGGATTCAAAACTCTCACCAGTCTTTTTTTTTTTCATTTTCATTTTCTTTTCTTTTCTTTTTTTTTTTTTTTTAAGTTTTTTTGCTCTAGGGCATGTGTGCTTGCAGGAGTGGGGAAGAGGTTGGGGTTGAGAAATCACCTGTCAGGGTGATTGTGGTTACACCACAGTCCATTCTTCTCTAATATTTTCTTCAGATGTTGGGTACGCAGGTACATATACTGACATGATTTCAAGCCTCCAGGTCCTGGACTTGGAATGGCACAATCAGCCATGTGGGACCTAGCTGCCTTAACTTCCACACCACTTACTGGCCCACCACCAATCCTTTTTACCATGGTTTCTTGCTAATTTTATTACTGTCATCTCTTAATTGACTACAGTTTTCATCTGGTAAATTTTTTTAAATGAATTCATGGACGTTGATGTCCCTAAGTTCTTGCATATGTGAAAATGCCTATTAAACTTTTAAGAAACATTTTATATGTATACACCATGAATTGGCATAATAAGAGTCCTGGACCATTACCTTCAGAATTTTGTGGTTATTTCTCCATTGTGTTTTGCCTTATATCTGCATGGCATCAGAATCTTCCCAGTACACCTCAGCAAATGGGCAGGTAACTTGTTTTCTTCTGCGTGAGTATCTAGAATTTTTATTTTTTCATTTTCTTTTCTTTTCTTTTTTTTTTTTTTTTAAGTTTTTTTGCTCTAGGGCATGTGTGCTTGCAGGAGTGGGGAAGAGGTTGGGGTTGAGAAATCACCTGTCAGGGTGATTGTGGTTACACCACAGTCCATTCTTCTCTAATATTTTCTTCAGATGTTGGGTACGCAGGTACATATACTGACATGATTTCAAGCCTCCAGGTCCTGGACTTGGAATGGCACAATCAGCCATGTGGGACCTAGCTGCCTTAACTTCCACACCACTTACTGGCCCACCACCAATCCTTTTTACCATGGTTTCTTGCTAATTTTATTACTGTCATCTCTTAATTGACTACAGTTTTCATCTGGTAAATTTTTTTAAATGAATTCATGGACGTTGATGTCCCTAAGTTCTTGCATATGTGAAAATGCCTATTAAACTTTTAAGAAACATTTTATATGTATACACCATGAATTGGCATAATAAGAGTCCTGGACCATTACCTTCAGAATTTTGTGGTTATTTCTCCATTGTGTTTTGCCTTATATCTGCATGGCATCAGAATCTTCCCAGTACACCTCAGCAAATGGGCAGGTAACTTGTTTTCTTCTGCGTGAGTATCTAGAATTTTTATTTATCTTTGAAATCAAATAACGAGCTATGTCCAAGTTTTGAGTATTTTTATCACTTTTTTCCTAATAAAAAATTAGTGTGTTCTTTTGATCTACAGATTTATTTCTTCATCTAACAAAGTTTTTCTTGTATTAGATTATTTAATGTGCTTTTTTGTTTTATTTGGAAGATTCTGTAGTTTAAGGAGGTCTTTAACTTCATGTTATATTGTCTTTGTTTTCCTTCTACATTATTTTTTCTATTTGCATTCTTGTAAATTTTTATTAAAGATTTCATTTACATACAGTAAAATTCACTCTTTGTTGCATATAATTCTGAGTTTTGACAAATGCATATGATCATTTAACCACTATAGAATAGTCATCACATAAAAAATTCTACTGCCCCATCCTTGGCAACCTACTTTCTGTCTTAGGAGTTTTACCTTTCTAGAATGTCATATAAATAAAATCATATAGCATATGTCCTTTGGAGTTTGGCTTCTTTTTTTACTATGCATAATTAATTTGAGATTTACTTGTATTGTTGCATGTACTCGTATTTTTATCATTGGGTAGCATTTCATTCTTCGGATGGTACTATAGATTGTCATTACCACTTCAGGGCATTTCCAGGTTTTGATGTTGTAAATGAAGTAAGTTGTGACTATTCCCATAGAAGTTTTTTGTGTGACTGTACATTCTTATTTTGCTTGGGTAAATAATCTAGAAGTAGAGCTGCCGGATCATACAGTAAGTGTATGTTATATGAAACTGTCAAACTGATGTCTAAATGAGTTGTACTACTTTTCATTTCCTTTAACAAAAAGGAAAGTAAAGAGAGTTCTAGGTGTTCTGCAGTCTTGTCAGTAATTGGTGTTATAAATTTACTTTAATTTGGCCATTCTAATATGATACTACTGACTCATAATTTTAGTGACTATTTCTCTAATAACTAATGATGCTAAGTGATTTTTCTTGTGCTTGTTTGCCATTTGTTTTTATTTGGTAAAGTACCTATTCAGTACTCTGCCCATTCTTTAATTAGATTGTTTTTCTTATTATTGAGTTTTGAGAATTCCTTTTATATTTTGGTTACAAATTATTTGTCCAGTTCTGGCTTGCCATATATACAGGGGAATCTAAAAAAGTCTGGGAAAGGGGCCGGCAGGTGGCGTGCTATATTTAAGGCGCTATACTCCCACATGGCTGACCACAGTTTGTGTTCTCGACTTGGTGGCTTGCTTTCTCTCTTTCTCTGTCTCTCCCTAGTAAAAATATAATAATAATTAAATATTTTTTTTTAATTCTGGGAAAATACAGTTAAAGTATGAGTTTATTTTGGTACCAAACATTTTTAAATCCATGCATAGTTTTTTCATAGTACCCATTTTCCCCTGAAGTTTTGGAGGGCCCCTTATATTTTCTGGACATCTCCAGCTTGTCTTTTCATTCTCTATTTGCTCTATATAACAGCAAAAGTTCTTAGTTTTGATGAGGCATAGTTTATCAACTTCTTTTGTGGGTTGTGACTTTTGTATTGTATCTGGGAAGTCTTTTTTTTTTTTTTTTAAGTTTATTTCTTCTGTGATTGAGATAAAGAGACAGAGACAGCACCCCAAGCAGGATCTCAGTGTTGCGATCCACCGTCAGATTTTAGCCAGCCCCAGGTTATGGTCAGGTGTGTGCCTGGTTTATTTAGGGATGTCTCTGGACTTGAACTAGGAACCTTCCCATGCAGAATTGCCTACCACAGCATCATGCTTTTCTGCTGTGACTATCTGCCCCCATCAGGAAATCTTAATCTCCACATACGGCTTTTGTTTTGTTTTTAACAAAAAGGAAAGTAAAGAGAGTTCTAGGTGTTCTGCAGTCTTGTCAGTAATTGGTGTTATAAATTTACTTTAATTTGGCCATTCTAATATGATACTACTGACTCATAATTTTAGTGACTATTTCTCTAATAACTAATGATGCTAAGTGATTTTTCTTGTGCTTGTTTGCCATTTGTTTTTATTTGGTAAAGTACCTATTCAGTACTCTGCCCATTCTTTAATTAGATTGTTTTTCTTATTATTGAGTTTTGAGAATTCCTTTTATATTTTGGTTACAAATTATTTGTCCAGTTCTGGCTTGCCATATATACAGGGGAATCTAAAAAAGTCTGGGAAAGGGGCCGGCAGGTGGCGTGCTATATTTAAGGCGCTATACTCCCACATGGCTGACCACAGTTTGTGTTCTCGACTTGGTGGCTTGCTTTCTCTCTTTCTCTGTCTCTCCCTAGTAAAAATATAATAATAATTAAATATTTTTTTTTAATTCTGGGAAAATACAGTTAAAGTATGAGTTTATTTTGGTACCAAACATTTTTAAATCCATGCATAGTTTTTTCATAGTACCCATTTTCCCCTGAAGTTTTGGAGGGCCCCTTATATTTTCTGGACATCTCCAGCTTGTCTTTTCATTCTCTATTTGCTCTATATAACAGCAAAAGTTCTTAGTTTTGATGAGGCATAGTTTATCAACTTCTTTTGTGGGTTGTGACTTTTGTATTGTATCTGGGAAGTCTTTTTTTTTTTTTTTTAAGTTTATTTCTTCTGTGATTGAGATAAAGAGACAGAGACAGCACCCCAAGCAGGATCTCAGTGTTGCGATCCACCGTCAGATTTTAGCCAGCCCCAGGTTATGGTCAGGTGTGTGCCTGGTTTATTTAGGGATGTCTCTGGACTTGAACTAGGAACCTTCCCATGCAGAATTGCCTACCACAGCATCATGCTTTTCTGCTGTGACTATCTGCCCCCATCAGGAAATCTTAATCTCCACATACGGCTTTTGTTTTGTTTTTTGTTTTTTTTTTTTTGATTGTCAGAGGGTAGTTGTACTGTCCAGAGAAAGAAGTTAGTGGAGAGAGAGAGAAGGCACTACCCAATGAGCCATGGTCATGTTGTAGTCCTTTTTCTTCCTTTTCTCCAGCCTTTCAGGAGTTTGTACACACAAGCACACACACCAGGATGTTTTTCAAGCCTCTGGGGCCAAGATCTGAGCTATAGTCAAACATATAGGATCTCATTTTGTTAACCACTATGCCATAAGGCCCAACTCTAATACACTTATTATTATATTGCTGTTGTTGACTTGCTAAATTTTCATTAAGAACTTTTGTTTATGAAGGGTATACACCTCAATCCTATCTGCTCCATTCTCCCTTCAGGATTTTGTGCAAGCCGTGCAGAAATACCAGATGTGTTTTCCATGCTACTTTGTTGGGACCCAGCCTCCTCGACCGACATGCCATTGGCTGCCCTGATGTTGCCTCTTCTTTTTAGCTTTTTGCTTTTTGTATAGTTCAAGTGAAACACTGATAAGACATTTCTTTGTACTGTGTTATGATTTCATACTGGATTTTTCAAGCATCTTTATTATTTCTTTGAGGGAAACTTTAATTTTTTCCAAAGTACATTTACATAGTTGCTGTGAGATTTATTTCTATCTTGCTAAAACTTAATGAAAAGCACTTTTGTCCTTACCTTATGTTGGTTACTATAACATGCCTGGCTTCAACTATACCACTTTACTATGGCATTTGAGACTTTTCTCCAGGGCTGTAGTTATAGGGATGGAATGTCCTCATCCACCTAACTTATTACAGCTGATGGTGTGGTGAAACACAGCCCAGGTTATGGTCAGTCCTTATGAAAATATTCATGATTTGCCTTTCTGAAATACTTATTGTTAAATATCTTGTACCAGGGATAATCTGTTCCCTAGTTTAGTGTGGAGTTCATTAGAAAAAGTTAGCAAGATCCAATTCAGTTGTCTTTTTCTTATATGACTATGTATGCATTGTTTTCACTACCACCAAGCCAGAAAAGATACCAGTTTACTTTTTTTCTATCCATGGGTGTGTTGGAGAATTTTCAAAATTTTGTGGATTCAGCAGTATATTGGGGACTGAATGGAAGGTGTTAGAAGTAGGCTTAGCAACTGTACTGGTCATGAATATTCCTCTGTTTTCTTAGCTAAACTTTGGTTGCCACAGTTGATTTTTGCCCTTCTTTGTTGTTTTAACTAATTTTATTGATTTTGCTTGATATAGAAAGGATTTTGTTTGTTTGTTTGACTTTGTCTAGAAGTTACTAAGTTTTATAGTTCTGCATAATATATGTGAACCAAATATTTTTTTTCCTTTGGTAATTAGCATCAACTTTATTTTTATTTTTTGAATAAGTAAAATGTAAATTCTCATTGTTATCATTTTAAACTATTTTAAAACTCTTTTTTTCCCCCAGATACCATGTTTGTGTGGTAGTGCCCCATGTTTGCTGTGCCGATGCTGTCCTAGTGGAAACAACTCCACTGTAACTAGATTGATCTATGCACTTTTCCTTCTTGTTGGAGTGTGTGTAGCTTGTGTAATGTTGATACCAGGAATGGAAGAACAACTGAACAAGGTTAATATTTTTTCTTATTTATTAACTGAAACTATAGTATATCTATATACATAAAAGTGATTTCGGGTATTGGAACAAGACTAATGTAATAGTAAGATAATATGTAATCCTAATTTTAATAGTTTATAATCTTATAGGAAGGATAGCAAAGACAGTAAAGTAGCTCGTCAGGGTCTATGATAGTGGTACAGAAAATGTGCTATGATGACAACAAAGAAAAAAGTAATTCTAACCAAGCAACTGTTAGAATTTCAGTGGATCTCATGGAAAAGGGGACATTCTGAGAATGAGTAGAACTTTCATATAAAACGATAGAAAAAATAGAAAGCATAATGAATAGTATATGCTTTAGGAAGATTCTGGTAATTACGAAAGGATAGAAGTAAAGTAGTTAAATATGAAGGCTATTGCACTGGTATAATGGAGTAAGAGAGAGTGAAATAAATTTTCTGGATATAGAATTGTGGAGTCTGGCATTTAAATATTGGCAATGATAGAATCATAAATAGCAACCAGGTTCTAATCCTAGGAAACTTGGAGGAAAGTGTTGCTGTTAACCTCAGAGTGAAAAAATTTTATAAGTGAGTTTTGGTGTTTTGCTACTTTTTTCCCCTAATTTTGTTAGTCATGTTATAGAAGGAAATGAAGAAAGTATAATCAACTTAGTTTCTAACATGTTGACTTAGAGGTACTGCATCACATATATGTATAAATATATACATGTAAATATAATATAAATATATATTACATATATACATATACAATATATGCACACATACACATAACATACATATAAATATATACAAGGGACTCCAAGAAGATCATGAAAAATGGAATTAAAGTATGTCTTTATTTTGGTGCAAAAAAATCTTGAAATCCGTTCATAGTTTTTTTTATAGTATGCATTTTTCCATGAATTTTTCAAAGAACTGTCATATATTTTACTTCAAACTTCTATAACAAGAAATCCATCAAAAAAAAAACCGAAAGAAATCCATCAACTGGGCAGCTTAAAAACTAGTAGTTTATTTCTTAGAATTCTAGATGTTAGAAGTCTAAGATCAAGGGTGTCAGGACACTAAGAGTTGTGGTGAAGGTCCTCTTCCTGGTTTGCAGATGACTGTCTTCTCCTTGTATCTTAATGTGGTGGAAAGAGAGGGGAAAATAAACCATCTTCTGTCTTACCTCATAAAGGCACTAATTCTGTAGTGAAGGCTGTATCCTTATGATCTAATTACCTCCCAAAGGTTCTGCTTCCTATTACCATTCTATTGGGGGTTAGGGTTTCAACATAGGAATTTTGGGTAGACACAAATATGAAGTCTACAATAGTATATGTCCAGCAGGAAGCAGAAAACCTGAATGTGTAATTCAAAGAAATCAGACTTAGAGACTGTTCTGTTGGGTTGTAGGGGAGGTCATGACACATTTTTGCATAGAAACATCTCATGACTTTCCTGACTTAATAGTTCGAAGTAGTCTTGGAGGTAGAGATAAAACTTGAAACTAAAAGTTGAAACTATAGCAGCATATGCTGAATAAAGATGATTCAGAGTGATCAGAATTAGAAGTTTGTCAAAAGCTCTTAAGGACATTGGTGGACAAAGGGGGAACCTCTGAAGGAACAGTGAGAAAAGAAGAACCAAGGGACTGTATAGGCTTCAGGAGAGAGTATAAGAATGGCTGGACGGGGGCCTGCAAATGGCTTAATAGTTATGTTCCTGGACTCCCATGTAGTTGACTGCGGTTTGAGTCCCAGACCTGACAACTTAAACTTTCGCCAGGCACATGTGTGTGCGTGGCCAAAATCCTGAGAGAATAGAGGAGAAGGGATTGTGGTATGGCCATCTCCCCTAGGGGTGATTTCTCGCTTTCTGTCTGTTTCTCTGGAGAGCACATAAGCCCTATAGCAAAAATCTCTTTAAAAAAAAAAAATAACTTTTTGCATTTTTGGATTCTACAACTAGGACATGACTAGTATCCTGAAAAGGCAGTGTTTTGTATGCTGGGTTTAGAAGGAGTGGGAGGAATTAATTTATTCTTATGCATGTGAATATGTGTGTATGTGTGTATATATATACATATATATATATATTTGAGTAACATGCAAATTTTAAACTTTAAAACAAATTTGCAACTCGAAATACACCTCCAGTCCATGATTGGCATTGGTAGCTCATCATTTTCACATATGGAAGTTTAACTTTTTTCATGTTATCTGATTAAAATGTACCAGATTTATCTTAATTACATATTCATCATAGACTGTAAAGCAAACTTGTTTTCCAAACCTTTACTTAAACTATTTGATTATAGAGAATTTTCATTTTTCTTTAGTAAAATATTATGAGTTACAAACTCTTATTTTTCTAGATTCCTGGATTTTGTGAGAATGAGAAAGGTGTCATCCCTTGTAATATTCTGGTTGGCTATAAAGCTGTATACCGTTTATGCTTTGGCTTGGCTATGTTCTATCTTCTCCTGTCTTTACTAATGATCAAAGTGAAGAGCAGCAGTGATCCTAGAGCTGCAGTGCACAATGGGTAAGCTTTTGAATAAAGTTCAAAATAGAAGATGAGTAGCACCTTCCTCATAATTTTGAGTCCCTTAAAAACAACTTTAAATAAACTTACACAGTCTACAGAATTTATTCATGAATGACAAGGTGAGAAGATCCTTTTGTTTATACTGGTGAATGTCAGATGAAATATTAAATAATAGCCTTGTGTCATGTATTGGCATAATAGCAATTTATAATGCTATGCATTTCATCTTAAAAAGGCCAGCAGATGGCTTGGTGATTAAGGTACTGGATTCCCATATGGCTGACTGGTTTAAGTCCTGGACCCAGCACTTTAAATCATACTGGGCATGTGTGTGTGCATGTCCAAAATCCTGAGAGAAGAATAGAGGAGAATGGATTGTGGTGTGACCATACCCTGGGGTAGGGGGGTGACTTCTCACTTGCTCTCTGGTGAGCACAAGCACCCTATGGCATAAACCTTAAAAAAAAGGGGGGGAAAATAAGAATGTGTAACATTTGTAGCTATTAAAGGTAGAGCTGTTCCTTCTTTTTTTCTTAGCTTTTGTTGGACCAGTCCCACTACATAGAACTATCAGTTCCCTAGACCTCCAGGGTAGCCAAAATAAAACCTCATTCTTTTTTTTTTTTGGAGAGATTTTCGCTGTAGGGCACATGCGCTCGCCAGACAGACAGACAGAGACATTAGAGACAGAAAGCGAGAAATCACCCCCCAGGGGGGATGGTCACGCCACAATCCCTTCTCCTCCATTCTCCTCTCGGGATCTTGGGCACACAAGCACATGCGCCCGGCATGAGTTTTAAGCCACCAGGTCCGGGACGCGAACTGTGATTGACTACGTGGGAGTCCAGCGACATAGCCATTACGCTAACTGCTGGTTCCCAAAACCTCATTCTTTTTCTTTTGTCTTTTGTCTTTTTTTTTTTTTTTTAAATATGGCACTTGTGCTTGACAGAGCGACAGAAAGCAAGAAATCACCCTCACCTCATGAAGGGCAGGGCATGGCCATGCCACAGTCCCTTTTTCATTCTCCTCTATGAATCTTGGGTACGCATGCATACGCACCTTGCATGAGTTTTAAATGGTATGGTCCAGGACTTGAAATGCAGTTGCCTACTTGGGAATCCCTAATGTATCCATTATGCTATCTGCTGTTCCCTAGAACTTTATTCTTAAACAGGGTATTGATTTTCTGCATGGTTAGTTGTACTGGACAGCTCAGAAAAAAAAAAACAAGTTCTTTTAATCCTTCTTACTTAACATAGAACACCAATTTTGGTATTCTTTTTCAATGTTTTGAATTTTGTTTTAATTTTTTCCACAAATTAATTTTTTAAAGTAACTTTTCCTTATATGAGTGACATGTGCTAACAAAAAGGAGGTATAAACAAACGGAGTATAAATATCAATGAAAATGTGTGGCGGGTTGATTTTATTTTATCCTTTTAGTCATTATTTGCTTTAAATTATTAAAGTTTTGGGGAGGCATTTTTCATGAATTTATTGTAACTATGCATTTGTACAACAAACTTAATAGATTATCCCATTTATTGTGTAAAGTAAACCTGTGAAATGGAACTAACATTCACATTTCCTAATAACCAATTAGAGATGTGTATCTTCCATAAAACTGTCCTAAAATTAGTTCTATAATCTTTTTCTGATTTTCAGGATACCCTCAGGACAAAACAATTCTGTAAAATGTAGCTATTCTCTAAGATGCTCTTGAAAGATTTCATATATAAAATTACTTGTTGAATGAATGTTTATTAATAAAAATATATTTCTTTATGTTTTAGATTCTGGTTCTTTAAATTTGCTGCAGCAATTGCAATTATTATTGGAGCATTCTTTATTCCAGAAGGAACTTTTACAACTGGTATGAAATCTTTAATTTTTTTAGATTGTATGATGTTGATGTTTTATAAAAGGAACTGAACTAGTTATCTAGAAACAGAACTACTTGTTTAGTTTTTGTGGTTGTGTTTTTTGTTTGTTTTTCTTCAGTGGCGAAATCAAAGCATTTATATAAAATTGTCCTTTTCTTTTAGTTTAGTGATTATGAAAAGGAAATTTAAACTAGCCACTCACCGCTTGTATATGTGCTTTTTTTCTTTCAGTCTGGTTTTATGTAGGTATGGCAGGTGCCTTTTGCTTCATTCTCATACAGCTAGTCTTACTTATTGATTTTGCTCATTCATGGAATGAATCATGGGTTGAAAAAATGGAAGAAGGGAACTCAAGATGTTGGTATGCAGGTAAGCTTTTTATCTCACAAGGCATCTTCAAGATAGTTGAACTATGAAAGTGAGAACAGATGTAAAGACTATAGTGACATTACTTAGAATTTTTATGGTCTAATTTCATGTGAAAAGATTTTTAATTTAAAAGTTTATAAATGATACCAGGCTAGCAGCAGGTGGCATGGTGTTTAAGATGCTAGATCCCACATGGCTGACTCTGAGTTTACAGTTCTAGAACTAGTGGCTTGAAAATCACACTGGGCACATGTGCCTGTGTGCCCAAAATCCTGAGAGAAGAATAGAGGAGAAAGGATTGCAGCATGGCCGTCCCCTGAGGAGTAATTTCTTACTTTCTCTCTGTTTCTTTCACTCTCTGTCTGTCTCCTACAAGCTCACATGCCCTTATAGCAAAAACCTAAAATATAAATAAATAAACAAAAGCATATAAATGATACCACATTATATCAGCAACTTAACTTGTTGAAAGATCTTTTGACAAATTAACTAGAACAAGAATTAGGAAAGGATTTAAAAGAACCTGAATAGCTAAAATAAATGTTCCAAAGCCTGTTGCTGAAAGCATGTGCACTTTGGGAACCAGCAGTTAGCATAATGGCTATGTCGCTGGACTCCCACACAGTCGACTGCAGTTTGCATCCCGGACCCGGTGGCTTAAAACTCACGCTGGGCGCGTGTGCGTGTGTGCCCAAGATCCCAAGAGGAGAATGGAGTAGAAGGAATTGCTGCGTGACCATCCCCCCTGGGGGGTGATTTCTTGCTTTTTGTCTCTAATGTCTCTCTCTGTCTGTCTGGCGAGCGCATGCGCCCTATAGCGAAAAATCTCTCAAAAGAAAAAAAAGCACGTGCACTTTGCAGCTGAATTTCTTATCCTATAGCAGGTTAAAAGTAAAATATGAAAAGGACAAAGACTGCTAGAAATAAATATGTAGTGCTATAAACAGCAGAAACAGAAAAATATAAAAAGCAGTTCTGAGACATCTTATATAAATACAAAGGATGATTTTATGTGCATCAGTAAACCTGAAATTACTATACCGGTGTAATTAATAATTATTTATAATGACAAGCTGGAGTTCCATGGTTATACTCTTAAACAATGTCGAAATTCACATACCTGTAAGGCCAAACAAGTAACAAAAATGAAGGAAGGGGACCAATTTTAAGTGTATATTCAATCCTTTTGTAAATGATAGGGAAGGACTATGATGAAGTGGAGAATAAATGGTCCATCTAATGTACATAGCTGCTGCTCTGCTCCATCTGTTAATTATCTTGCAGGAATGTGTGAACTTAATACTGCCTGACTTTTCTGACCTTTAAAAAAGAAGCTAAAAATGTGGATTTTATGTAAAATGATCTGGGTTTCAGCTAAAGAAAATAATTTAAAGCACAGTGCAAGCCAAACCCAACATACCTGTTGGCCTGATAACTTAGCTCATGTATCTAGTTGGTTGTGTTTCTTTCTGAGTGGTTAATAAGGCATTTGATGCTCAAAAAAATAAGATTTAGTCATTTGGAAACTTGAGTACCTCATTCTTTAATGCAAAGTCTAATGCAAGGACTTCTCTCTGTTTCATTCCCCATTGTATCCCCAGGGCCTGGAAAGTTGTAGGCATTCAATAAATATTTGTTGGATGGATCCCCTGTCAGTCAGGCAAATCTATATGAATACTTATATATTGAGCACATATTAGTACAAAGACTGAAACATGAAACACCTTATGTATGTTAAAATTTATATAGAAGCAGCATAGGTTGTCTTAATAAATAATAATGACTTACCCTTGAATAATATGTATTTTTTAAGATTGTATTCAGGGACCAGCAGTTAGTGTAATGGCTATGTCACTGTACTCCCATGTAGTCGACCGCGGTTTGAGTCCCGGATCCGGTGGCTTAAAACTCACGCTGGGCGCGCGTGTGTGTGCGTGCCCAAGATCCTGAGAGGAGAATGGAGGAGAAGGGATTGCGGCGTGGCCGTCCCCCTGGGGGATGATTTCTTGCTTTCTGTCTCTCTGTCTCTCTCTGTCTGTCTGGCGAGTGCACGTGCCCTACAGCAAAAAGCCTCTCCAAAAAAAAAAAAAAAAGAGTAAGCCTGGGACCGGCTCAGGACCAGGGCGGAAAAAAAAAAAAGATTGTAGTCAGTGAGGAAAAGCATCATTTTGTGGGCTTAACATTAACAATGAAAATACTTTTGTTTTTTAAATGAAATGATTATCATTCTTTAAAAATCTTAATATTCCCTTTTTAAAAATAATGGCTAATGTATATGAACATGGTTTATAAACTATGTTATATACAGATTACTACTAATAAAAATCGTGTTAGTGGGCTGCTAACTTACTGTACTTGAAAAAATGTATTAGTGAACCATGTGTAAAGACTATAGAATTCTTCAGCAATTAAGTTAATAATTTTCTTTCCTGCTTTTTAACCTGCATAATGATGATAATGTTAGTTGCTTAAAATAGACTATTTGATAAAATGACAGATCGTTTTAAAAAACAATACCTAATTCATAGTATTTGTGATAAAATCTAATTATCAAATTATATTTCTTTTTCAGCCTTATTATCAGCTACAGCTCTGAATTACTTGCTGTCTTTAGTTGCTGTCGTCCTATTTTTTGTCTACTACACTCATCCAGCCAGTTGTTCAGAAAATAAGGCGTTCATCAGTGTCAACATGCTCCTCTGCATTGGTGCTTCTATAATGTCTATACTGCCCAAAATCCAAGTATGTTCTTCATAGCATTGGTTTTTATGAAGCTAATACCTAATTCTCATACATTTTAAATTATGTCAGACTATGTATCTCCACTGCTTGCTTGCTTGCTTATTTATGTGTTTGTTTGTTTATTGTAGGAATCCCAACCTAGATCTGGGTTGTTACAGTCTTCTGTAATTACAGTCTACACAATGTATTTGACATGGTCCGCTATGACCAATGAACCAGGTATGTTTTTTTTTTAATTTGTTTTTAATGATTCTTACAGTTTTCTTTTTTTTTTTTAGAGATAGTCATTTTGTGAGGTTAAATTTCTTAAAAATTAGGGTCCCTTGGGGGGGGGGAAATGTATGGAAATAATACTTTTTCATTTTTGATGTATCACTGTTTTTTCAGTTAGTTTCTTACTTCAGTAGCAAAATTATAATAGGGTTTTAAGAAATTATATGAAAATGACCTAATTTGCAGATAGCATAAGACACATGCTCTGGGTTATATGTGGAAAGAAATAGAAGCTCTTCAAATGCTTGTTTAGTGAACAGAATTTTTAAACATTATTAAATTAAGTTTTTTATCTGTGACTCTCTTTCAAATGAATATAATCAACTTTGTAATGAATCTCTTTCAAGTCCAGTTATATTGCATTCTGTGGGAATAGAAACCAATGAATGATGTTTGGGGGAGAAATTAATTACTATTTTTAGAAAAGGAAGAAAATTGACTCATTTTCTAAAAAAAATTTAAAAAATTATAAAACATACTTTTTATTGAGTTTACAGATTTTGTGTATTCTTTATCACTTACTGGGGAAAATAATAGGGGCCTTTTTTTAATATATTAGAGAAAGATTTCCTATGTTTTTCTAGGAAAGTAGTGAGAAAAAAAATTACTAGTAGTTTTCTATAGAGTTTAGTCTTATCTAAGTTTTATTACCAAGGTAGAGACTGACAGATCTGGTTTTATGGGTAAAAAAGATAAATACTTTGAACATTTTAGTAAATACTTCATATTTTCTGATAAGAGTAAAGAAATGGAATAAGCATTAGGTTATATGCCTTATTTGTTATATGTATAAAGGTGTCTTCAAAAAAAATTTTTAAGCTATTTATTTCCTGATAGAAACAGGAACTCAAAACAGGAGCCTCATGTAGCAGTCCACCCCTACTCTTAGCCAGGATCACAGACATAATAGGGGAGGTGCAGAGACAAGAACCGTGGACTTTTGCCATGTGGGTTCAGCTATATACCACTGCACCATCTCCTGGCTCATATTTTGCTTTTTATTACAGTATTCTTTGACAGATTGATAAACTTAATAAAGTCAGTATTATAATTTTAGTATACAGTATAAAAACCAGTATGTTGTAGTTTAGTATATCTGAATTTTATTTCTAACTCTACTATAATTTTACCAACTTTATAGAGATGTTATCTACATGTCACCTGGGTTTTTTTTTTTTTTGGTTTTTTTTTTGTTTTTTTGGGGGGGAGAGGTTTTTGCTATAGGGCGCATGTGCTTGCCAGAAACACAGAGACAGACAGAAAGCGAGAAATCATCCCCCAGGGGAAACGGCCACACCACAATCCCTTCTCTTTCTCCTCCTAGGATCTAGGGCATGCACACACACACGTGCTCGACATGAGTTTAAGCTACCAGGTCTGGGACTTGAACCGTGGTTGACTACATGGGAGTCCAGCAACATAACCATTATGCCAACTGCTGGTCCCATATTCCACCTGTTTTCTAACTGATAAGGAGGGTTTCTCTCTCAGCTCTCATGAAGCAAACATAAAACAATTTAATGTTTCCAAACATTCTATATTAGTAGCATAAAACTTAAAAAGGAAAAAAATAAAAATATCTTACTGTTAATAAACATAAATTATCTTCAGATATTTTGTTTTTACACTTGTGCCTTTTCCAACAGAACATTTTGAATTTGGAAGAGCTTTAGTAGTTAAAAAGAACTAAAGTTGTACCCTAAGAAATATTTTTAAAAAATGATTCCAGCATTTAATTTACTATAATTTACATTACAGAAACAAGTTGCAACCCAAGTTTACTAAGCATAATTGGTTATAATACAACAAGCACGATCCCAAAGGATGGCCAATCTGTCCAATGGTGGCATGCTCAAGGAATTATAGGACTAATCCTCTTTTTATTGTGTGTATTTTATTCAAGGTAAGATAACTAGAATTTTATTTTTAAACATTAAGTCCAACTATTCATCTGTGAATTGTTTCTTTAAAAAGAAAATGATTTTTCTTCCTTTATTCTAAACTAGCATCCGTACTTCCAACAATAGTCAAGTTAATAAATTGACTCTAACAAGTGATGAATCAACTTTAATAGAAGATGGTGGAGCCAGAAGTGATGGATCACTGGAGGATGGTGATGATGTTCACCGAGCTATAGATAATGAAAGGGATGGTGTCACTTATAGTTATTCCTTCTTTCACTTCATGCTTTTCCTGGCTTCACTTTATATCATGATGACCCTTACCAACTGGTACAGGTACTTACATTTCATGAAATCTTTGGATCTGGTGGTCTGGTGGCTTTTTCATAATCTATTACAGAATATAATATGATATGAAGTACTTATAATTCTCTTATATTTTTCAAAATGTATAGCTAAATGAATAGAGACCAGTATGAGAAATGTAGACTTTACTTCCTGCCATTACATGGGATCTTCAAAATATTCGTGGAAAGTGCATATTGTGAAAATACTATGCATGAATTTAAAAAATTTTTGCACTAAAACAATGTAATTTTACTTTTCCACAAACTTTTTGAAGTCCCTTTTTTTTGTTTTGTTTTTAAGATTTTTGCCATAGGGCACATGCATTTGCCAGAGGGAGATAGTGAGAAGGAAACAAATTGCACCCTAGGAAGGATGGCCACTCTGGAATCCCTTCTCCTCCATTCTCATCCTGTGATTTTGGGCACATTACACGCGCGCCCTGCATGAGTTTCAAGCCATCATGTCCAAGACTTTAACCACAGTCACAGTCAGCCATATGGGAATCTACCACCATAATCACTACACCAGCTATTCACTCCTGAAGTTTCCTTCTTTAACAAAAACATTGAGCTATCAATGTAAAGTTGAGGAAATTAAAATGGAACATTTTATGAAACAAACATATTTTTGTACAGCAAGTTGATAGTTAGCTAACACATTTTAATACTTTAAACCTGTTCCTTACATAGTACAGTAAAAGATACTTCTGTTTTGTTTGAACATTGTCATTAAAATTTCTGAACATTTTGAAATTGAGGTTTGAATTCATTAATGTAGATGGAGTCTCAGAATTCTTTAGAATTATATGCTTTTTTATTACTTCAGAATGAATCCATGGGACCAGCAGTTAGCGTAATGGCTATGTCGCTGGACTCCCACGTAGTCAACCGTGGTTCGCTTCCTGGACCTGGTGGCTTAAAACTCACGCCGGGCGTGTGTGCCCAAGATCCCGAGAGCAGAATGGAGGAGAAGGGATTGCGGCGTGGCCATTCCCCCCGGGGGTGATTTCTCGCTTTCTGTCTCTGTCTGTCTGGCGAGCGCACGTGCCCTATGGAAAAAACCTCTCAAAAAAAACCCCACAACAACTCTGTCCGTGGTGTGATCCCAATCTGCTTTACTGAAGGGGATGCCTAAGGGGAGGGTTTCTCTCTCAGCTCTCATGAAGCAAACATAAAACAATTTAATGTTTCCAAACATTCTATATTAGTAGCATAAAACTTAAAAAGGAAAAAAATAAAAATATCTTACTGTTAATAAACATAAATTATCTTCAGATATTTTGTTTTTACACTTGTGCCTTTTCCAACAGAACATTTTGAATTTGGAAGAGCTTTAGTAGTTAAAAAGAACTAAAGTTGTACCCTAAGAAATATTTTTAAAAAATGATTCCAGCATTTAATTTACTATAATTTACATTACAGAAACAAGTTGCAACCCAAGTTTACTAAGCATAATTGGTTATAATACAACAAGCACGATCCCAAAGGATGGCCAATCTGTCCAATGGTGGCATGCTCAAGGAATTATAGGACTAATCCTCTTTTTATTGTGTGTATTTTATTCAAGGTAAGATAACTAGAATTTTATTTTTAAACATTAAGTCCAACTATTCATCTGTGAATTGTTTCTTTAAAAAGAAAATGATTTTTCTTCCTTTATTCTAAACTAGCATCCGTACTTCCAACAATAGTCAAGTTAATAAATTGACTCTAACAAGTGATGAATCAACTTTAATAGAAGATGGTGGAGCCAGAAGTGATGGATCACTGGAGGATGGTGATGATGTTCACCGAGCTATAGATAATGAAAGGGATGGTGTCACTTATAGTTATTCCTTCTTTCACTTCATGCTTTTCCTGGCTTCACTTTATATCATGATGACCCTTACCAACTGGTACAGGTACTTACATTTCATGAAATCTTTGGATCTGGTGGTCTGGTGGCTTTTTCATAATCTATTACAGAATATAATATGATATGAAGTACTTATAATTCTCTTATATTTTTCAAAATGTATAGCTAAATGAATAGAGACCAGTATGAGAAATGTAGACTTTACTTCCTGCCATTACATGGGATCTTCAAAATATTCGTGGAAAGTGCATATTGTGAAAATACTATGCATGAATTTAAAAAATTTTTGCACTAAAACAATGTAATTTTACTTTTCCACAAACTTTTTGAAGTCCCTTTTTTTTGTTTTGTTTTTAAGATTTTTGCCATAGGGCACATGCATTTGCCAGAGGGAGATAGTGAGAAGGAAACAAATTGCACCCTAGGAAGGATGGCCACTCTGGAATCCCTTCTCCTCCATTCTCATCCTGTGATTTTGGGCACATTACACGCGCGCCCTGCATGAGTTTCAAGCCATCATGTCCAAGACTTTAACCACAGTCACAGTCAGCCATATGGGAATCTACCACCATAATCACTACACCAGCTATTCACTCCTGAAGTTTCCTTCTTTAACAAAAACATTGAGCTATCAATGTAAAGTTGAGGAAATTAAAATGGAACATTTTATGAAACAAACATATTTTTGTACAGCAAGTTGATAGTTAGCTAACACATTTTAATACTTTAAACCTGTTCCTTACATAGTACAGTAAAAGATACTTCTGTTTTGTTTGAACATTGTCATTAAAATTTCTGAACATTTTGAAATTGAGGTTTGAATTCATTAATGTAGATGGAGTCTCAGAATTCTTTAGAATTATATGCTTTTTTATTACTTCAGAATGAATCCATGGGACCAGCAGTTAGCGTAATGGCTATGTCGCTGGACTCCCACGTAGTCAACCGTGGTTCGCTTCCTGGACCTGGTGGCTTAAAACTCACGCCGGGCGTGTGTGCCCAAGATCCCGAGAGCAGAATGGAGGAGAAGGGGTTGCGGCGTGGCCATTCCCCCCGGGGGCGATTTCTCGCTTTCTGTCTCTGTCTGTCTGGCGAGCGCACGTGCCCTATGGAAAAAAAAAAAAAAACCAAAAAAAAAAAAAAAGAATGAATCCATAACTTTTCTGGTAAGTGAAGTTAACGATTCATAGTTGTATCTTTTTTAAAATTCTAATTTTGTCCAAATTGATTTAGTTTACAGATTCAAACTGAACTGTATGGTTTGGGGGTTTATGGGCTTTTGTTTTTGTTTGGGGAGTTGTTTTTCGTTTGTTTGTTTTTCCCAGTATTTTCTATAGGGTGTGTGTGCTCACCAGAGACAGAAAGAGGGAGGGAGGGAGGAAAATGAGAAATTCCCTCTCCCTCCCAGGAGCATGGCCCCACAACCACCTTTCTCTTCCATTCTCTTTTCAGGATCTTAGGCACATACTCACACGTGACCAGTGTGATTTTCAAGATGCCAGGTTCAGGACCCAAACCACAGCCAGCCTTGTGGGATCCAACACCTTAACCTCTATGCCACCAGCTAGTCCTATTTTTAAAAATTCATACACTGCAGATATTAAGCTCTATGAATCCAAGTAGTTCTCAATAATCAGAGCTTTGGCTATTAGATAATAGTAAATGTTAATGCTTTAGATCAAAAAGATTTTTGGTATGTTTTATTAATAGAAAAATCAGTTTACCTGGAATATATTTCTATCACAGTCTCTTAAATCTGAGGACAGGTAGTGGAAGTAGATGTCAGCAGTCTTTTATGTAGAAGTAACATCTTATTTATCCAGAGGTCACATTCCATTTTTATCTAATAACATACCCAATAGATAAAGTGCCTCAGGGTATTATGCAAAACTACTTCAGAAGCCTTTTTTTATTCCTTCAAGGAGATTACTGAATTTTTCCTTCATACTAGCTGTTTAGTCAGTACGGAAATCAAGTCAGCTGATAAGATGCTGCAGTTACATATCTGATTTCACAAATTAGTACAAAGAACACTACCAAATTAATGGAAACTTAGCTTGATGGCTGATAATCCAACCCTTCCCTTTTTTTGTTTTTTTCTTAAATTTTAGGTATGAGCCCTCTCGTGAGATGAAGAGTCAGTGGACAGCTGTCTGGGTGAAAATTTCTTCCAGCTGGATTGGCATTGTGCTGTATGTTTGGACGCTGGTAGCGCCATTGGTTCTCACAAATCGTGATTTTGACTGAATGGGACTTTGGCATGAAAGTCCCATGTGGATCACTACTTATTTGAAATAACAGTATTCTCAATTTTTGTAAAGTTGTGTACGTGTGTGTTTCCCATGTGACTTTTCCCATGTTGTTCTGGCATGAATTAGATTTTACTGCTTGCCATTTTTTTCCTTGCCAAGTGCACTGACACAAGAATCTGAATGAATAACAAGGGAGAGTTCTGTGAGTGTGGTGGTGAGTTAGAAAAAGTGGACATTGTTAGGCTTATCCTCTGTACTGTACCTGTGAAAATAAGAGTAAAAACAAGACTATTTGACAGTTGAACTTTAAAACTGTATTAGATCTGAAGTTTTAGGAAGCATAAATACAAATGAGTAGCTGCCTTTTGAATACTTTGTTTTTTTCCTTACAGGGGATTGCAAAGAACGTAGCTATTCTAAAATTGAATAAACAAATCACTTAAATGCCAATTGTCTGAAAAATTTTGTCAAGTTTTCCCATTGCTGTGAAGATCAGAAATTTATCCGTGGATAGTAGTGTTTATTGTAGGTTATAAGTGAAGATAGAGGGATAAAGTCTTTAAAGAAAGAAAGATTGGTGGTGCTGGGTATGAAATTGAGTATCTAGTGAGAGTATAATATTCCTTTGCTAGAGAGGGCTTTCACTAATAAAATAAACTTAGTTTTGGTCATTATAAAGCCATGTAAAAGTATGGGTTCAATGGACTGTGATGATAGGAACTCCAAAGGATTGAGGCAGGTTTTGATAAACATAAATCATGGGTTAGAAAGTTAATCATGTTAAAAGTTTTGTAAACAAAGGTATGATACATTTTTTACAAGGCAGGAAGAAACTCCAAAACACAATACTGAGGTAGGTACTCAAGAAAATCTACTATAGTATTCTCATTTTTAAAATGAAACTGAAACACATAAATAGCTCACAGCTACTTAGTGGCAAAGCTGAGAAAGTTCAAGTCTGCCCAAAATAGCATTCTCTGTTACATTAAAAATAATTTCTGTTCCAAATACATGAATAGTTGATTTTACACTTCATTAGTTATGGGTAATTTGTGTGATGTGGATTGCTGGTGTCCAGCATACCTTTTATCCCTAAGTTGGGGCCAGGAGAATGATGGACTGTTATAGAATAAACTCCTGCTTATAGTACACTGCATAGTTCAAAATAAGTTTAAAATGCTTTTGTATTTACTGCCATGTAAGTGAAAAATGTTGTTATAATCTTTAAATCTGAAAATCAAGCAGTATGACAGTTAACTTAGAAACTCCTAGTTATTTGTACATGTCATTAGAGTCTAAAGAAGCTTTGAAAATCTCCATTTGCGTCTTTAAAAATATTTATTAATGTAAATGAAATAATAATTCAACTTAACTCCTCAACCTTATTCTGTGTGTTGATTTTGTGTTCCACAATTTTGGATGGCTGTGTTATTGCAAAATAAATAAATTCAGAGGAAATGTGTAATGTATTAATTCTTTAGAACTTAAATATTAGCTGAAATACTCTAGCATACTTTCTTGTGTAAAAGAGAACCTGGTGTGAGAAAGTAATTGCTTTGAAGGTAATTTTTTTTTTTTTTTTTTTTTTTTTTACCATTTTTGTGACTCCTGAAGTTGGATGTCAAAAAGCAAAGTGTTTTCTTTTCCTCCCCACAGAGCTCTCATTAAGTGGACTACAGTTTGGGAAGTAATTTTAATTAATTTACTATTAAGTCATTGGGAGTCATGATGTATTTTTCTGAACAAAAATGTGTAATAACCTTCCTGATGACCCAGTAGATATTTCAGACCTTGTTGTATCCTCCAGCCATTTTTTCTACTTGCCAATTGATGCTTCACTTCTTTTATTGACTTTTTGTTTTGTTTTGGTTTGGTTTTTGGACACATGCCAGAGACAGACAGACAGATGGTGACAGTGAGAGGAAAAGTGAGAAATCTTCCTCCAGGAGGAATGGCCACACTACAATGTATTCCCCTTCTGGGATTTAGGACATGTGTACACACCCCCGGTCTGATTTTCGGGTCTAGTACTTTAACTGAAGTCAGCCCATGTGGGAATACAACGCCATAACCACCCTGCCATTTGCTGGCCTGTAATTGACTCTTGGGGTACTATAAAAATTCTCTTCAGAGGGACCAGCAGCAGTTAGTGTAATGGCTATGTCCCTGGGCTCCCAAGTACTTGACTGCGGTTCGGTCCCAGACCCAGTGGCTTAAAACTCAGGCCGGGCGCACGTGCGTGTATGCCCAAGATCCCGAGAGGAGAATGGAGGAAAAGGGCTTGCGGCATGGCCATCCCCCCTGGGGGGTAATTTTTCGCTGTCTGTCTGTCTGGCGAGCGCGCATGCCCTATAGCGAAAACCTCTCCAAAAAAAAAAATTAATTAAAAATAATAAAAATTCTCTTCAGAAAAAAACAGAGAATCTAATTCTACTGATAAATACTCCAACAAAAATGAATGACCAAGTTTTAGTATATTTAATAATTGGTATATTTAATAATTTAGCATATTTAATAATTCTGTGAAATCGTCTGAATTCCTGAGTCATTACCAAGTGATGTTTTTCAGAGCAGAAATACTTAATAAAGTGTAGTTTATCAATTCCTTAATGATTGTGAGTTTGGTGTTGTATCTTAAAAGGCATCATACACGTAGAACAATGCCCATAAAACTTTGGGCATTTATACTAGATAAGTGAAATCTTGTTCACCCAAATTCATGTACATAACTTTTCATAGCAGTTTAATATTTATTTAAATTTTCCCAGAGGGCATGTGCTCTGGCTGGAGAGAAAAGAGAGTGAGAAAACATTCCCCATGGGAAATGTTCACACTACAATCCCCTTTTCTCCATTTCTCCCTTTCAGGATTTTGGGTATGCACACACATGCGCCCAGCATGTTTCTCAAGCCACGGGGTCTGAGACTGAAACCACAAAACAGGCATGTGGGATCCAGGTGCCTTCACCTCCACTCCATAGGCTGGCCTGCAGCTTTATTTTTAATAGCCAAATTTGTAAACAACTCAGATGTCTTCCAATGTGTGGGAACGGCTAAATACACATGATACAGTTATACCATGGAATACTACTTAAAAAAGTGAACTACTGGTGCATGGAACAACTTTTTTTGGAGAGGGTTTTTTTTTTTTTTTTTTTTTTTTTTTTTGGTTACCGGGGCGTTGCAGACAGAAAGCAAGAAATCACCCCCCAGGGGGAATGGCCACACCGCAATTCCTTCTCCTACATTCTCCTCTCGGGATCTTGGGCACGCACGCACACGTGCCCGGCATGAGTTTTAAGCCACCGGGTCCGGGATGCGAACCGCAGTCGACTACATGGGAGTCCAGCGACATAGCCATTATGCTAACTGCTGGTCCCAGCATGGAACAACTTTTAACACTGGATAAAAAAAAAGCCAATCCCAAAAGATCAGAGTGTAATTCCATTTACATCGTATTTTATAATAAAAATTATAGACATGAAAAAGGAATTAATGGTTGCCTGAGGTCAACGATGGGAGGGGATAAGTGGGGATAAGAGAATGCATAAGGTAGTTATGTAGTCTAAATATATATAAGTTTGTGTGGACCTAAGTTTTCATCATATGCTGAGTCATATGGTGAGATCATGTTTAAGTCTTATAAGAAACTTCCAAAGTGTCAGAGGCCTTTTCATTTTGTCTTCCCTCGAGCAATGAATGAGAGTGCTTGTTTTTCCACATTTTCACCAATATCTATTATTAGTGTTCTGAGTTTTGGCCATTCTGATACATAGTTGGATCTCACGTTAAGTTGTATTTTTCTGATACTTAATGGGGCACATCTTTTTTATTATTAATTTTCTTATCATCATTTTTCAGTTTGACCAGAGAGAGAGAGAGAGAGAGAGAGAGAGGGAGTGAGTGATAAAGCAAGCCACCAGCTCTGGGACCTGAACTGAGTTTAGCCATGTAGAAGTCCAATTCCTTATTAATAACCATGCCACTTACCAGTCCCAGGAGCATCTTTTTTTAAAACTGGGTTATTATTGTTGAGTTTTAACAGTTCTTTATATTATTTTAGGTATAATTCCTTTACCAGATATATCTTTACAAATACTTTTTCTCAGCATGTGGCTTCTCTTTATTCTCTTGACTGTTATGTTTCTCAGAGCAGAAATAATTTTAATAAAGTCTAGTTATCAATTCTTTCATGATTGTGCCTTGGTGTTGTATCTAAAAAGTCATCACCAAACCCAAGGTCATCCAGATTTTTTTCTATGTCATCTTTCAGGAATTTTGTAATTTTTTTGTTTTACCTTTAGGTATGAGATCTATTTTGAGTTAATTTTTTTGAAGGATATGTAAGATGTAAGCCCAGATTTATTTTTTTCCATGTGTGTGGTCGGTTATTAACATT
This sequence comes from Tupaia belangeri chinensis, assembly GCF_000334495.1. NCBI lineage: Eukaryota > Metazoa > Chordata > Mammalia > Scandentia > Tupaiidae > Tupaia > Tupaia belangeri. The sequence continues at coordinate 439,054 of NW_006209642.1, forward strand.
TGTCAAAAAGACTATATTCTGTTTTATTACTTTTGCCCCTTTGTCAGAGATCAGTTGATTATATATAGGTTTATTTCTTGGTATTCTATTTTGTTCCACTGATCTACTTAATCTTTTGCCAATACTACTGTCTTTATAGTAAGTACTATAGCTTTATAGTGAATCTTGAAGATAGATAGTGTCAGTACTCCAGTGTTGGTTTTCTCCTTTAAATATGTGTTAGCTCTTTTGAGTTGTTTGCCTCTCTTTATATAAACTTTTGGATATAATAGTACCCATAAAATATTAGTAGAATTTTGATTGGGATTGCTTTGAAACCGTAGGTTAAGTTGGAAGAACTGACATCTTAACAATATTGAGTCTTTCATTCATGAACATAAAATAAGACTTTTTTCTTTCATTAGTTTTGTAGTTTTTCTCATGAAGAGCTTGTATATATTTGGTTGGATTTATACCTAAGTACTAATTTGGGAGGTGCTAATAATTAAATGGTTTTTACTTTTAGATTCCACTTGTTTAGCCCTGGTATATAAGAAAACAATTTGCTTTTTCTATTTTAACATTATATCCTGGAAACCGGCAGTTAGCGTAATGGCTATGTCCCTGGACTCCCATGTAGTCGACCGTGGTTTGTGTCCCGGACCCGATGGCTTAAAACTCACGCTGGGTGCGTGTGCGTGCGTGCCCAAGATCCCGAGAGGAGAATGGAGAAGGGATTGCAGCGTGACCATCACCCCCTGGGGGGTGATTTCTTGCTTTCTGTCTCTCTCTCTCTGGCGAGCGCACGCACCCTATAGTGAAAAACCTCTCAAAAAAATAAATAAATAAAAAAATTTTAAAAAATTATATCCTGTTACACTGATATAATTGCTTATGAGTTCCAGGAAAATTTTTGTGGTCAGTTAATTCTGGATATTCCATGTAGATGATTGTCACCTGCTAGTAGCAACAATTTTATTTTCTTCTTTTCTCAATCAGTGTAACTTTTATTTCCTTGTCTTACTGTATTAGGTAGTACTTCCATTACATTGTTGAAAAGGGATGGTAAAATTAGACATCCTTGTCTTTTTACTGATTATAGTAGGAAAGCTATGTAATTTTTCACCATTTAGTAACCTGTTAGGTGTAGGGGTTTTTGGTAGATTTTTTTAAAAAATCAGGTTGGAAAATTTCCCCTGTTCTTAATTTACTGATTTCTTATGGATGGGGTTTTGGATTTTGTCAAATATTTTTCTGTATCTATTTTTATTTTTCCATGAAAGAGACAGTCATCTGGAGAGAGTGAAAAACATATGCAATCCACCTTCAACCTTAAATGTGTGCACCCAGCATGTTCAGGAAAGGCCTCTGTGGATATAAACCTGGAACTTTCCCACGTGGATCAGCCTCATAAAAATATTGTGTTCCATCGGTTGATATGATCATGTGAGTTTCTTTCTCTTTTGGTGGTGAGTTTAATTATGTCTCCACTGATTTTTTTCTGCTAGATCTGTCCATTTCTGCTATAGGTGTATTAAAGTCTCCTACCATAAGGGCCTTCACAAAGTTCATGGAAAAGGTATATTATGAAAAAAAAATTGCATGGATTTCAAAATTTTTTCACCAAAATAAACTTGTACTTTAATCCCATTTTCCCACAAACTTTTTGAAGTACCTTGTGCAATAATGGGTTCAACTATTTACTTTAATATGTTTCATTCATTCTGCTTATATTTGTAATAAAAGCCTTTAAGACTGCCCTTTTTTCCCTAAGGTAATACCTAAACTGAATCTCAGAAGTGTTCCTATAGATGGGTTTTTGTTTTGATTATTAACATCAGTATTTCTGTTTTACCACAGTTTAGAAGTTTCTTTTTCAAACTTTGAAAATGATAGGGAATTTTGAAATAGTCTACTGGTTTATAGCTAATCTGTATGTTGGTTAATCTGATACCAATTCCTTGAAATTTGCTGACTTCCTCTAGGATACTACATGCCATGCCAATTCTCAATAAATATTACATATATACTTGAAATGATGGTTTAGACTCTTAATTCTAAAATAGAGGGTTCTATATATGTTCATTATAATGATTATCATTTACACATTTTCTAGTCTGCAGACCCGTTTTCTTATATTGAACTCCATATGAAATACATACTAACACACCCTAAAAGACCATTTAGTTGTCCATAAGTCAATATAGACATAGAGCTGTCTATAAGCTCTCAAGGGTCTTACCTGTGTTTCCCCCTAATGCTGAAGGTAAAATGAAGGTGATCGGAGTTAAATCTGTACACTGTGGCACTTGTTTCCCAGATAGTACAGACTTCATCTGGTAAATACAAACTAGATTTATTTTTAAAGGAATGTTTCTATCTTTATTTCTCATGTATACTCTTTCCTAAAACTAATCTGCCTGAAAAGGTGCCCCCAAGTCAAGACATCATCCTTTTAAACATTACTCTTTTCCTAATTGAAAAAGACCTACCCTCTTACCTATTCTTAATCTTACCAAGGTACTTGGGGGGGGGGGTCTGAACACATAGTAAACGGACATTTTAAGATTATCAGTGAGAAAGAGAATGACATTAACTGGGTTAAAAAAAATCTTGTTGAGGGACCAGCAGATGGCGTAACGGTTACGTCACGTTGCTGGATTATCACATGGCCACCTGTGACCTGAGTCCCAGATCTGAAGGCTTGAAATACACCAGGCGCATATGTGTGTGTGCCCAAGATCCTGAGAGGAGAATGAAAGAAGAGACTGCAGCATAGCCAACCCCTCAAGATGGTGATTTCTCGCTTTCTATGTGTCTGTTTATCTGACGTTTGCATATGCCCTATAGCAAAAATACCTCATTAAAAAAAAATCTTTTTGCAATTCAGGTGGTTTTTAATTTTTTTACTTTCAAAGAAACTGAAAGGTAATCTAATTAAATCACTAGTGTACAGAACATAAAAACTAACTTGATAAATTGTTATATAATTCTGAAGTTCAAAGAATTCTATATGAAAATCCTTTCTCACATAGATTATAAAAAAAGTTTTACAATTTTACATTGATTAAAAACAAAAGGAAAAAACTGATGCTAAGTAATTATTTCAACTCAGGATCTGTTTATTCCACTAAAAGATTTCTGATAAAACTTTTTAATGTTTAACAACAGGGTATCAAAATTGGCACTATATTTTATTTATGAACACGAAGTTATAATTCATTAAACCCCAAAATAACTTAGAAGCAGAACAAAATAAAAGTTTGTTCCCTCCTTACCTGAAGTCTAAAACTGGGGTCAAGAACTGGTAAGTGGCTTATCTCTCAGTAGTGAGTAAGGAAGCCAAGTTTCTTCCTTCTTGAGTGTTTACTTAGAGGCTAAATACTTCTCTGTGCCAAGCCAGGGAGAGGTAAATGGCATGGAAGGCATGGAAGCCCGTAGACCATCACACCAGACCTGAAAGCGCAGAACATCCCTTCTGTTTTATATATTAGAAGTCGGTTACATATCTACCCAATTTGCAAAGGTGGAAATAATCCAGTGATGACAGGATGTAGAAATGTTTGGCAATCATTTAACAATCTCTACCACATATGTTTTGATCAAATGTGTATTTTTAACAGCCTTTGATAAACTTTTTAAGTGCCTAATATACCTATAGGCAACAATTTCAAATTTGGTTGTGGATAAGTGTGATGGGATCATCAATGTGTAACTTTCATGTATAATAAAAGGATAAAATTCTTTGAGAAAGGTGGAATGGATGATATACTGAGACTATATTCTCTGTCAAGTAATCAAATCACTATGGTATTTAGATCCCTACAGATACATTTAAAAGAAACAGGTAACAATTTTATTATAAAATGACAGTATTAACAATATCCTAAATTTCTCCCAACTACTTAAAATTAATTTTAAAATATGAAATGTGATCTTAAAAAGTACCAGGGTGGGGGACCAGCAGATGGTACAGTAGTCAACTGTGGTTGAAGTCCTGGACCCAGCAGCTTGAAACTCATGCTGGATACATGTGTAAATGTGCCCAAAGTCCTAAGAAGAGAATGGAAGGAGAAGGGACTGTGGTATGTCCACCCATCCCCCGGGGAGGGGGGTGATTCCTCATTTTCTGTCTCTCCAGCGAGCACTTGTGTCCAATAGCAAAAATCTCTTAAAAAAAATATACTAGGTTGGGGAACCAGCAGTTAGTGTAATGGCTATGTCGCTGGACTCCCACGTAGTCGAACGCGGTTCGCGTCCCGGACCCAGTGGCTGAAAACTCACGCCAGGTGCGTGTGCGTGCGGGCCCATGCTCCCTGGGGGGTGATTTCTCGCTTTCTGTCTCTATGTCTCTCTCTGTCTGTCTGGAGAGCACAAGCGCTCTATAGTGAAAAAAACCTCTCCCCCCCAAAAAAATACCAGGTTGGCATAACTTTACAAAATCAGCTTTAAAGTGCTTTTAGAACTCTGAGATACCGCCTAAGAGAAGAAACGTGGTCAATTTCCACAATGAAAAAGGGAAAGGAAAAAGAGAAAGTTAGTTTCTGCTCCTCTTAGTTCCTAAACTCTTCTCATTTTAACAACCTTTAAGAAAGTGACCTCTTTAGCTTATGCAGAAAACTGCTTCAAGGTCTTATTTACCAAGATCCCATTGTCAAAGTCAAGTATATTAGGATCTAACTTGGAGAAGGATTTCCTACTCCTCTCTGCTAGCCTTTCTTTGCCTCTTTATATCAGCAAAAAGAAATTCAATGATATGACCAAGAGGAAAGCCTTCCTTAAGTTCCTTACCGAATAGCAGTATATAATATTGTTATTAACTGGACTGCTTCTAGTCCTTTCTGCCTGAAGGTGGGATTCTTCAAGTGCTAAGGTGCCTTGGCCTTATATTAAGTACTGACAATTCTCATGAATAAGTGTTCTAAAGAGAAGAAATAGTTTGACAATTTCTCTTATCTTCCTTCCAAACAAAAACTGCAGGTCCTTGGATGGTATCTGGTGATAATGTTCCTATCTCATTTGGGACCAGGAGACACATATGTCTCTCAGTTTTATTAGAAATAGAAACCAAGCTAGTACAAAGAATAACTTTAAAATACATTTAGTCATTATATTTCTCCCTTGTTGCAATATAGTTCACTGCTGACATTAGGCACACAGATCTTGATGTGACTCATATTAGCAATGGAAAACAACGCTGCACAGAGAAAGCCAAGCCTGAAATGGCCAACAAGGCTTCAAGTTCCAGCCCTACTGGCTTAAAAAAAATACCCCAGACCTGCGGGTACATGCCCATGATCCTAATACGATAGAGAATTGGAGGAAAAAGGATTGTGCTGTGAATAGGCCTTGTTCCCAAAAGGAAGGGGGTTGGTGGTGCTCTCTCTTTTCCTCTCCAGTGTGCATGCATGCACCATCTGGACTCAAACAAACAAACAAAAAAAACAAATAAGCAAAAAATGGGTTAGATAGTGATACAGCAATAATGCAATGCAATGCTCTATGAGGCTGGCAAAGTCCCAGGTTTGAGTCCTGAAACTTTCCTATACAAGTAGGTGTGCACACCAGCCCATGGATCTAGGCTGGCTGAGGTTAGGGGTGGATCATTGCATGAAGACCCAACTGGGGGCACTTGTCTCCCTCTCTCTCACAGGAAAAAAACAACAAACTCAGAGGAAAAAAGAGGGGACTGGAAAGTGGCTCATCATGTAGTACTCTGTAAGACTGGCCCCCATAAGGAAGTTCTAGGTTTACATCCAGAGTCCTCCTGTAGTACACCAGGCATGCATGTGCCCACAATCCAGGGCTGATTTGAAGTTGTGGGTGGATAATGGCACTGGGACCCAATTACAAGTACTATCTCTCTCGCTCATGAAATAAACTTTTTAAAAAATGGGAAATATAGTTTAAAGCTATTTGCTTCCTATGAGAAGGAAAAATTATTTCCTGTGGTTGTCACCTCCAAAGAAGACACATAACAGACACTACTACTCAACGTTCATTATATTTATTTTACTAAATAGTATGGTTCAAAAAAAACACAAACCAGAAAACTTTTACTTAAAACTAGTCCAACTAAGTGGCTAGGGTTGACAACTTCATCCCATCCCCACCTTCTTTCTATGTATATAGAGGTGGAACCACATCAGGCAGTGGGCACTCATGCGTGCTTTGCCTTTTCTGTTGAACATGAATGAACTTCTATGAACATAAATGAACTTCTCTGAACCAAGAGAGACAAATAAAGTTTTACAAGATACAGGCACTTTATGTTCCCAGTTTTAAAAATAATCCAAGTGAAAAATATTTAATCAAACTGTAACAGAAAAAGCTTTAATAGTTATACCATTAGTTCTAGTGACTTACACTCAATGTAAACAGACGGCATCAAACAAGTAAACAAACATAAGTTTAACTGGGGTTAATGGTCATATTTGTGATTAAAAAAAGAAATCCAATTTACTGCAATTGGAGAAAAATGGCCATTTGAACCCAACTTAAATATATGCCAATAATGTGCATTAAATTTTATGTACCTATGCAGCTGAGTAAAATCTGAAAGCTTTACCAGAGTGTGTGGTTAGTGAGAAAAGCAAAAGGTGCTTTTATTCCACAGTATTGGATTAAACAAAACAAAGCAATTTACAAAAAAAAAAAAGTACCAAATGATACTTTAAAATAAATAGTTCATCATTTTGATGAATATATACACATAGAGTCCACTTTTGGGGATTTAGCTATCTAAAAGTGGCATATCACTATCCAGAGGTGCGGGAGCAAGTTCACATAAATAAAACAGTGTAGCTTCACTAGCTTCAGCTTCAGTCAATGGCTCTAGGCGAACGAGCTTACTCTGGGTTGGTTCTGGGTCCAGGCTGCTATCCAGAAGCTCATCAACTTCTATGGGTTTATCTACAGAGGACATAGCTTCTGATGATGCTGGTGTACCCCCCTGTTCAACAGTGGAAGCAGGGTTCCCATCGAGGAATGCAAGAAGTGGAAAAGCAGTGTACTGGATAAGCTGCTTATCTATAAAGATTGGAAAAACACTTTTTTTATCACCAGCTTATATTAAGTTCAAGACAAAGGGAGAAAAATGAAAACAGATGGGCGTATAGGCAATCACTACTCTTACATATTGCCAAACAAATGATATGACACACTGTGCCAGTAAATTTAAAAACCTGCTAGTCAGAAAAGATAGTATTTTATTCTGCAATTAAAAAAATAAGGGTTTGTTCAGTTTTCCCAAGTTAAACAGAAAAAAAAAAAAACTGCAATGTTAAGAATTGCTAACTTGTCAATTCAGTTTTCCTATATGCTAGAACCTTCATATGCTATGCACAGAACTGAACCCAGAATATTCTGTATTCAATTGATAAGTATAACAACACTTTCCCTGGCTTGCACTAGTTCCTACACAGGTCTTTTTTTTTTTAACTGCCAAAAAGCACGTGCATTTTCCATAGAATAATTACAGAGAGACAGAGAGAGGGAGAAAGCACCCTCCAATGGGGCATGGCCCATCTTCATGGCCCACCACATGCCCTTCTTCTCCCTTCTTCTATCCTCCATTCTTCTATCCTGTTGGAATTTGGGGCCCACACACATATGGTGGGTTTTTCAAGTCTCTGGGGTCAGGATTTCTGCACAGTTGGCCATGTGGGATCCAGCTCCCTCAATCATTAAGCCACAGGGCCAGCCCTCTATATAAGACTCCTTAAACAAACAAAAAACTATAGAAATTAATAATGTATCTATACCTACCTGGTTTGGATTTAGATTTTCTTCCCTCTTCTGAAGCTGGCTGAACTACATTGTTCTTGGAGGTTTCTAATCCTTTATTCTCAGACTAAAAGAAAAAAAATACATAAAAATATTGTTTCATATTTTATAGTTCCTTACAAATATCAAAGAATAAAAAATTGACATAGGCATACACAGAATATAGATGTATCAGAATACTATCTGAAATATACAGGAAGGATAAATATCAGGAAAGATGAACTAATGAAAGAGATTTGAGTAGAGTTAACAAGACTAAGAAAACTACTGTCATCAAGGGAATGAAAGAATATGAACTAGAATAACAGTGTGAAAAGGAGTGGTATTTCAATAGAACAGATAAAACTTATCATATGTTAAAAACGATGGGAATGAATCAAAGACAACTGGTTTCAGAATGCTAATCAAGAGATAATTAACTCTTTAATTTCACTTTAAACAGTTTTGTTTAAAAATATGTATTATACATTTCCCTTCACTGGAACAGAATATTTAGTGTAAGTAAACACAGAGAAGTTTAGGATAACATGGTGACATCCTTATAACTATCCCTATCTTTGGAGACCTCAAAGTTTTCTCTTCTTGTTTTTTTTGTGGCTTTCAGTTCTTTTCTGTCATTTAAATCACTTCTTTAAACCACTGTCTTCTCTCTTTACATTAAATCTTTTAATGTTGGTAAGTTCTTCAATGCTCTTTCAATGATGTTCAAAATCTGAATTGCAGAGGTTCTTAATTTTTCCTGAATAGCTAGCTGTTAAGTCCCAGATACCTGCAAGTCCCAGACATCTACATGCTGGTTAAGTACATATAGTGTAACAAATATCTGTATACTGATTCCTATAGTTCCCCTGATATTCATCATAAAATGAAGCAGTACAAGTTTCCAGAATTCAGAGAAGATAATGATCCCAAGATATAATAAAAACTAAGATTTCCAAATATTTCCATAAAAATATTTCATCATTTACCATTTACAATAGACATTAATGCAATAATCCCATTGTTAGTTTTATACTTCCTAAAATAGGTATTTCCAAAGGATGCAAATCTTAGAATTCTAAAACATGAGAACCAGGATAACAAATAGGTTTCATTTTCCATAGAAACTCTTATTCATTTGTAGTGGCCACTTAAATTGTGTATTGAAGAATTTAAAGCGTTCTGATTTTTAAAGAAAGTGTCATAATCCAGGTCATGTAATACCTGTCATGCATGAAGCTGGCTGAACTACATTGTTCTTGGAGGTTTCTAATCCTTTATTCTCAGACTAAAAGAAAAAAAATACATAAAAATATTGTTTCATATTTTATAGTTCCTTACAAATATCAAAGAATAAAAAATTGACATAGGCATACACAGAATATAGATGTATCAGAATACTATCTGAAATATACAGGAAGGATAAATATCAGGAAAGATGAACTAATGAAAGAGATTTGAGTAGAGTTAACAAGACTAAGAAAACTACTGTCATCAAGGGAATGAAAGAATATGAACTAGAATAACAGTGTGAAAAGGAGTGGTATTTCAATAGAACAGATAAAACTTATCATATGTTAAAAACGATGGGAATGAATCAAAGACAACTGGTTTCAGAATGCTAATCAAGAGATAATTAACTCTTTAATTTCACTTTAAACAGTTTTGTTTAAAAATATGTATTATACATTTCCCTTCACTGGAACAGAATATTTAGTGTAAGTAAACACAGAGAAGTTTAGGATAACATGGTGACATCCTTATAACTATCCCTATCTTTGGAGACCTCAAAGTTTTCTCTTCTTGTTTTTTTTGTGGCTTTCAGTTCTTTTCTGTCATTTAAATCACTTCTTTAAACCACTGTCTTCTCTCTTTACATTAAATCTTTTAATGTTGGTAAGTTCTTCAATGCTCTTTCAATGATGTTCAAAATCTGAATTGCAGAGGTTCTTAATTTTTCCTGAATAGCTAGCTGTTAAGTCCCAGATACCTGCAAGTCCCAGACATCTACATGCTGGTTAAGTACATATAGTGTAACAAATATCTGTATACTGATTCCTATAGTTCCCCTGATATTCATCATAAAATGAAGCAGTACAAGTTTCCAGAATTCAGAGAAGATAATGATCCCAAGATATAATAAAAACTAAGATTTCCAAATATTTCCATAAAAATATTTCATCATTTACCATTTACAATAGACATTAATGCAATAATCCCATTGTTAGTTTTATACTTCCTAAAATAGGTATTTCCAAAGGATGCAAATCTTAGAATTCTAAAACATGAGAACCAGGATAACAAATAGGTTTCATTTTCCATAGAAACTCTTATTCATTTGTAGTGGCCACTTAAATTGTGTATTGAAGAATTTAAAGCGTTCTGATTTTTAAAGAAAGTGTCATAATCCAGGTCATGTAATACCTGTCATGCACAAGGGTAAGAAAGATGATGGACCAATTATTCAGAAACACTAATCTAGATTCAGAACTATAATAAAAAGTCATTCTGAAACTTAATTTTTCCTCTACTATTGTAGAGCAATATGCAATTTGCTATTTATTTCTGAAAATTATTCAGGTTATTAGTTTTTGGAACAACTAGGAAGACTGAATGAATAACTCAGTGTGTAGCAATAAATAGTAAAAGCACATTCATTAAATGAATGATACATATCCTATGGGTTCATTCAACCTAAGGGTTATGGCTTAATAATATTCATTATCGTATTTACTGAAGCACAAAGCAGAGGAGGTCAACAGACTCTTACAAATCTAGGCAAACTGTGATCTACATGGCGAATTTAGCATGCTGCCTATCTATTAATAAAGTTTTACTGGAATACAGCCACACAGTTTTTAAATATATTATCTATATATGCTGTTGTACTACAACTGTAGAAATTAAATAATTGTGACAAGAGAACATATGGTCTGCAAAACTGAATATATCTGCCAGTTGTCCCTTAGAGAGAAAGTATGCTAGCCCCTAATATAAACCATCCAAATAATGAATATATAATCAGCTTCCTAGTTTACAATGTCATAAATTCCTCAAGTTTTAAGTTACTCAGGCTGTAACTTTGAAAATAAAGAAAATCTGGTCAAGCTATTCTAACACATGACAATAATCAGAAAAATTCTACCCTCTTACTCTAATCACTAATACTTATTTGAAATGTTCTCATTTTTAGGCTACAAAGAGTAAGAATCAACATAAAATTATTTTTAGACTATGTTTTAGACTACAGAGAACAAGAATCAAAATAAACTTCACTGATCTGAAATCTGTACTTACTAACATTTGTATTCAATGAAAAAAACAAGGGTTACTCACAATTTGGTATTAATATAAGATAAAAGGAGTATGTACCTACTCAAGACAATTAAGTTCTATAAAATAAGAATGATTTATAAATATCTACTCTGATAGCTTCAACTGTCCTTACTATTCATAAAAAAAAACAATTCTAAGGAATTTGTCAATATGGTGCCTATTAAACTGGAGTTTCGTAAGTTTTAAAAAATAACATAATCCTTGTAACTTAGAAAATGGTCCAAAATTCACATATCACCGTCCAATTTGCCTTTTCTCCATTTAGTGCTACCTCCTAAATTTCTACTGTAGGCTAATAAAATGTAAAAAATTTACTAAGGGTCCTGGTAAACTTTCAATAAAAATTTCTGAGAAATTGTTTATAGAAAGAATAAGAATGTAAAATCCAGCACATAGAATATGGAAAAAAATCATTTTAATCATTTACTTCAATGATATACCTGAACATGCCAAGTTTAGTCAGGTGCTCTCCCCAGCACCAAAAGAGGCCAATTTCATAATAGTCATTAATCTCACAGGTGCCAGTAGAACTGGGCAAGAACCCACAATTAAAAGCTAATTTTTCACTTAGATTTTTACTACCTTGATCACACATACGTAAGAATAAAGAATGCTTTTTGTTTCTGGGAGTGATACTACTCTCTACTTACTAGGATCTTTTTCAGTTTTTATAGCTATGGTCCTAAGCAACATGAATTAAAACTTACTTTTGTATTATTGATGTAATCTGTGGGATTCATCTGCACAGAACTAGTGAAAAGCTGAAAGACCAAACAAGAAAGATGATAAGTTCAAAAAATAATTTTAAAAAATTGTGTGTTCAAAATTTTTATATAGCCATGTCGAGTGAAGAGATGTAGTTCCTGCACTAGGAAATTTCTATACAATAAAACAAGTTTTAAGAGAAAAGCAGGCAAGAAAAAGAAAAAACAAACAAACTAGCCCATGCATTAGATGGGATTTCATACTGTAAGATTTTCTCTATTAAAGACTAGTGTAAATCACTTGGGACAAATGATTTTTCCCACCTCCCCTCTTTCATTATTCTCCATTCATTTTTATTTCCTTTATTTTTTTTCTCCCTAAATGTCTTTGGTTACAGTGACACCCAGGGCTGCATCCCACACTCTGACACTAAGCCTTCAATGAAATCCTGCTAATTATAATTAGGTGACAAATTTATCGACTCTGTGCTCTGACAATGGTTCCCAAAAACCTCAAGCAGAGCCCTCTGACAAAAGGGGCTAGTTGTTCGCTCTTTTACCTCATCTAGCTCGGAAGATTTTAAGTGCTAAGAATATTGCTTACTGTATTCCTCAGTCCAGCCAGTTTAAAGATAAAACTTCGAGTGAAACTTCAAAGTCATTCATTCACAGGGATTTACTAAGTATCTAAGAAATAACTGACATCATGAAGAGTACAAGATGACAATGTTATTCCTGCTCTCCGGGAGCTTACAATCTAAAAGACAAGACCAACATCAAATAGCAGCATATATACAGATACAATCTACTACCTACAACAAAAGATGGTGGCATTCCAAGTACTAAGGAATTAAGAAGAAAGGAAAGTGCGCAGCACATGCACACATACATACACTCCCACGCAAGATGTAACAAAAAGGCCTTGAGAGTCGCTGGAAAATGGTTAGGAATGAGGAAAGAGAGAATAGAAGGAAGAGTACTTTGGTACAACACTAGCAATAACTAGAAGGTAGGGTATGCTGTAGAAATAGGTAAGAAAGATCAGTCTAAGAAACATAGAAGTTCTGAGTTTAAGTATTCAAGAGTCTTTAAGAAACTTCATAGAAAATACACATATTATGAAGACACTATGAGCAGATTTCAATTTTTTTCTGCACTGAAATAAACCAGAACTTTAACCCCATTTTTCTACCAGCAGTCTGAAATCAACTCACATACATATAGGTTCAAAAAGTAAAGTAAGATCAGGCAGTGGATGAAGTCACTTTCTGTCAGCAATAACAGCCTTAGGAATGACTGAGTGATGATGAAATGCAATCATTAAATTACCATTTTATGAAAATAGGCAAGCCAAATGATTCACAGGACAGAATGAAATGCAGGGGCGAAAGGTATACTTTTCCTCCATTCTAAGACATTAATTCCTCTCTTTACAAGAGACACATTTCAAATGCCCCAATGAATGCCTGAAACCACAGAGATAGTGATCAATGCAATATATACTATAGTATCCTTTAATATATAATTACTTATTTAATTTTATTTATTCACTCATTTATTATGATTTGACCAGAAAGAGACAGAGAGAGAGAAGGAAAGTGAGGGAACAAGCCACCAGGTCTGAGACTTGAACCATGATCTGCCATGTGGGAGTGTCCAGTGCCTTAACCCACGCCACCTACTGGCCCCCTGTGGTTTCTTTTTAATCTGATAACCAATATGACTACCAAGTGATTTAACAGGTAGGTAGCCTATACAATATAGATAGATTAAACAAAATGATGATTTACATCCTAGGCGGGACAGACTAGGATGGTGTAAATTTCATCATGCTACTGAAAATGGTATGCAATTTAAAACTTATTAATTACTTCTGAAATTTTCCATTTAATATTTTTGGACCATAGTTAATCAGGCAACTGAAACCATGGAAAGTGAACTGAAACCGTGGGGAGGGTTACTATAATCCTAAAAATATCCCTGACTCTTCCTTTCCTTTTTATTTCTTTCTTTTCCTTTCATACCACCTACTGATCCCTGAAAAGGAAAAGTGCTCATATCCTTGAGAATAAATAAAAAATTACCACCAATATTCTCAAGAATAGCTACCAATCTTTGCCAGGTTAGCATGTCACCACCCCAGAAGTCTGATGAAATTTGCCCCTACCAAGAATGAGCCAGCAATAAAAGGTCCTCTCTTTCTCTCTCTGTCTTCTATCTCCTACCCACTGACTCGGGAGTATAGTATGTGCAATCTCAGCAGACATGGTATAAATTGTCAAAAAGAAGCCCATATATGAGAACTGACATAGCTGGCTAACGCCAGGATCCTGCTGACTCTCCTGTGGAGCACCCAGTACTGTCTCTGTAGAGACAAGCCATGAACTTTTCAACCTATTTACTTATTGTCTTTACCATTTTTGCCATCTAAAGAACATGGCAATACATGGGTGAATTTTTTAAAAACTTGTGGTAATACTGCATAGAATTCAAGAATAAAATAATGAGGGTATTAGAGGAAGGACAAGTAATAGTGAAACAGAAAGTGGGGATGGCTTCTTAATGCTAGTTTAAATACACACAGGACTTAATGAATGATGGGTAAAAATGAAAGAAACCAATGTGATTCCATGGTGACTATCCTAGGTGAATAAACATAAGTTTAATACTACTACAGAAAGTTAAAAAGCTGTAAAGGGTACTCTGATGAGAAATAAAGCACAGTTTGGAGTTAAAAACAATCTGACACAAGATCTAAATGGCATGGAATTAGAATTCAAGCCAAATTTACTTTAAAAATTATGAAAAGTTGAATATATATATTTGAGAATACTAATAAGTTGCCAAAATCTCTTCATAGAGGAAGAGTAGGAAAAAAAAAAGTGGTAAAAAAAATAAAAAGAATGTAAAACTGGGTAGCCTTGGAGGAAATTATCGTAAGTTGAAGACTGAAAGAGGAAAAAGAAAAGCTTTTAGAGAAAATGTAGAATGATCAGTACCCCTAAAATCAACAAATAGTTCTGAGGTAGAATACTCAACACTATTAACAACAGTGTTATTTATAATTCTTGTAACAACCCTTCATGTTAGGCATCAGCCACAATTAATAGATAGGAAACTAGGCAGGAAAGGTTAACTTTTCCAAGGTTAATTTAATAGCTAGTACACAAGAGCCAACAACAGAACCCAGACTTGACTGATTTAAAACAAGCCTCCTTCCAATAGCCCAATGAACTGATTTAATAAAACAAAAATCACCCAACTTACTACGGTAAAACCAAGACAGGCAGTACAGGCTAGAGTAAATAAGCAAGACAATATAGGAACTCAGAAGAAATAACAGTAAAAAAAACAAAGATAACAAACACAGTTACTCATTTCTAATGTTTTGTAGCAAAGGCATTAGAGAAGGAGAATGGTAAATGAGTAAGGCAAAATATCAAACTACTTAGTGTTTAAAATTGGGGAAAATCATTCCTATTCAGGCAGATAGGAAAATCAAGGATAGGAGGGAAACAAAAAAAGAAAAAAAGTTTTTTCTCTTAAGTCCCTTTGACCTATCCTCTATTACCCATCTCCTCTCATACTCTTATCAAATATAAGATTGTAAAGTTCTCTGTTGAAAATGATGTTTATGGTAATATCCTTGCTTTATTGATTATTGCATGCATACATACCCTGAATAAAAGTATTGTGTACTATGAAGATAAACAATGAATTAATGTACTAACAAAATATAAAATTAAAAAAAGAGGGAGAGGCAGGCAGGCAGAGGACAGGAGTACAAATTGGCTTTAAAGAGAGACTACTTCCTTGAAGAAGAAAGGACATGAGATTGGAAATAGAGCCACAATTTATAAGAATACCAGGCCACAGTGAAAAATCCCCTGGGGAAGGGAAAAAGTCTGAATAAGGTCTTGAGATATTTATGGTAAATAATCTAAAGTTGAATTAAAATGACCTAGTTGAAAACTGCAGACTTGAAAATGCCAGAACTATGGGACTTTATTTTGTTATTAGTGATCTAAAGGACAGATCTTCTAAAAGGTCCCTATATTCAGAATGGGGACAAGGGCTGACAGAATAAAGTAGGGCTGTCAGTTTGCTGTTAATGAAATTAAGTAGTTCATCAACATGGAGGCTTACTTTATTCGCTTAAAATGTTAACAGGTCAGCCTAGAAAAATCCTTGAGGAAGACTGAAATCCATCCGGTGAGGTGCTGATGATTTGGAAAGGGTGATAAAGTTATGAGACACTGGCAAAGACTGATGTGCTACAGAGGAGTAAGGTAGTGAATTAATGGAGTGAAAATAAGACTGAAGAATAATCTAGTGGGACCAGCAGTCAGCAATAATGGCTATGTCGCTGGACTCCCATGTAGTTGAGGTTTGAGTCCCGGACCCGGTGGCTTAAACTCACACCAGGCGTGTGTGTATGCGTGCCCAAGATCCCGAGAGGAGAATGGAGGAGAAGGGATTGTGGTGTGGCCATCCCCCCTGGGGATTGATCTCTCGCTTTCTGTATCTCTGTCTCTGTCTTTGTGGCAAGTGCACGCGCCTCATAGCATAAAAAAAAAAAAAAAAAAAAAATTTTTAAAAAAAAAAAAAAAAAAAAAAAACTCTTCAAAAAAAAAAAAAAAAAGAATTTAGTAAGAGAGTAAGAAAAGTGTAGATTCTTTTTAGCCACACTGAAAGGCTCTTTAAAAGAATAAACCCATAGAATCATTTCATGTGGGAGAAGCTGCATTCTAAGGCAAAAAAAAAAACCAAAAAAAAAAAACAAAAAAAGAGAACAACAAAACATTCCAGGACAAAGTGAGACATACGGGTCATATCTGTGATTAAAAAAAGAAATCCAATTTACAGCAATTGGAGAAACATGGCCATCTGAACCCAACTTAAATATATGCCAATGATGTGAACATTCCAGGACAAAGTGAGACATACGCTCACAACAGAAAAATATAAACAGGAGAGAGAACCAGATTGGGATCACGTCATATAAGAAGCTTTTGGTGAGAGTCAGTAGTAGTACAAACAAGAACAAAGAGAATAAAACAATTAGTGCCAGAAATCATGGATAAGGACAATCCAGATAATATTGGAGTTAAGTTCACAGAGACTGTGGTAAGGATTAGAGCATGGGAATCTTGAGACTCAGGCTATAAAATGACAAATATATTTGGGCAGAAAATGTGAATTCCCAAAGAGTTAGTAATGTCTCTATGCTGTTGCCTGGTTAAGAACCTCTATCACTAATTTCCACAGGGTTCTACTCAGTGACAATTTATTCTAGAGCAAAACATAACACAGCCACAAGTCCAGATAAGATCTGGATTTTAATAGTACTATTAACTAGAGTTGGTATGCTAGAGGGATTAACTGAACTGCTACTCAGGTAGTGATCAATCTTCAATGCCCCAAACCCATATCTGTTCATATTTTTTCTGATAAACAAAACCACTTATTTAAAAAATAAACTACAAAAACAACAACATATATTTAAAAAGGCCTGATTTTTAAATTATATACATAAATATAAAAATTACCAGTAGAGCAAAGATTATCCAAAATACCTACATCAACCAGGAGATCTGGGTCTATGCTAAACTGTCTTCCTGACAGCATGGCTTGGAAGTCCTCTAAACTGCAATCAATACTGTCAAGATAATCCAACAGCTCAACCCTAAGGGGAAAAAAAAAAAAAATCAAACATTAGGTTTTCTTGTTTTTGTGTTTCAAATCCCTGTTGAACCCTGGTTAAGCAAAATATTTCTAGCAACTGAATTCTTACTAATTCTTAATTTTAAGAGATCCTATTCAAGATTTGAGATTCCTAAAAATTTGGGTAACTGAAAACTCATAAATTTCGGGACCAGCAGATGGCATAATGGCTATGTCGCTGGATTCCCGTGTATCTACCTCAGTGTGAGTACTGGACCCAGTGGCTTAAACTCATGCCGGGCGCATGTGCACCTGAGATCCTAAGAGGAGAACAGAGCAGAAAGGACTGCAGTGTGGCCATCCCCACTGGGAGGTAATTTCTCGCTTTCTGTCTCCCTGTCTCCGTCTTTCTGGTGAGCGTACACATCCTATAGCAGAAAACCTCTCAAAAAAAAAAAAAAAAAAAAAAAAAAACTAAAAACCCTCATTTATTTCAGTATTGGGGCCAGCAGGTGGTATAGTGGTTAAGGGGCTGGACTCACACACAGCCAATCATGGTTCAAGTCCCAAACATAGTGGCTTGAAAAATCATGTCTGGCGTGTGTGTGCACATGCCCAAAATCCAGAGAGGAAAATGGAGAAGGGACTACAGTGTGGTCATACCCACTTTCTCACTTTTCCCCACTCTCTCTCCACAAAGCACATGCACCAGCATGGCAAAACCTTAAAAACAAAATAATATTTGTAGAAAAATAATTCTGCAATAACATAGTCTGATTTAACTCTTCTTCTCTATTACTAAATGCTGAATCTTATTACTGATTGTTACTAATTATTAATTTTCATTATACCCTAAATCATTTAATAGAAATTAAATTATTCCATAATCTTGACAGAAAAGAAATACATACAATCACAGACACCTAAAGACACTCAAAACAAGCATTGCACTAAAAAAAAAAAAAAAAAGAGGAAAAAAATTTAAGGAACAGTCAGGAAAAATCCCAAGACTTCTACTGGGCCAATTAAATCTCTCTCATTACAGAGGTCAACCTTGACCAAAACAGAACAGTGGACTACATGGGTTCATCATCCAAAAGGAAGACCACTCAAAAATAAATGAGATGTAAAATAAAAAAGAAAGAGATAATTTTAGACAATATCTAGAAGAGCACTCACTTTCCCAAGAGATTAATGTTATCATTCAATATAGAATCCATCATGGTCACAGGATCTTCTGTGGTCAAGCTGGATGAGCCATTTAGCTGGACAGCACTAGACATGAGTGGGCTGGTGCAATCACTGCCTGAACTTAGGGATTCTCTGGCTGGTTCACTCTGATCTCCACTCTGAATAACAGGTGCATATTCATCTTCATTGTCATCTTCAACAATGACAATATCAGGGTACTGGCTAAAAATAGATCAGTAATACAAGAAAGGCAAACCAATCATAATTATGAAATTCAGTCAAATCAATTGATGCATTTATTTTCCATGGAAAATCTCTCTTCATATCACATATTGAAAGGTTTAAATTTCCTGAGCAGCTCAATTGTAAATATGAACACTTCACAGGATACAAGACCATAAAAAATCAAAAGGAAATATTTTATTATTTTTTTTTTAACTTGCTATAATCATCACAGAGAGACAGAGAAAGTGAGAAGGTCGACTTTCAGGTCCAGTCAAAGACTCAAACCATGGTCAGCCACATGAGAGAGAGTCCAGCGCCTCAACCACTATGCCACCACTGCCCCCAACAAGAAGTGTTTTTAACATAAAAATAAAAATAGCAATTAATTATCATACTTCTTCACTTACAGACAAGGTGTGGGGTGGAGCAGGAAGAACAGAGGTGAAGGGGAGGCTTTATCTCGTTGAATAATTTGGCTTAATTATTTAGTTTAATAATCCAAACATAAGATAACAGTTTATCTAAGAATAAAGTTGATTAATAAGACAAGTGACCAATACTTTCACAAATTTTTCCTCACAAACTCCTTACCTGGAGGGATCAGATATAACATCCTCATTAGTTTCTGGAATAACTGGGATATTTTCTTCATCCGCATTATCGTCAGTAACATCATAAATAATGATGTCATCTGAAATCCGTTCTCTTGGCTTTAAACCTTCAGTCCTACTGTGTGGAACCTAAAAAGTCAGGGAGAAAAGATTTATCTAGAAATAAAAATCATACTGGCTACTAAACAAGGTTATCATTTAAAAAAAATGAAGTCCTAATATATAAAAAGTGTTGGGGATACAAATGGTAAACACAACCGATACATCCTCTGCTTTTATAGGAAACATATACTAACTGGTATTAGAAGTACCAATTCACAGGAGTATGAAACATATTATTTACTTTCTACTCAACTATTTCTTTTATTATAAGGACCTTGAAAGTACTATGCTTAAGAATGTTTCTCAGGAAAGAGCTTCAATTTCTGAAATTTTTAAATATCTAAACAGTAAGAAAATGCTTAGAATGTCATCAGAAATTTCGAACATAACCACACGGCCACTGTGCTGATGGGAATTATTTAATCTACAACTACTCTGATTTGACATATTTGATTTTGATTCATTAAATGGCTTCGCTAAGACCAAAAAAGCATTTCAATAGCTTAATGTCAGCCTGGCTTTCTAGCAATAATTTTTAAAAATTATTCTACAAATACATTCAGATAATAATAAAGTTGATAATTCTCTAAAGCAAACTAAAGTCATGAATGTAAAAACCTGTAAACCTCACACTAGACAATAAAGAAGCAAAAAATGTGAAGCACTTTAAAATACGTAAATGTAGGTAAATATAAAAATATCCATTCATGGGACCAGCAGTTGGCAAAATGGCTATGTCACTGGACTCCCATGTAGTCGACCGCAGTTCAAGTCCTGGACCCAGTGGCTTAAACTCACAACAGGCATGTGTGCGTGCATGCCCAAGATCCTGGGAAAAGAAGGGACTGTGGCATGGCCATCCCCCATGGAGTTGATTTCTTGCTTTCTGTCTCTCTGTTTCTCTCTCTGGCGAGCGCATGCACCCTCTAGCAAAAACCTCTCACACACACACACACAAAATGTATCCATTCACTTACATTATCTATCAATTCTAAAACCAAAATAGGTATATTATTTAGAAACTGGTGGTAAGGGGAAAAAAAAATCTTGAGACTTTAATAATAAATCTGAAGCAATATTTAGAATTTTAAGAATTAAAATAATGTTAATGAAAGAGGTCTGAATACTGGACTACTTTGCCACTAGATATAAGTTTGACAAATTATCTAGAGAATCTGGGAAAAAAAAATGAAGATAAACAAAAATATTGAATCTGCATAATAAAAAGCAGTTCAGTCAGTGTACATTTATAACAGAAGTTTGAAACAAAATAACTAATGGAAGAATGCACAATCATATTACATTATTTTAATTACATTACAATATTTAATACAATATAGCACCCTGAAATAAAAGAACTAAATCTGTTTAAT
Source organism: Tupaia belangeri chinensis (assembly GCF_000334495.1). Taxonomy (NCBI): domain Eukaryota; kingdom Metazoa; phylum Chordata; class Mammalia; order Scandentia; family Tupaiidae; genus Tupaia; species Tupaia belangeri. The sequence goes on from NW_006209642.1 coordinate 460,003, forward strand.
CTCAAAAGCAATACTAAGAACAAAACTCATATAGCAAAATATGTATAAAATTATATCATTTATAGTTTAAGTATATTAAAAATAATATCAAAAATTGTTCCTAGAGGGAACCAGCAGTTAGCGTAATGGCTATGTCGCTGGACTCCCACGTAGTCGACCGCGGTTCACGTCCCAGACCCGGTGGCTTAAAACTCACGCCGGGCACGTGTGCGTGCCCAAGATCCCAAGAGGAGAATGGAGGAGAAGGGATTGCGGTGTGACCATCCCCCCTGGGGGGTGATTTCTCGCTTTCTGTCTCTATGTCTCTCTCTGTCTGCCTGGAGAGCACACGCGCCCTACAGTGAGAAAAAAAAAAAACTCTCTCCAAAAAAAAAAAATTGTTCCTAGATTCATACATAAAAAATGGCCATTAGGAATGATTTATAGCAATTCAAGATAGTAATTACCTATAGGGGAGAAGAAACAAGGAAGGAGAAAAGAAGAGAAATGAACTTGGAATTAGGCAACTGGGAAAACTGTATTTGTGAACTTATTTTCTTACGGTAATTTAGAATAAATAATGAAAAAGGTCAGGATTTAATAAAGCTGGAGGATAAGCACTTAGATTTATACGTTTCTGAGTGAATGAAAATACTGCCATACTATTAGTTTAATTTAAAACAATAAATATATAATTTCATAATACTGCCATAATAATAGTTTAATTTAAAACAATAAATATATAATTTAAATAAAAAATTACTTTATGATGGTGATTATCAGTTGGTTCTTTGACTATGTGTTGAAACAGATTCTTCTTTTGGGCTCCATTAGTATTCAGAAGTAGAGGCCTAGAAATTAAAAGAATATTCAAGCAGCTCAGTGAAATAAATACATAATGAATTTAAACTGCTTCTAATAATGTACACAAAACATTCAATTTAATAAGCGAAAAAAATTTTCATTAAAAATATACAAGGAACTAAAAAGTGACTACATATTTGGAATAGAAATTGGGGAGTCAAAATATCTAATACTTTAATTCTCCATGCTTCTGTACTATTTTTTAATAATAAATATGAACTACTCTCTCCAGTATAATTCACTGCCTATTGAACTATACAACCTACATGAACTGTAATTACACAATAAACTATAGTTAGCTAATATCATTAAGAACAAGTTAGTGAAAAACAGTTAAAGTCACAAAGCTCTAATCATAATAAAACTTTGCAAAAAATCTCAGTCCCACAGATAATCTTTTTCTCTTTCCAGCAATTCCCTGTCCATTACTATCATGTTTTAGTTGTGACAACGGTAATTACTGACTTAAGCATCACAATCCATAGCTATAACATATAGATTTCGAAAGTCTCTAAGTAGGGGCCAGCAGGTGGTGTGGTGGTTAAGGTCCTGAACCTGGTGGCTTGAAATATGCCAGTGCATGTGTGTGTGTGTGACTCAAATCCTGAGAATGGAGGAAAAGGAACTGTGGCATGGCCATGTCCCCTTTGAGGTGGTTTCTCACTTTCCCTCTCTCTTTTTGTCTGGCGAGCACATGTGCCCTATGGCTTTAAAAAAAAAAAAAGATCTATGAGTGAATGAAACATGAGTGATACCGAATAAAACAAATTCTAATTTTTTTTTTCAACATACGGCACCTTTATTAGAATTTCCCTTATTCGGGCCTCCAAAGGCTACTCTAAATTTCTAATGTGAATGAAAAGTAGATTATTAACAATATGTATGTATGTATATACACACACACAGACGTATATTTATAAAATGATCATGTAGCCTATCCTCTCTTAAAAACACTAGCAGGATGACAAGAGTAGAAAATACTCCCCTCTGGAAAAGTTAAGAGTATAATTTAACAAGGGAAGCCTATTATCTTAGGACAAGTGATATATTAGGACAACTGGCATACACTCAGAAAATGCAAGCCATTTATGATTTAACACTAAAATATCTGATTGTTTATTTATAAGCCAAATTATTTTGTCATAAAACTTACCTTTTACGTTTTAAACTCACAAGCTGGTTATTCTGAACCAATGTAACAATAAACTGGACAATCTGAAAGGAAAATACAAATAGCCAATTCTCCCATTATAGATGACTAATTCTTTACATTACCAGGTCTTATAAAACTAATTCAGATGATACATGTCCTTTATTCTAAGTCACATAATTCCTCATATATTAACATATAAAATTTGGACACATTTTATCACATGTCTAAAGAAACACACCAGTTTCCAAAAATTTGTATTTGTTTTGGTGATAGGTACCAAACCTACCTAGCTGTAGACACTTTTTACTTGAAATACTTCCAAGAAGATTTCATTATGATACTAAAGAGAAAATGTGTTTGATACACAAAATTTTTCTTATGCGAAACAATGCAGTCAGAGGTAAATGAACTGCCAATATTCTCAAAATGGATCATAAAATTACAATTTTCGAGTAAGAAAAACTTTACTGATTCTATAAAGATCATTGTTGAAGCACATCTGTTAAATCTTCCTGCTCACAATCAAGAGATTCTGACTTAATCTTTTTTTTTTGGAGAGATTTTCACTGTTAGGGCGCGTGCGCTCGCCAGACAGAGAGAGACAAAGAGACAGAAAGCGAGAAATCACCCCCCAGGGGGGATGGTCACGCCGCAATCCCTTCTCCTCCATTCTCCTCTCGGGATCTTGGGCACGCACGCACACGCGCCCGGCGTGAGTTTTAAGCCACCGGGTCCGGGACACGAACCGCGGTCGACTACGTGGGAGTCCAGCGACATAGCCATTACGCTAACTGCTGGTTCCCCTGACTTAATCTTGACCATCTTATTTACTGGGAAAACTATTAGCTAAACAGACCAAGACATGCAATAAACCTTCACATTTTATAATGGTGTTTTCTTCTTAAAGTGTGGCCCATGGGCCAACAACATTGGCCTAGGAACTTTGTTAAACATGTCAATTCTCAACAACACCACAGAACTACTGAATATGAAAATCTGAGGATGGGACCCAGCAATGTGTGTTTATTCTGCAAGCCCTCCAAGTAATATTGATCCAAGTGGAAAAATTAATGGCTTAGGGTATATATTGAAATTATACTGTCAACATTCCACCTAAAGGTGCTAAAAAAGTGAGGATCATATGAAAAATTATGCAAAGCAGTATATCACTGAGAGGCTATGAATAAAAAGCTAGGGATTAGAAAACTAGTCTGTACAAAAGACTTGCTTGTAACCTTTTAGAAACATAATTACATGAAGAGCATTAACAACTGTCCTCGCTTTGACAGCACATATACTAAAATTGGAATGATACAGAGAAGAGTATTAACAACTAAAATATGTACAGCAAAGCTTTAACATTGTGTGCTCCCCCCAAAAGAGGTTATTAAATGGTCTGCCATTACTAAAAGATCAATATCAACTTTTCAATAAACAAAAATCCAGACTTTAAAAAATTATTTTTCAATTTTATCATTATTTTTTAATTTGCTATAGGGTATGTGCACTCAACAGAGAGAGACAGAGAGAAAAAAAGAAAGTGAGAAAGCAAGCCGCTAGGCCCATAACTCGAACTGTGATCAGCAAAGTGGGAGTCTAGCATCAACTATCTTGCTACCTGCTGGCTCCCAAAATATAGACGTTTTTAATTCAAGAGTTAGCATTAGAGTCTACGATAAGATTGTTAGCTACGAAATTGCTTATTGAGAAAAATGCTAACAGCTGATAAAAAGGAAGCACTTAAAGATTAAAATATCTGTGAGAAATTCTACTTCAATTTTTTAAATTTTTTTTTTTTTTTTGGAGAGGTTTTTGCTATAGGGCGCGTGCGCTCGCCAGACAGACAGAGAGAGACAGAGAGACAGAAAGCGAGAAATCACCCCCCAGGGGGGATGGTCACGCCGCAATCCCTTCTCCTCCATTCTCCTCTCGGGATCTTGGGCACGCACGCACACGCACCCGGCGTGAGTTCTAAGCCACCTGGTCCAGGACGCGAACCGCGGTCGACTACGTGGGAGTCCAGCGACATAGCCATTACGCTAACTGCTGGTTCCCCAATTTTTTAAATTTATAAACATTGTGGGAAAATTCTAAAAACACTAATGGTTAAATTTATAAAATAAAATAAATAACTAGTTAAATTTATCAATATCTCAGTTCTCTTTTGACACTTCTAAATGTTATACCAGGTTTGAAGAAGAGGAGCATCTAGCATTTATATCACCTAACTTCTGAACCAGACAACTCCTATCACTGGTATTTCACACATATTATTCACTATGAATCCTAGTTCAAACAGTAAATAGCAGAGTTAGGAACCAATTCCAGAAATAGAACAAAAACTACTGGTCGTCATTATAGATTATATAAACTATACTCACCAAAACACATACAAACTCAAATTTGAGCAGAAAGAACATTAGCATTGATGAAAAATTGAATTACAAGATACCTATTTTACCAACTATACTTACTTTAAAAAAAAAAACTACAATTTACTGAATGCTTAAATTAATAATTAGTCAAAACACTGTTTTCTGGAAAAAAAAGACTTTTCTTATAAAGTATGGGTTACAATACATCTATCAATTCAGATTAGATATTCTTAACAGGGTTGCACATAAGAGTCACACATCAGTTTTTAAAATATATTCACTTGGACTAAACACTCAGAATTGAAATTCTACTATATTCAACCCTCACTTATATACTTATTTAAAACAATAACAACAAAAATAGTATCTAGTTTGACTATAGGCCAAAGGCTGATACTGCTATTCATCTCTATTCTAAGCCTGCCCTAGCAGACCCAGATCCTGCCAGTCATAACCCTATTTTTAGTTCAAGGGCTTTCTGAGCAAAAACAACTGAAGCTCTCCCTGTCCCCAAAATAAACATGCAACTTAAATTTAAATTTAGATCCAGTTACTCATAAACAAAAAACAGCTGTCTTAATTACATTTATGTTTTACCTCTTATTAACAAATGAAAGCTGATATGCAGATTAAATCACAAAGACACAATGCAACAGAAAGATTCCAATTTCCTTATTAATTTTTTTTAAAAGGTTTTTGCTATAGGGCGCATGCGTTGCCAGAAAGACAGAGAGACAGAAAGCGAGAAATCACCCCCCGGGGGGAAGGCCATGCTGCAATCCCTTCTCCTCCATTCTCCTCTCTGGATCTTGGGCACACACGCACACACGCCCAGCGTGAGTTTAAGCCACCAGGTCTGGGACTTGAACCACAGTCGACTACATGGAGTCCAGTGACATAGTCATTATGCCAACTGCTGGTCCCCAATTTCCCTATTAATTTAAAACCAAAATCTACAGTTCTTGTTACAGTTAAATTAACTATTGTTCTACCTAATAAAAGGCAGTACTGAGAAATCATTTTTTAAACTCAATGTAATTGACTGAATCAAAAATAGTCATATGTTGGGAACCAGCAGTTAGCGTAATGGCTATGTCGCTGGACTCCCACGTAGTCGACCGCGGTTCACATCCCGGACCTGGTGGCTTAAAACTCATGCCAGGCATGTGTGCATATGTGCCCAAGATCCCAAGAGGAGAATGGAGGAGAAGGGATTGCGGCATGACCATCCCCCCTGGGGGGTGATTTCTCGCTTTCTGTCTCTCTGTCTCTCTCTGTCTGTCTGGCAAGCGCATGCGCCCTATAGTGAAAACCTCTCCAAAGAAAAAAGTCATATGTCTTCTGAGATTTTAACTATGCCTTTTATAGTAAAAGGGACCACAAGCACAGTAAGACTTTTTTTTTTTAAGATTTTATTTATTTATTCATTCATTCATTTATTAGTATTATATCTGATTAGAGAGAGACAGAGACTGAGAGAGAAAGCAAACCACCAGGACCTGTGGTTAGCCATGTGGGAGTCCAGTGCCTCAACCAACACACCACCTGCAGGCCCCAGTAAGACTGCTTTGTAATTTAAAAATTAGTAATGTGATAATTAAGCTCCCACAAAAAAGTATCATGAAGTTCTTGTATCAGGCAAAAAGTCATTTACTAGAAGCTACTGACACATTACCTGGGAACGTGGAATGACCATCTTTAATGAGAAATGTTTTTGTTAAAAGATATGTAAGACACGGGAAAATTTGATTTCATAGTTTTACTTCTACTTATAACACACACTATATAAGAAGTAAAGCTCAATTACTGACTAACCCATAGTGATTTTGAGGAGTCACAAGTGGTACTCATTAACAAATGCAAACCATAGCCATGGAGAAAAAAGCTTCTTACCTTTCGAATAACTTGTTGTTGTTGTGCATGTTTTGCCCGTAACTCTGATACTTCTTTCCAAAGGGACTCATTCTCACTATGTTATAATTTATTAAAAGATAAAATAAAATAAAAAAATTCAGTCAGAATACCAGACCTCAATATCTTTAAGAGTAACAGAGAACTTACGTACATTTTTTTCTATGAATTTTTATAAAAGCAGGGAAACTTTGCTTCAGTAACAGAAATCACAACTACCCTGACAGAACTCTAGAATTATTTTTTATTAACTGTAATACCTGCTATTCATGGCAATATATACTCAAAAACTAAAACACAGAACTACATCAATCTACCACAGGCAGTTATTCCTTTTGACAAGCTGGTTGATTACTTTTTATTTAAAATTATTTAAAATAAGGTAATCTTTCAGATCCTGCTACCACCTGAATTCAGGCCTGATACACTACCTTAAGAAACAAAGGGAAGTGACATTTACTGATCACATGCTACGCCTCAGGCATTATGCTAAATATTTTGTGTATTATTTATTAAAAATTAAAAACTTCCAAGAATGGAATCATTGTCTGTATTTTACACATGAGGATACTGAGGTACAGAGAATTGAGGGGACTCGCCCAAGACCATACAGACTAAGTTAAGTGGTGAAGTCAAACTAAAGTCTGTCACACAACCACATGCAAACAATTAATATATGTTTCATTTTTTTAAAAAAAGCATTTCGCCAACTGGTGGCATGGTGGTTAAAGTGGCTAGATCCTACATGGCTAACTATGTGGTTTAAGTACCAGACCTGGCACTTGAAAAACAAGTACTTGTGTGCCCAAATTCCCAAGAGGAGGGAGAGATGGAGGAGAAGAGATTGTAATATGACTATCCCCCATTGGCAAGTGCTTTCTCTCTTTCGCCCCCATCTCCCCTTGTCTCTCTCTGTCCAGCACATATACCTTTGGCAAATAACAAAAAAGTCTATTTAATAATATGATCAATTAACAACTTGCTCAATAGTAATTATTTTCCTACATTCACTATTTATTTAAAAAGTTTATCTATTCATTCTTTCATGCGAAGGGGACCCTCTGACAAGGTCCCATCATGCTATAACCCACCCCTCCTCAGCCAGCTAGGATCATCAATTTACCCAGAGCATTCACAACTTTCAAAGTGAAACTACACTGTTAATAAACATTGGTAACACCATGAAAAATAATCCACCTATTAAATGCCTTAACTTTTGATTTTTTGTTAAGCTCCACAAAGGCCATCTTCCTCAATCTGAGCCATTACAAAAGGTATTATGGATTTACATAGAGAGAATTAAAAGGAGACTTTTTAAAATATCTACCAAATAACTATTGAATATTTTCTGACACAAATTTAAAGATGCTGTTATTTCTACTGAAGATAAGTTATCTGTAAACCTTAAAAGATGATTTGAGAGTCAAACAATTGAGTCAAACAGCAGCTAGTAGAAAAAAATACAGTAAAAAGAGCAAATGGTTAAATTAAAAATGCAAATTGAAAAAGCTTAAGACTTAAAAAAGGAACGAAAGTCCAAGGTTACTCTTTTACTGAAGGTATCTGAGTTAAAAATTAAATTAATGGTGGCCAAGAGGTGCATGGTGGTTAAGGTGTTGGACTCCCACTTGGCCAAGTTCAAGTCCCAGACCTGGTGGCTTGCTTTCTCACTTTTGTTCTTTCTTTCTTTGGTGAGCACATATGCCCTATAGCAAATTAAAAATAATTGGGACCAGGAGATGGTGTAATGATTAGTCACTGGACTCCCATGTAGTTGACCATGGTTCGAGTCCCAAATCCAGTGACATAAAACTCACACTGAGCAGGTGTGCATGCATGCCCAGGATCATGGAAGGAGAATGGAGAAGAGGGTACTGCAGCATGGCCATCCCCCATGGCAGATGATTTCTCACTTTGTCTCTCTGCTTCTCTGTCTCTTCGGCAAGGGCATGTGCCCTATAGCAAAAATCTCCTTAAAAATAAATAAATAAATAATGTCCTATATTTGAAATCAGACATAGAATGGATAAAATAACTACTCTCAAGCTATTAGTACCTACTGAAAGAAGGGAAAATTCTAATCACATATTATGAGGAGTAATACACATCAATTCTGTATACTAGTTATTTCTGTGCCAAGGTTAGGATAGTGGTACCAAAAAAAGTGATAAAACAGCATCTTTTGTCGATAATAACACTCTTGCAAGACTATGTAAAGTAACAATCAAGTAGGACAACTCTCTTGTGTTCTTTTTCCCTATTTTTTTGTGTCCTACTTTTTCAAGAGGAATACCACATACGGAAGAAACCTTATAAACAGTCAAAAAGACAGAATGGGTACTATGTAGCTTCTGTCCCCCTCATTTATTATGCGTGAACACCATATGAAAGCTAACCTAAATAGAATTTTCATTCCTATAACTTAAAATATCTATTGTTTCATCTGTAAGACTCAGATATCAGATGGTTTTGATAAGCCTAGGTTTATATATTTTTTGACCTCCATTAGTAAAGAATAATACTAGCGTAAAGTCTATGACATACAAATCAAAAGTAAAGAGAACCAACAGTTGCAGAAAAATGATCTTTGACCTCGTCTTCAACAATGTGATCTAAGTACTGATACCAGACAACCTTCAGCCCTCCCAACTCCTAACATACATACACACAACCCTCCCCAACCTCCATATTAGGATTAAATTAGGAAATGCAATGTATTTTACTTTACCTTTTTAATTCAGAAAGCCTGGATTCAATAGTTTCTTGTTTTATTTGAACCTTCTGAGCACTACTTATAATTTTTGTTAAATCTTCCTGACGAATTTTATTTTCTTCTGGTTTTGATGATGAAACCTTACAAAAAGCAAATATTAAAAATCAAATAAACATACATGATTGTAATCAAAATCTTCCATAGTATAAGAAGTTTTTGAAGGCTACTCAAGAAGTGAGATCTGGTTTCAAAAAGCCCAGTATGGAATTCTAGACAAAGAGTAAATTTCATAGTTCAATGGGAGAAGAAGCAAGAAGCTTACATGTTTTCTTTTTCTTTTTAACACAGGTAAGTAAAAGCAGAACTATTTTAGGGTCTTTTTTTCCTTACGTTATGCAATTTCCCCAAGCACTGTTATTACTATATCCCACATTAAATTTAGGCAGTAACAGCTGCAAGCTAGATGATTTTTTTTCACAGTCTACCTCCCCTTTTATGAATTAGATAAAAATTCCTTATTTAAGCAAAAGATATCATTCCTTTGAAAATGTATTACTGAATGCCCAGTATGTGCAAAAGAAATCTCTGGGATATAAATATACAACAGAGAACTACAGAAAAAGCTCTCCAGGGAAGCTTATCTTCTAGCAGAAGCTTACTTTTAGCTAACTTAGGCACAAGCCTTCCCATTATAATGGAAGACTCTGCACTTTCAGTCAAAATGTAAACATTTTCCTTTCCTCTAGAAAATGTTTGAGACTGGCCCTCAGTATAGTTGAACACAGAGACTGAAAAAAAAAAAAAGGAAAGTATTAGTCCAATTCACTGGGAAAAAAAAACCTTGTTATTTCTGTACATTCATAATTTCAACAGTTAAAATAAATTTTGAACAGGTATACTATATGTCAATACCCTAATTAGCTGATGTCATAGTTTACCTTCCTTTTAATGTTCTCTAACAAGTCATCCTGGCCTTGTTTGAAGTAAGGATGCTGAAATTCAACAGGACCATCTCTTTCCTGCTTTACAATTCCAGAGTCAATATGTACTACTTTACGGAAACCATCTGAAAAACATTCAAAATTCACATAATTAAAATAGACAAAAGTAAAAAACTACTCTTTTGTATGAAATATATTTTCTTTTATCATCCTAATAGGAAAAAATTATTAAACAATGGTTAATAACAGCACTCCAAATAAGCCACTGTTCATACTCACACATATTCAGCTGCCTCACAAAGCTTGCCATGTTATTGTGCTTGAAGTACTTGGGAAGAATTTCTTTTGCAAACCTTTGTTCATCCAAGACCAGAAAACTTTGGCCATTCTGGGGGAAAAAAAATAGGAGATGAATTAGCTAAAGTCCTCTGAACCCAAAAATGGACTAGGACAGTCCTTCTGTAATACCTTCAGATCAACATTCTATCTGGTAATAGCAATAAGAAACAAACTGCAATAGTGCCAAATAAAAATTGAGCTATTTGATGTCAACCTAAAAAGTTTAAGAATAGAATATGCCTCAAACCAAAAGTGAAATCATATTCTACAACAAAATACTGAAAGAATTTTCATTAAGTCAGATATGAGAAAGGAAATACATTATGTAACCAGCATATTTAATATTGCTTTGAAACTACTACGAAAGACAAAAATAAATGAGATAAATTTCAAGAGGAGGCTGCATTTTGTCATTATTTGCAGAAGACATAATTATATCTTCATCAACTGAAAAACTATTAAGAGAATTCAATGAAATATACTGTTACTAATGTAATATTAAAAAGTCACTAGTGGGGTCAGCAGATGGTATGTAGGTTAAGGCACTAGACCCTAAAAGGCCAACTGCATGGTCTGGGTCCTGGACCTAGAGGCTTGAAAATCATGCCAGGCACTAGTGTGTATGCACTCCAAATTTCAAAATACTGGAGGAGAAGGGATTGTGTCATGGTCAACCCCTGAGGGTGATTTCTTACTTTCCCTCTCTCTCTCTCTGGTGGGCACATACACCCTATAACAAAACTGGGGAAACAAAAAGTATCATTAGTATATTTCCATGCAAAAATAAACAACTCAAAACATACTACTTAAATACAGTAATTAAAACACCTTGTACTGGCATGATGACAAACATACAGATCTATGGAGTAGACAGCCCAGAAATAAACTCTGTCAAAAAAATTTCTGACAAGAGGTGCAAGACCATTCAATAAGTAAATGACAGTCTTAAAAAAATGGTACTGGGAAAACCGGATATCCACATGCCTACCTATAAACTTGGACCCTTAGGTGGTACCTTATACAAAAGTTAACTCAAAGTTGGGGTGTGGTGGTGCCCGCACTATGGCAAAAGTTAACTTGAAGTGGATCAAAGCTCTGAACGTAAGAGTTGTAACTATAAAAATCTTTGAGGAGAAAAGCTCATAACATTAGATTTACCCAGCAATGATTTCTTGAATATGACACTAAAAATACAGGCAACAAAAATAAAAACAGACAAATGAGAATAATGGGACTATATCAATTTAAAAACTTCTGTGCAAAAACCCCTATCAAAAGGCAATGCACAGAATGGGAGAAAAGATCGGCAAATCATATACATGAAAAGAGATTGAGTGGCCGAAGAGGCGGCGCGAGCGCCCGCCACCGTGAGCCTCGCGCTGTGCTAGGAAATGTGGGACATGTGGATTTGGGATATGAATTCATTTGAAAAACCATTGTTGGGGTATGAACGTGATTTCTGATGAAACTGGATTGGAATAATTTTCATGATCTTTGTATATATACACACACACACACACACACACACACATATTTTAAAATTTTGCATTTGACTTAAAATGCCATGAGAAAATTTGCATATTGCAAGGTGGTCCTAGCCACCTCCTTGATTTGTGTACTCTTGGATATGTTCCTGCTGCTTTACTTCAGTGAGTGCAACAAATGTGATGAGAAAAAGGAGAGAGGACTTCCTGCTGGAGATGTTCTAGAGCCAGTACAAAAGCCTCATGAAGGTCCCGGAGAAATGGGGAAACCAGCTGACATTCCCAAGGAGGATCAAGAAAAGATCAAAGAGATGTTTAAAATCAATCAGTTCAACTTAATGGCAAGTGAGATGATAGCACTCAACAGATCTTTACCTGATGTTAGAAGGGTGTAAAACAAAGGTGTATCCAGATAACCTTCCTACTACCAGCGTGGTGATTGCATTCCACAATGAGGCGTGGAGCACACTTCTGCGAACTGTTCATAGTGTCATTAATCGCTCACCAAGACACATGATAGAAGAAGTTGTTCTAGTAGATGATGCCAGTGAAAGTTTTTTTGAAAAGGCCATTAGAGTTATGTGAAAAAACTAAAAGTACCAGTTCACATCACTGGAATGGAGCAATGCTCTGGGTTGATCAGAGCTAGATTAAAAGGAGCTGCCATGTCTAAAGGCCAAGTGATCACCTTCTTGGACGCTCACTGTGAGTGCACAGTGAGGTGGCTGGAGCCTCTGCTCGCCAGGATCAAACATGACAGGAAAACAGTAGTATGCGCCATCATTGACGTGATCAGTGACAATACTTTTGAGTACATGGCAGGCTCAGATATGACTTTCGGGGGCTTTCACTGAAAGCTGAATTTTCGCTGGTATCCTGTTCCCCAACGAGAAATGGACAGAAGGAAAGGGGATCGGACTCTTCCTGTCAGGACACCTACAATGGCAGGAGGCCTTTTTTCAATAGACAGAGATAAATTGGAACATATGATGCTAGAATGGATATTTGGGGAAGAGAAAACCTAGAAATTTCCTTTAGGATTTGGCAGTGTGGAGGAACTTTGGAAATTGTTACGTGCTCACATGTTGGACATGTGTTTCGGAAAGCGACACCTTACACGTTTCCAGGAGGCACAGAGCAGATGATCAATAAAAACAACAGATGGTTTGCAGAAATATGGATGAATGAATTCAAGAATTTCTTCTATATAATTTTCCAGGTGTTACAAATGTAGATTATGGCAATATATCATCAAGACTTGGTCTTAGACACAGACTACAATGCAAACCATTCTCTTGGTATCTAGAGAATATTTATCCTGGTTCTCAAATTACACGTCACTATTTCTCATTGGGAGAGATACGAAACGTGGAAACAAATCAGACAACATGGCTAGAAAAGAGAACGAGAAAGTTGGCATTTTTAATTGTCGTGGTATGGGAGGTAATCAGGTTTTCTCGTACACTGCCAACAAAGAAATTAGGACAACCTTTGCTTGGATGTTTCCAAACTTAATGGCCCAGTCACCATGCTCAAATGCCACCACCTAAAAGGCAATCAGCTTTGGGAGTACAACCCAGTGAAATTAACCCTATAGCATGTGAACAGTAATCAGTGCCCAGATAAAGCCACAGAAGAGGACAGCCAGGTGCCCAGCATTAGAGACTGCAACAGAAGCCGGTCCCAGCAATGGCTTCTTCAAAATGTTACCCTTCCAGAAATATTCTGAGACCAAATTTATGAAATGTAAAAAGAAAAAAAGAAAAAAATACAGATTGACTGGGCTACCTCAGCATACATTTCTGCCACACTCAAGTGGCAAAAAAGGAAAAGTGCTTTCCTCTGCAGGATGTAAGGTTTATCAGCCATTAAAACTTAGACTCCTCTAGCTTTTCACTAGCTGTGAACCAGCCTTCCTGTCAACGGACGTGAAGCTGCATAGTAGGGAGATTGTGCACACTGATGTTTACAAGACTGAAAGAGTTTTTCATCAAGACGACGGGAAAGAACATTCAGACAGTGAAACAATCAACGAAATGTGCTTTCTGGAGAGCTGTACCGTTCCTGGTCTGCTTGCACGTTGGTATTTTCTGCTAAGTGTGCTGTCACAATGAAGAGATGTCCAAGGATTTTTTTCCTGATTAGAACTGGTAGCTAGTATACTAAATATTGATATAAAAATAAAGAACTGGAACAAGATTCAGAATCATAAAAAGAATGTTTTTACAACAATAAAAACTATATAAAACAGGGTTTAAAGGAAATTAAAACAGAACTAAGAGAAGTACAATTTGTTGGGGCCAGCAGTTAGCATAATGGCTATGTCGCTGGACTCTCCCATGTAGTCAACCGCAGTTCGCGTCCTGGACCCAGTGGCTTAAAACTCATGCCGGGCGCGTGTGCGTGTGTGCCCAAGACCCCGAGAAGAGAATGGAGGAGAAAGGATTGCGGCGTTGCCATCCACCCCGGGGGGTGATTTCTCACTTTCTGTCTCTCTGGCGAACGCACGCGTCCTATAGCAAAAACCTCTACCAAAACAAAAAGTACAATTTGTTATAGTATAGTATCAAATTTCTATATAGATTTTATACCTCAGTGGGGAAAAAATAACTGATTCCAATGACATTTTGTTTTCATATGTGATAGTCATGGATGCTTTTATTTTCCTTGGGTTGCTGAATTGAGCTGTTTAAAAAAAGCCTCTTTCAACATAGTTTTAATTTCTTTCTATTTTTTTATTTGGTTTATGGGCTGTTGGAATTGTAAAACTGCCTTTTAAAAATGGAAATTTAACATAATGTCTGGTCTCAAATGAACTAGTTAGATAACTCAGTTGCTCTTGGGTCAACTGGGCTTATAGACTTTCTCATAAATCTCTTTCTCTCTCTCACACACAAACACACACACATATACACACACATACAATCATAAACAAAAAAAATTTCCTATCACATTTTCAACCTCTTACCTTGATTCAACTGATTATACTTAATACCCAAGATTCATGTTACTGTACTACAGATTTGTTTCACAGCAATAAACCTTCAGTTCTTAGTTTATAATCCCACTTAACAAAAGGTCTGCAGAAGTGATTTATTATTTGGGTATTTGGAGATAATATATTTGATGGGTTTTTGGAAAACCTTTTTCACTCCATACCAGATATACTTCATTGTCAAGTGCATATTTAGATTAGATTCTTGAATTGTAATGTTGATTTTTTTTTTTTTTTTTTTAATAAAATTTGACTGAAAATGTTAAAAAAAAAAAAAAAAGGAAAGAGATTAACACCCAGAAGTTATATAGAACTTCTTCCATTAAAAAACAACCCCTCCTCGAGAGTAGTAGATGGTGTAATGGTTACATTGCTGGACTCCCACATAGTATAAAGCTGTTCAAGTCCTGTACCTGGTGGCTTAAAACTCACGCTGGGCACGTGTTGCATGCATGCCCAAAATCTCAAGAGAAGGGATCAGCAGTTAGCATAATGGCTATGTCACTGGACTCCCATGTAGTCAACCGTGGTTCGTGTCCTGGACCCGGTGGCTTAAATCTCACGCTGGGTGTGCCCAAGATCCCGAGAGGAGAATGGAGGAGAAAGGATTGCGGCATGGCCATCCCCCATGGGGGGTGATTTCTCACTTTCTGTCTGTCTGGCGAGCGCAAGAGCCCTATAGCAAAAACCTCTTTAAAAAAAAAGGGGGCCAGCAGGTGGTGTGGCGGATAAGGGCGCTGGATTCCCACATGGCCAACCATGGTTCAAGTCCTGGACCTGGTGGCTTGCTTTCTCACTTTCCCTTTCTATCTCTCTCTCATCAAATAAAGAAAAAAAAATAACAATAACAAATGGAAATAAATAAATAATTCTTTAAAAAAAAATCCTGGGAGGAAAAGTCAGGAGAAGGGATTGTGGCACAGCCATGTCTGGGGGGTGGTGGGGGGGTGTGGGGGGTGAGTGATTTCTCACTTTCTGTCTCTGTCTCTCCAACAAGCATGAAAAAAAATAAATAAATAAAAAAGCTCCTCCAAAACACCTGATTAAAAAACAAGCAAAGGACTTGAGTAGATATTTTCCCCAAAAGACTGTTTACAAATAACCAAGCACAGAAAAAGATGGTCAATATAACTCATTTGTGAAATAACAATCAAAACCACAATGCTACCACTTCACATAACCACTATAATTGTTACTGTGTTAAAAAAAATGGAAAAAAAAAATGTGTTAGTGAGTATGTGAAGAAACTGGAACCCTTGTATGCTGTTGCTACAGAAGTAAAGTGTTAGTGAGTATGTGAAGAAATTGGAACCCTTGTATGCTGTTGCTACAGAAGTAAAATAGTGCAGCTGCTGTGCAAAACAGTATGATGGTCTCTCAAATGGTAACCACGTAATTCCCATGTGACCCAGCAATTCCAGTTCTAGATACATATTCAAAAAACAAAAAAGAGGGTAGGAGGGTCGGATCCACAGCCTATCTTTAAGGAAGCAGGACACCAATGGCCAACCATGGTTTGAATCCTGGCCCTGCTATCTGGAAAAATATGCCAGATACATGTGTAAGCTTGCCCTGAAACCCAACAGGACAGAGAAATTAACAAGGGGAATTGCATTGTAACCTTGTTCCCATGGGGGTGCTTTCTCCTTCCCTTTTTCTCTGGTGAGAACACCCACCCTCTGGCAATTTGAAAAAAGGAAAAAAAAAAATTGAAAAAAATTCACAGAAGCCAAAAAGTACAAGCAACCTAAACATCCACTGATAGATGAATAAACATAATGTGATACGTATATAAAATATTACTCAAGCCAAACAAAATTCTGACATAAGCTATAACATGGAAAAACCTTCAAGACATGCTAAATAAAATATGCCAATCACAAAAGGACAAACACTGTACGATTCACTATCCAGAACAGCTAATTTTATAGAGATAGAAAGTAGAAAGGTAGTATTCAGGGGAGAGAATGCAGTTGGAAATTACAGTCTAATGGGTATGAAGTTCCAGTTTAAAAAGATAAAAAATATTCTGGAGATAGATGGTGTGATGGTAACATAACAAAGTGATGGTACTAAATGCCACTGAACTGTACTGTAAAAGATGGCTAAAATGGTAATTTTATATTCTGCATATATTACAATAAAAAGTTTCAAAACTAACATTGATTAAAAGATCCCAGGAATAACAGAAATATTTCAAATACCTAAAAATAAGATATTTATTTTAAAAATAAGATATTTATTTGTTTTAAAAATAGATAGGATCTTTGAAAATACTAAAATTGCAGAGGGATATAAGGAAAACAAATGCAGTCTTATAAAGCTCTGAATTCTCCCTAAATTAACCAATACATACAATTCGTATTTATAAAGAGATTTTTGAAATAATCTATCACAACCATATATTAGGTACTTAAGTTCATGCATGTAAATAACTTTATCACAATAGGCAAGGAAATATTGAAGAAAATGGGGTAAACAGTGTTACCTCTATCCTGCACAAATGATAATATTACAGTATTTACAAGAATTTGGTATTAAAAAACAGATAATTAAATAGATAAATGGGCAGACTAGAGGGGACAGAAGCAGAAGCAAATCTATATAAAGATTTAATAAATAATGAGTAAAAATGACATTCAAATCAGGTGGGGATGTGGTAAAAAGATTTATAAATTTTCCATTTGAGAGGAAGAAAAGGTCAGTGATACCTCAATTTTTACAATAATCTTTTGGAAACATGACATACCCATATGGTCTTTTATCAATACACAAAAGTTTCTTGTATTTCTAGTTATCAGTCACAGCTAGACATCTATTTTTAAATAAAACATACTACTTATGTATTAGATATTTAGGAAGAAATTTAACAGAGATGTTAAGACCTAATTGAAAATAATTACAAAATATTGTTAAACAATAAAATGAATTTAGAAGTAGTCCTTGTTCATGGCATATTTCATAAAAATATTTACTTTTGAGGCTAGTCCCAGAGTGCTATGGTTAAGTACACATCAGGAGCTGGGGCCCACACTACCAACCATGGCTCAATTTCTGGTCCTGGTGGCTTGAAAAACATGCAGGGTGTATATGCATGCGTATATGCCCAAAATGCTGATGAGATGGAAAAATGCAGGAAAAAATGTTGTTTTGTGACCATGTCCCATTGGGGAAGGTAGGGATGCTTTCTCTTGGGAGCTCACACAGTTTTTATACTTCTAATACAATTCCAGTAAAAATCTCAATAGGCTCTTTAATGAACCTTGATTTTAAAATATGTATTAAAAATCATAGACGCATAATAGTCAATGCACTCCTGAACACTGGTTACCCTAAAGACTTTTTATAAAGCAATAGCAACTAAAACACTGTGATAGAAGGAAGGATAAACTATTCAGTGAAACAGAATCCAGAAACAAAATCACATAATCTGTTACGTACTGAATGTTTGAGTTCCGCCAAAATTCCTATTTTAATGCCCTAACTTTTGACCTGATAGCATTTGGACAAGGGGCCTTTGGAGGTAATTAGGTTTAAATTATCATAAAAGTTGGGAACCAGCAGTTAGCGTAATGGCTATGTCGCTGGAGTCCCATGTGGTCGACCGCGGTTCGCATCCCAGACCCGGTGGCTTAAAACTCACGCCAGGCGCGTGTGCGTGCGTGCCCAAGATCCCGAGAGGAGAGTGGAGGAGAAGGGATTGCAGCGTGACCATCCCCCCTGGGGGGGTGATTTCTCACTTTCTGTCTCTATCTCTCTCTCTCTGGCGAGCGCACACGCCCTATAGTGAAAACCTCTCCAAAAAAAAAAAAAATATCATAAAAGTGGAGCTCTCATGTTGGCATTAGCATCCTTAAAAGAAAAAGAGAGACCAGAGCTCTTTTCTCCTCCAGCTTTGTGAAGACACAAGGAGAAAGCAGCTGTGGCAAACCAGAGGAATTTCTAACTGAAGAAATAAATCTACCAGGACCTTGATCTTGGACTGCCCATTCCCAAACCTTAAGAAATAAATTCCTGGTTACTTTTTAATTGTTAAGGGTACTGGTGCTCACAAGAAAGAAATGAAAGGTACCCCAAATAGAGTATGGTCATATCACAATCTTTGCCCCTCTACTTCTCCATCCTATCAAGATTTTGGGTGCACACACATGCTCCTGTTGTGTTTTCAAGCCACTGGGGCCAGAATCTGAACTAGCGAGCCATGTGAAATCTGGCTCCCAAATTCATTATTTAAGCCTTTCAGTCAATGGTATTTTGTTATGGCAGCCCAACTAAGACAATATCCACATGTAACTGTGAAACAAGACAGAAGTGGCCATATGAATCAATGGGAAAAAGAGGAACCAGTCAATAAATGTTCTACACAATATATGAAAAATAAGAGAAACTGGATCTCTCATATCACACATAAAAAAATCAACTCCATGTGTATTGAAAACTTAGCTATAAAGTGTAAAAATTTAAAACTTTTAGAAGAAAAGAAGTGAGATGGAAAAGTCTTTTATCTGTTAGAGTAGGTAGAGAAAGACAATTTGAAGAAAAAAAATGAACAACGAATAAAGAATATGTTTTAGTAAAATTACAACCTTACATTTACCAAAAAAAAAAAAAAAAAAAAAGGAGGGGGAGGGTGGAAGATAAGCCACAAACTGGGAGAAGAGGTAGACAACACATATATCTAAGAAATACATAGAGCATTAAAGAAAAATCTGCAAATAATAGAAGACCGATAGAAAAATGGGCAAAACAAACATTTCATAGAATAGGAAATACAAATGACCAATAAACCTGAGAGTTTAGAGTTTATTACTAAACAGGGAAATATAAATAAAAACTTCTTAGGAATAACATTTTACATCCACTATACTGGTACAAATTAAAAAGAATGATCGTATCCAGTTTTGAAGAAGAAGTGGATTAATGGAGAACTTCACACATGATTAACAGGAGAATAAGCTGGTTTGATATCTCTGGAAAACAATTTGCTTTATCTCAAGGTTAAATATTTCATACCCTGTCTTGCAGCAATTCATATTGATATACAACCTTAGAGAAATGCTTGCTTAAATACACCGGGAGAGGTAAAGAAGAGTATTTTTAATAGCGTGTAACATGGATGATGATCTTAAAAAATTTTTTCATCAACTGCTCTGATTTTACTCCCTTGATTTTCTTTTTTTTGCTGCTACTTCTCAGTATCCTCTGCTAGCTTTTCCTTTTCTTTATATTCTCTAATTATCTTCTCAAGTGATTTCATTCAGTCACATGGCTTTACCATTCACAAGCTCAAAATTCCACCCTGAATACCAGTATATATAACCAGTTAGTTATTCATTCAACATTTCCACTCAAATTTTTCAGAGTACGAAGTCAGTCAAGCTATTCAGAAATACTCTCCTTCCCACTACTGCACTTCCCCACCCCTTTTGAAATTAGGTGTGGCCAAATGACTAAGTGTGGTCAATCAAATACAAGGAAAATAGAACAATTTGAAGTAATATTTGTGATCCATTTTTTAATGTCAAAGTTAATAAGCCTAACAATCACCAACCTGCCTTTTTTCTAATCTAATATCTCAACAAATCGATTCTGATGGTCAGGCCGAATCTATGATTGATTCATAATTATTATGTCCCTCTTGCAAACACAGTCAACTTACCAGCAAGTTCTGTAGCTTTGCCTTCAAAGTAGGTATTAAATCTAATTACTTTTCATCAACTATACCGCTACTACCCTCATCTCAGCCAACACTATTTTAAGCATCATATTGGAAAACTGAATAGTCTTCTAACTGGTTCCCTCATTCCCAATCTCCTCACCACAGCACTAAGGTCCTATACCATCTGTTCCTCTCTACCACCCTGACCTCACTCTGCTTTTTCTGATGAAATTTCAGCCAGATGGGCCTTCTTGCTTCCTTGAACATCTACCACCCTGACCTCACTCTGCTTTTTCTGATGAAATTCCAGCCAGATGGGCCTTCTTGCTTCCTTGAACATACTGTATTCAAGGCCTTTACCTGCCTTCTCTCTGTCTACCCCATCCTTTTTCATCATCAAGGTCTATTTTCAAATGTCACCTCCTTAGAGAGGTTTCCCTCATCACTCAACCCAAAATATCCACAAATCCCAGTGAATTTACCTGCCAGTTTTCAATTTATTGCTCAAAATTTATTCTTCATTGTCTGCTCTGCAAATATGGAGTTAGATCCCTTAAATATCTTTCCTATTATAACTGCTGTGATGCTATGCTTGGTCACTAGGGGATACCAGAGATGTATTACAAAAGGAAGGGGTTCTCCTTCCTGGTTCCAGGGTGACCTTGGCAGGCTCCTGTAGTGCAAGCAGTACCTAGCTATTGTAATACATGCTGTCAGCAGCACCCAAAGGCTAGCATCTATCCCTGGAAGTCTCTCTCCTTTGCAAAGTCTCAAAGAATATCTCTAGCAAGAAATCTCCCCATAAACAGTTTCCTAGGATAGAGGCTGACAAATTTTTTTCATAAAAGTCAAATAGTAAATATTTTAGGCTTACAGATCAATCATACTCTTCCTTTACAGTAAGCAAATGGTAATAGACAATATGTAAACAGACTGGGCATGGTTATGCTGAAAGTAAACTTTATTTATAAAACAGATGGCTGATCCATGGGCTATAGTTTGCCAATCTCTAATCTTCAGGTTATATTTCTGAGCAAGTTTTGAAATACGATTTCCATTAAGCTCTGCTAGTCATTTATCTGGTGAGACATGGCCATAGTCTCTTGAACAAGATGAGAATTTTAGCACTGTGGGGAAGAATTCTTACTAAGGTACCCTGTATCTCAGCTTTTTCAGTAATGGCTACTGCAGGCCAGCAGGTGGCAATGAAGTTAATGTAGCTGGATCCCACATGGCCAACTCTGCATTTTGAGTCCTAGACCTAGTGGCTTGAAAATCACACTGGGTAAGTGTGCATGCATGCTTGACCAAAGTGCAGAGAGAAGAGATTGTGGCACAGTCATCCCCCACAGGAGGTGATTTCTCACTTTCCCTCTCTCTCTGTCTCTCTCCAATGAGTGTTCACACCCTATAGTCAAAATTTTAAAAACTACCAAAAAAAAAAAATTGTGGCTGTTTCTTGTTACTATTCCTATATTTTTTAGAGCTTTATTTAAAATTTGTTGATAGTAGTAATTCTAATAAACTTCTTCTATGGAAAATACTGTGCAGCTTCTGTCTTCTTAAAAAGACCCTAACCAGTACACTGTTAGTACTCTTTCTTTATGGGATTTACCACTAACTGAAATTTTATGTACTTGCTTAATTCTTGTGTTTTTTGACAGAGCAGATGCATGAGAGAGATAAGCTGAGAGAAACAAACACCTTCTACCCCTTTAGGCCTGGTCACACTGAAATCCCCTTCCTTTAGTCCCCCAGCTCAGCAAGATCCTGAGCAGGCACACAGCTCAGGCTGACCAGATCAGGCACTTGAACTGCAGTTGGCTTATGGCTTCCATCTCCATAGTCCAACACACTACTGACTGTGTCACAGAGGCTGGGCTATATGTTTGCTTACTTAACTATTCTCCACTGGAATACAGACTCCATGAAGGCAGGTGCTTTACTTCACCATCAAATTAATTCTAAGTATGTAGCACACTGTCTAGTTATAACAGATTTACAATTATTTGTGACTGACTGGGTAAATGAATCTTTATCCAAATATACTGAATTATATTTTCAAAATATGAACTCTTGGATTGTACCAAATAAAAAGATAAATATTTCCTATTTATATCTGCTCTTTCACACATATCCATTATTCATTCATATCATTCTATATCTCTGTTTATGGCATTCCTTCAATTCCTTCTCTAAAATTAGTAAATGGGAACCAACAGTTAGCATAATGGCTATGTCGCTGGACTCCCACGTAGACGTCCGCAGTTCACGTCCCGGACCCAGTGGCTTAAAACTCATGCCGGGCGCGTGTGCATGCATGCCCAAGATCCTGAGAGGAGAATGGAGGAGAAGGGACTGCGGCGTGACCATCCCTCCTGGGGGGTGATTTCTCACTTTCTGTCTCTATGTCTCTCTCTCTCTGTCTGGCGAGCGCACATGCCCTATAGCAAAAACCTCTCCCCCCACAAAAAAAAAAGAAAAAAAAATAGTAAATAAACTCTTTGAGTGCCAAAAAGTGCCATTTCAGTGCTATTGAAACATGTGAGTCTCAAGCAATAAAACAGAGTTCTCCCTCTCCCTGAACATTATAAGGGGCAGAAAGTCACTGTATACTAGGAGGTGGGAGACTGGTACCTCTTCCTTAAACCTTATGGCAAGCTTCCAAATAGTAGTAACAGCTGTTACTTCCCAAATTAACCTCTTGGCACTCTTGATTTAGAACACTGAAAATATTCTAACACTTCAGTCCCATTACTTTAAAACTCTTTTCAGGATATGTGTAACTGCTTAACAACGAGTCTTTA
This sequence comes from Tupaia belangeri chinensis, assembly GCF_000334495.1. Classification (NCBI taxonomy): domain Eukaryota; kingdom Metazoa; phylum Chordata; class Mammalia; order Scandentia; family Tupaiidae; genus Tupaia; species Tupaia belangeri. The sequence continues at coordinate 483,223 of NW_006209642.1, forward strand.
ACATCTTAATGTTCACCAACCATTTCTTCTGAGTCTTTAGCTTATTTTCTTTCTTAGGTATATAAATTAAAAATACTTGCAAACACATTTTTCAACTTTTCTGTAACATTTCCCATCTAAGTTGGATTTTAACCCCATTCTGCCACACTTACGGCCTTTGTATTCATTTTGTAATAATAAAATAATACAGTGGTTGCTGGGACATTTAAGATAAGCTTAGTACAACTGGGAAGTCTAAGGGCCTACTGCTCCATTCATTCAAAACAGCTAGAAAACACTGGAGGAAAAAAATCTGGCTTTGCTCCCTCTCCCTCCTACTTATTTTCTGATTCATCTCTCTGATTTGAGAGGTAGAGACAATGTCAAAGGGCACAAAAATGTGGAACAGATGGAGTCTTTAGTGGAAATCACTTCATCTTCTCAAGCAATCTGAGAAACAAAGGTAACAACACTGACAAAATAATGACTATTCAGTTCTTTTCTTCTTTTATACTGCTTCACTTCAACATACACCGACTATCAAATTTCATTAACAGTAAAGGCTGTTCTTCACTATCAATGACAAGAATTTCCATTTAACCTCCACAATCTCCTGTCTCTGAATATCAAGTTTCCCCATTTGCTTTCAAGCTAAACATGTGCCCTCTCTTTGGGACTCTATTACATTTAAAACGGCTGTAAGTTGTTAAAGAGAGTACTCTCTTGATTCTGAGGATACACTGGCCATAAGAGCCAAAAATAGCTATATAAAATTTAAAAGTTACAGGAAATATAAAAAAGAAAGAAAAAAAACTTTTATTTTTGGAGAAAATAAGGGAAAATCAAAATATGTACAATATAGGGACCAGCAGATGGCGTACTAGTTAATGTCGCTGGATTCTCTGTAGTTGACTGTGTTTAGTGTCTTGGACGGGGCAACTTAAAACTCATGCAGGACGTGTGTACATACATGCCCAAGATCCTGAGAGGAGAATGGAAGAGAAGGGATTGAGGCATGGCCATTCCCCAAGGGGAGTGATTTCTCGCTTTTTGTCTCTCTCTGGTGAGCACACACACCCTAGCAAAAATATCTCTAAAAAATATAAAATAAAATATATACAATATGTTCTCTTAGATTTTGGATCTAAAGACATTTTTCTTATTTTAAGAGTCTACCACATTTAGTGTAATTTTATGGCTTAGAATACTGTATTTTTATAGTTATTAATGAAAATGAATATATTTTACTTTTAAATTTTGTCATAAGTTTTATGGAAAACTAATGTTATAAAAACTTACAAATATTAATCTAAGCTTTCCATGCAACTAGTAACTTTTCCTTCCTTGCCTTACACTCAAACAAGAAGAGTAAATTATTTTCCTCCAGTGGGAAAACCAAAAAAATTGCATAAAAGATTGTTGGTTCCCAAAACATCTTTTTCTTCCAAAGGCCTTAACATGATTTTCACTCAGATAGTATAAATGCTAAATTACCTTAACAGATATTCGACACACCAAGTTTGAAGGAAACCAGAAAATAACCATAAACAGTAACTTTTGAAAGATGAGAGTAACTTACTTGGGCTGAGAATGGAAGAGAAGGGATTGAGGCATGGCCATTCCCCAAGGGGAGTGATTTCTCGCTTTTTGTCTCTCTCTGGTGAGCACACACACCCTAGCAAAAATATCTCTAAAAAATATAAAATAAAATATATACAATATGTTCTCTTAGATTTTGGATCTAAAGACATTTTTCTTATTTTAAGAGTCTACCACATTTAGTGTAATTTTATGGCTTAGAATACTGTATTTTTATAGTTATTAATGAAAATGAATATATTTTACTTTTAAATTTTGTCATAAGTTTTATGGAAAACTAATGTTATAAAAACTTACAAATATTAATCTAAGCTTTCCATGCAACTAGTAACTTTTCCTTCCTTGCCTTACACTCAAACAAGAAGAGTAAATTATTTTCCTCCAGTGGGAAAACCAAAAAAATTGCATAAAAGATTGTTGGTTCCCAAAACATCTTTTTCTTCCAAAGGCCTTAACATGATTTTCACTCAGATAGTATAAATGCTAAATTACCTTAACAGATATTCGACACACCAAGTTTGAAGGAAACCAGAAAATAACCATAAACAGTAACTTTTGAAAGATGAGAGTAACTTACTTGGGCTTTTCCATCTAATGTCACTGTTTAAAGTTTCACCCTTCAGTGTTAGCATTACTTTTAGAAAAATTTATGGGACAGCAACAGAGACAGCTGCCCTAATCAACTAGGTTTAGCCCTTTACAACCCAGAATTGCCCATCGACTTGAAGGACAACATTATAATATAAAAGTACATACCAGGCCAACCTGTATTAAGTTTAGTGCTGCTGGTAAGACACTCATCTGGCAGCTCAGAAATCTAGAGTGTCATCTCCAATTATGGTTTGCTGTATGATTAGGGATAAGTAATCTAACCTGTCCAAGCTTTGAACTTTCATGTACATAGGATGAGGCTAAACTACATAATCTGTAAGATTATTTTCAAATATAACTCTTTATCATTCCTACTATTCTCATTACAATTTCCAGGGATTTCCATTGAGTTACTGAATATTTATTAAACACCTACTGTGTCTCTGGTACAGACAGCGACCCTGACCTCACTGCATTTATGTTTTGTCTGACTGGCCTATTCAAAAATTAGTAGTCAAAACATAATAATAGGATAAATGAGAATATTTGACTTAGAATTAATAAAATGATGAGTTTATGTAATAGTATTGATATGAAGTTCTACACATTTGATAAACCCACAAAATAAGAACATTAAAAGTAATCTGACTAATGAGGATTCATTAGACCTATTACTGATAAAATATTTTAATTAAAACCAAATACTAGTATATTTAGGTACTATTTTCAGACACTTAAAAAACAAAGAAGGTCTATCTAAGGCAAAAAGGCATGATAAAGTCAGCTTGGGTGGAGACAGAATCTCAGACCAATCTCCAACAAGAATACATGCCTGTGTAACAGTCTGTACCGATCCATCCTTGTCAACTTTTAATCCTTCTGACTGATGAAAAAGCATGAGACATCTGTTTATTTTAAGTACATGCTGGTGGCCGGCTTCATTATTTTCACCTTTCTCTGTACAACTGTACAAAGAATTCATCAAGTATTTAGGACACACACAAAATGCACCCCCTTGAACTAAAAAGACAACTCAGGTGATATGAACACAAGAAAATTAAATTCTTGAAGGGAGTTAAAAAAAAAAAATCAATGACATTAATATAAGGTAAGACAGGTTGTAAGGGTAGGCAAAACTTCCTGAACTCAATATGGTGCACCCTGTTAAGATAAAAGTAAATAAAACTGAGAGTCCCTATTAAGAGGAACAGAAAAGAAAACGGAGAGGAGACATTTATTCAGCACTTAACAGGTGCCACACACTCACTATGCAGGTAGTTTTCACTTATTCTTCTCAAGAACTCTATACATGAAAATAGCACCAAGCAGGTGATCCTCTACAAGAGAAAACCACTCCCCTCATAAAATGATTTCAAAGGACCAAGAAGGAGTCTCTCACAAAACACACTGTTGACATAACAATCACTCTACTCTGCATGTTTGTGTATGGAAATAATAGAACAGAGGTCTTAGGTCACCTAGGCAACCCATCCATCTTAAGGATGCTGAAATTTAGCTAGAAAAGGTGCTTGACAAAGGTCGACACTTATTTGGGAGCAAAGTTGGAATCACACCAATAATATAGACATTCATATGCCATTCTACTGGTAACTGTGAAATTTAGTTATCTAATTTAGCTCCTCACTAAGTTACTAAACACTTGCCTAGTGGGACTCTATTAAAATAATCATAAAAACCCGTTTGGACAAATATCCCCAGTATCTCCCAACAATAATCTGCCTTTTGGTAAAAACCCATGGAGGAGGAGGAACCTGCGTTGGAACATTTCCCTCCTTCCCCGAGTGCCCTCCTCAGAGAGATCCCAGATGCAGAGCCTGTCCATGAACGCGCGCGCGCGCGTGCAATCAGGTCGCTGAGGTAAAGCTTTCCTCAGATAAACCCCCGCGTAGACGATCCCGGTCCCGGGCTCCCAGCCCTCGTCGCGATTCGCGACCCCGCGAGCCGGCGGGGAAGACGGAGGATGGGTGGGCAGCG
>NW_006209642.1:488731-497382 GCF_000334495.1 Tupaia belangeri chinensis
GCGCAGCGAGGCTCGGAGGCCTGGCTGCCGCACGTGACGGACAAGTCTCAGTGCTCCGCCTGTGTGCGCTGGTCCCGCGCCCGGTCCCACTCCTGACCAATCCCAGGAGCCAACTGCATCACAAGGAAAACCGATTGGATGTGGCGAACGTGAAGAGGGTGGGAGCAGAAAGGGGTGCTGCCTTCCCATTCGCCTTTTATGCCTAGCCCTCACGCTAGCGGACCTTTGGCTTAGGGTCCGGTGTTGTGGTGGTTTCGCGTGGGAATATCTGAGGATCCGTGGGCTGTGGTTTGATGGATAGGAACAGTCCTTGGGGACCTTTCACTCATATTTTTGCCAAGCCAAGTGTGGTTTGAACTGGAAGAAGAAATAATTCACATGGAGGAAAACAGCTTTCAAGCGTGATGTGGTAGGCCCCAAATTGAAACTGCCTTTAAAAATGGCCCATTTAAAATGTGTCTGTCAAAAGAGTTTAAACAAGGAGTTATAGGTAGCACGTTACCTGCCGTTTTTAATTCAGCAAACCTCAATTCCTACTATAATTTGTGCCCTACTTAAAAAGAAATCGTCTTATTCATATTACTTTAGTCAATTAAAGTAACTGTTCCTGTATTTGCTTTACAGATATATTGTTTACCTGAGATAGTTCGGCATAGTAGGAAAAGAAAATATTAGATGAGATAGCAGATTTCAGTTTAGACTCAGCTTTTATGGACATTTCACTGTAATTACGCTAGTACTGTTTGATTTAGAGCAATTCTTTAACCTATTGGTGTCCATTTTTAAAGGTTTTTTCACTGAGGATAAGAATATCCTTTCGGTGGACCAGCAGTTAGCGTAATGGCTATGTCGCTGGACTCACATGTAGTCGACCGTGTCGGAGTCCCGGACCCGTGGCTTAAACTCACATCGGGTGTGTGTGCGAGCGTGCCCAAGATCCCGAGAGGAGAATGGAGGAGGAGAAGGGATTGCAGCGTGGCCATCCCCTCTGGGGGGGTGGGGGGGAAGGTGATTTCTCTCGCTCGCGCTAGCTCCCCCTCTCTCTCTCTCTCTCTTTTTCTGGCGTGCGCATGCGCCCTGTAGCAGAAACCTCTCCAAAAAAGAAATATAAATATATATATACTTTCATCCATCACAAGTGGCTTTAATAACATAATAGCTGTAAAAAGGCTTAGAAAATGCAAATACTTCTACAAAGTTAAATGTTTATTTTTTTTGATAGGTTTTTTTTTCCGCTCTAGGGCGCATGCGCTCTCCAGACAGAGAGAGACATAGAGACAGAAAGCGAGAAATCACCCCCCAGGGGGGATGGTCATGCCACAATCCCTTCTCCTCCATTCTCCTCTGGGGATCTTGGGCATGCACGCACACGCGCCCGGCGTGAGTTCTAAGCCACCCGGTCCAGGACAGGAACCTCGGTCGTCTACGTGGGAGTCCAGCGACATAGCCATTACGCTAACTGCTGGTTCCCCAATTTTTTACAAAAATCAGAATGTGAAAAAAAATTGCAAACAAATCAGAGATAAAGACATACAAAATTTGAAATGGGATTGGTTTACCTCGTGGATGTATATAAAATAGTACATTAAAAATATAATATACTCACTTCCAAAGAAGGAATATTTGGTGAATACTGCACACATGTTTAGAGTTAGTCTGTTTGCTGAAGCAAAATCAGATATGAGGAAGTATATGTGTTGTAAAGAAATCGATATTTGATGAGCCTTCATATGTGCTAATAGGCTTTACATATGCTGTGTCACTTCATCCTCACATCAACCCACTAAACTAAATCTTATCTTTTTGATGAAGATTCTGAGGCTCAAAAGTTAAGTAATTTGCCTAATCACTGGTAGTAAATTTGAGATGATATTTGTACTTTATTAAACTCAAAAACCTGTACTTTTTCCTTTGAATACTGGTTTCAGCATTTCAAAACTCAAGATGTTATATTCTTATTCAAAAATCAAGATGAACATATTAACAATCATTAATGGTGAAAAAATAAGAATAAATGTATGGTATAAAAGAAAAGTTTGAATAGACAGAAGTTAATGAATGAAGGTGGTAGGAGACGATTTCACAAGAACTTAAGTTGGATTTTGAAGCACAGACTCATTTGGATAGATAAATGGAAGACAACCAAGACCAACCAAAAAGTAAAAGAGCATGTCTGTCTGTGGAGGCTGCCGGCATGGGAGGTAAAATTGATAATGCCTGAGGGGAAGATGTGACTTACCTTCATGGCATTGTGTGATTTCCATGGTAAAAACAAACAAAAAAGTGTTGTTAGATAAAACCAAAAACTCATCTCTGGGCATTGAATCTGTATTGTTACAGGTCTGTGCTTAGCAGGAAGCTTTGGACTTAGTTTAATGTTTTGCTTTCACCTTCTTGAAATTCTTAATTTTTGAGTAAGGTACTCCACGTTTTCATTTTGTACCACAGATTATGTAGCTGGTCTTTTTCTAGTGTATAGTATCTTATAGATCAGTGAATTCCAAACTTACGCAGGAATCTGAAACACATGGAGATGGAAGTCTATGAATAAACAAATGAACAGATGTCATTTATCAGGTAGTATTTGTAGTAAGACAAGCAAAGGTGATTAGTTATTAACCAGATAAATCATAGCACCAGGAAACTGATGATGTATTAAAATCACCTGCTTGGGATTGTTATTAAAACCATATCTTACCATAGTCTGAGGCGTACATTTTTTCCTTTATACCAGTATGCCACAAGCTTTAACCTACATCGGAATCACCTGGATGACTTTTGGAAAAAGATTGCTGGCCCCCACTTCCCACCCCTGGGCACTGTACTAAGTCTGGAATACAGGCTAAGAGTTTGTAACAAGTTCCCAAGCGATGCAAATACTGCTGACTCTGAGGCCACATTCTGAGATCCACTGTTACAGAGGAAAAAATTGGTAAACTGAAGGGAAGCTTACCCTTAGCCATGTACAGACTTGTTACCTTTCGCCTCTTAACAAAATTCAGATGTTTTAGGAATAATTTAAGCTATATTTTTATACGAGTTTAATTCTTAAAATTTATTGTTATTAATAAACTTTCTGAAAAATGAAGTATTAACTATAGATAATTTGGGGAAAAAGAAAATCCCAATTTATGGGGTTATTTTGAAAACTGGAAAAGGAAGAAAAGCAAACCAAAGACGATCTCACAATTTGCCACCTGTATATCCCAGAAATATCACAAGAAACAGATTTGAGCCAGTGCCAACCATTTTGACATGTTTACAATATTAGAGCATTAAAATGTCACTTTCTTAAAGGAGTTGACTTTATATTTCTACAGCTAGACTATTTCCATAGCTCTATTGCAGTCTAGAGTATAAGATTCAGAGTAACATTAGGAAATATGAATGATTGAGACTTTTGCCTAGGAAATAGAAAAGCCTATTGTGAAGCAAGTCAATGCCTCAAAGCACCTGATTCAGACTGCTACAAATTCTATCCAATCAATTATGCGAAACTAATTGGAATCAAGAGTGCAGCCAGAATCAGATTTTTAAAAAATAATTATTTTTTATTATCATTGTTATTATTATTCTAAATATGCTATAGGGCACATGCAGTCACCAGAGAGAGAGGAAGTGAGAAAGCAAGCTGCCAGCTCTGGGACTTGAGCCATGTGGGAATCTAGGTCTTAAACACCACACTACCTGCTGGCCATTAGCTTTTAAAGATTACTTTTAAGGATAAAACAATTGAAGCCAAAGATGAACTTCATAGAGGTTTCTACCCATATTCCTATCTGCACAAGATGCGGATTTCCTTCAATTTTGGAATCACCTATGGGATCTTGGGCAAATTGCATAACATTTCCCTTCCCTAGTTTTTTATATATAAAACGTTAGTGAAAATATCTCCTATATTCCTGTCATAAGGTGATTTTGAAGATCATAACAGTCCATTTTTACCATCTTTACAGATATCTTTCTAAACCACAAATCTGAGAAGTTCACTTCTTGACTTAAAACCATTCTGTGAGGAAGTGAGAAAGCAAGCTGCCAGCTCTGGGACTTGAGCCATGTGGGAATCTAGGTCTTAAACACCACACTACCTGCTGGCCATTAGCTTTTAAAGATTACTTTTAAGGATAAAACAATTGAAGCCAAAGATGAACTTCATAGAGGTTTCTACCCATATTCCTATCTGCACAAGATGCGGATTTCCTTCAATTTTGGAATCACCTATGGGATCTTGGGCAAATTGCATAACATTTCCCTTCCCTAGTTTTTTATATATAAAACGTTAGTGAAAATATCTCCTATATTCCTGTCATAAGGTGATTTTGAAGATCATAACAGTCCATTTTTACCATCTTTACAGATATCTTTCTAAACCACAAATCTGAGAAGTTCACTTCTTGACTTAAAACCATTCTGTGGCTTCCCATATCTTCTATAATAGAATGAATTCAGACTCCTTAAGATGGCATAAAAGGCCTATGATCTGATGCCATCTACCATTCCAGTCCTTGTCTACCACTCTTCACAAATATCTTACCCTTAGCCATAACTACAATTGCTTGTAATAAACTTTTTGCTCATGTTCTTTCACACCTCTGTGTATTTCCACAAGCATTTGCCTCTACCTGGAGAGCCTTTTCTATTCTCTGGTTACCTCCAAGAACTCTTTAACTGTTAAGGTCAGATACAATTATATACAGAAGTAATCTCTTATGTAAAATTTTCCTTACCAACCTTTATAGCATTTATTACAGCATATTTATTTATTTACATGTATTTTTTTCATACCAGACAAACTTCTTCAACATAAAAACTATATATTTACATTCATTTACCTATAATGTCTTTCACAGTGCCTGATTTACGTTAAACTCACAATGAATAGATGTGGAATTAACACATAAATACATGAAGTTCTACTTATCCATTTAGTCCTCCACAACCCCTAAATCTGGATCAGTTATTTCTTCCATATATTCTCATAGCTTGGGGAACTTGACCTTCATACTGTTTACCTCACTGTTGTTGCTCATTTACTTTTTAGTAACCTTCACTAGAATGGCAGATTGTGCTTGCATTATCTGCATATTGCATTGCATGTATATATCCTTAGCACTGAACACAGTGCTAATGGCATAGGAATTGTTCAGTAAGTATCTGTTGAATGAATAATTTCAATTTTTTGAAATCTTTGGATAAAATGTACTCTACCTAATAATTAACAACTATTATATCTCTGTCAGTATAAACTGTTTTGTTTACAAGAAAAGAAAACTAGAGAGGAGAGTTTAAGGTTAACTCAACTGAGAGGCATATGCATGAGGAGGTAAATGACGGATGTTAATGGACTATCACAGAGGCCCAGGTTTGAGGTAATTTATTTCGTCAAGGCAAATGACAGTCGCAAAATTTTTCAGGACCCTCGGGTAAGCTTTGAGTCAGAGCCAGGAGAATGTGAAAGTTAATTTTTTAAAATTTTCAAAAAAATATAAAAAGTAAATTCCTTTTTGTAAGGCTACAACTTACATGTAGACAACACTGCCCTGAGGAGCTTCATACAAGGGAAATGTGTTAATACCAATGTAACAAACTTGGGCTAGATTTCCTGTCCGTTAAACTCCTGTTCTGTGCTAGTTTGTTAGACTCCAACCAGTCCCTCCACTAGAGTGACAAACTAGTTCAGATTTGCACAGGACTTTTCTGTTTTTAGGTCTGATAGTTCTTACATCTCAAATAATTCCTCAGTTTCAGGTGAACCAGGATAAATGGTCACCCTAACTCTTACCTCTTCCAGTTATTGATGTTGGACAGGCAGCAGAGGCCCAAGCAAGGTATTGTACAACAGCTAGTGTTGATGAAGGACTCTTAAAAACTCCACGTGCAGCCTTTTGTTTGTTTTTGCTATGGGGTGCATGCACTTGCCAGAGAGAGAGACAGAGAAAGTGATAAAGCATCCCCTGAAGGGATGGCCATTCTGCAATCCTTTCTGCTTAACTTTCCTCTCGGAAATTTGGGCATGCATGCACAAACACCCAGCTTGCTTACTAGCTGCCAATCTGGGACTCAAAGCACTCATTTGACCATGTGAGAACCAAGTCACCTCAACTACCACACCACTGGCTGCTCCTTTTTGGTCCATTCTTTTTTTTTTTTTTTTTTTTTTTTTTTTGAGTTTTTGCTATAGGGCCTGTGCGCTCGCCAGAAAGGCAGAGAGAGACAGAGAGATAGAAAGTGAGAAATCACCTACCGGGGGGATGACCACGCTGCAATCCCCTCTCCATTCTCCTCTTGAGATCTTGGGCATGCACGCACACAGACCCGGCGTGAGTTTAAGACACTGAGTCTGGGACTCGAACCATGGTCGACTACATGTGAGTCCAGCAACATAGCCATTACACCAACTGCTGGTTCCCTTTTCAGCTCAGTCTTTAACCTTCCTGGAAAAAAGTGTGAAGGTACTCTTTCACAGGCATTCCAATAGCTAGCTCATAAAGGAATCTCGAGGTTCTACTGAAGTCCCATATACAATGTTGGTAAGAAAGAAAGCTCAAAGCCTGAAAACTTAAAGGACTGAAAGAAATCATTAGGAAAATGTAGTGGATCAGAGAAATGACATGTAATACAAGCAGTCCGTTATTTCCACTAGAATAGAATCAACTTCTGACTTGAGTTTTCACTTGCCTGGGACTGGTTTTGTTCCAAATGGAGGTGGCGGCCAAGGTAGACTGGGGGTGTTTGGAATTCTTCTCTCTAGATAGTGATGGTTAAGTGATCATTGTATTCAACTCTTGTTAAGGAAATCTTTGAGCTACCATAGAGATTTAATGAACTGAGTTATATGGCTTAAGTAAAGAAATCTACTAATACCTCAAATATTAGTTTAAACTGGCTAAACTGGCTTCAGTGAGGAGTTAGACACTGTTATGGCTGTGTATCTTAATCTGAGAAGTGGGTAGTGAGAGGTGGAATATTTCTAATCTCTTTAAGTTTAGTCAAATGCTATAAGTGACATCCAGGTACCAGCAGTAAAGAGAGATGTCTTTGCTATTCTGTGTGCTCAAAAGTGCTAAGTGGTACTGTAGAGATTAAACAGAAGCTCAAGCTACCACTTTCTTGAGAAGGCAGCGGAGGTATAAAATTTTGACCTTTCAGAGAAAGTCTGGCATTGTCTGAATCAAGGACTTAATGGATCACATTAAAGAATTGCTAATTAATGGTAGAAATCTTGATGTATAAAGCCTTCGTAAATGGTGATTGTTAATTTACTGTAATTACTTTAAATACTACTATTTATAAGCTATGATACTTCATTGTAACCTTCAGCTTCCTGATAGTTAACAGTTGAAATACCCTAAATAGGAATGCATACTCCAAGGGTGGTTAATTAGTATTTGAAAGACAAATCAACAAAGTTGAAGACTATATCTTTTTTTTTAATTATTTAATTTTATTTATTTATTCACTTATTTTCATTTGACGAGAGAAAGAGAGAGAGAGAGAGAGAGAAAGTGGGAAAGAAATAAAGCTAGACACCAGGTCCAGGACTTGAACTGTGGTCTTAACCACCATGCCACCTGCTGACCCCTGAAGACTATACCTTAATTTTTCTTTTCTTTGTTTGATAAACACCAAAGTTCTGTTAATTAGGATAATAGGTGAGAAAATAATTTTTTCTTTGGTAAATGGATGAAATTTATGTGTATTGGCTAAAAATAAGGTGTTGACTTTCCCCACTCTGGACTGAAATGGAAATCTAGATGTCACCAGGTCCAGGACTTGAACTGTGGTCTTAACCACCATGCCACCTGCTGACCCCTGAAGACTATACCTTAATTTTTCTTTTCTTTGTTTGATAAACACCAAAGTTCTGTTAATTAGGATAATAGGTGAGAAAATAATTTTTTCTTTGGTAAATGGATGAAATTTATGTGTATTGGCTAAAAATAAGGTGTTGACTTTCCCCACTCTGGACTGAAATGGAAATCTAGATGTCTTGAGCCAGTAACCTATGCCCTCCTGAAGGTGCCCTGACATTAGGATTCTCTGAAATCCTGTATTCAAAGGATTTGAATGGCCTGGAGCAAAAATGAAATGGAGGCCCATATACTGTATTTCAGAACATTTTAAGTCACAAATTAAGTTAATGAACTGTTAAATAAAATGCGTTCTATTCTCTTGTTTTGATAAATATCTTTGAATTGACAATATTAAAAGATGTATAAAGCCATAGTTTTCATAAGACACCAGACTGGCAAAATATCCAGGAAGATGACATCTAATTATGATTGTCTGATGTTTTATTGATGGAGCAGAGATGCTTTAGATGATTAATAAAATAAAGATATAAAATTTATAAGCTATATGTTTATTCTATAACATTATTTTTCTTGCTTTTGTATCAGGGAAGTCACTAGTTAGGTTGTCAGAATCAAGATTATCACACAATCTGTTCTATTGATGGTAATGATCAAAGGATTAAAATGTAATTATATTCAAAGAACAATAATATTTGAAAACCAAGTTTGAGTATATTTTTTAAACATTTAAAGTTAAAAATAAAAAGCTAAAGTTATGTTAATTTGTTTTTAAGTTATTAAATATTTAGATTTATGTCATAAAATTTAAATTAAATATACAATTAAATTAATAAATTT
>NW_006209642.1:497397-536753 GCF_000334495.1 Tupaia belangeri chinensis
TAAAAATAAAATTATATTAATAAATTTTAAATTTTAAATAAAATTATTTACATAAATTTGACCTTTTAAATTTAATACTTTGAAAGCAAAACTGAATCATATTAAGTGCTTAAAAATAAACTTTTCTGGGACCATCAGTTAGCGTAATGGCTATGTCGCTGGACTCCCACGTAGTTGACTGTGGTTCAAGTCCCGGACCCGGTGGCATAAAACTCAAGCCAGGCATGTGTGCGTGCGTGTCCAAGATCCTGAGAGGAGAAAGAAGGAGAAGGGACTGTGGCATGGTCATCCCCCTGGGAGGGTGATTTCTTGCTTTCTGTCTCTCTGTCTCTCTCTGTCTGGTGAGCACACACCCCTATACCAAAAACAAACAAACAAACAAACAAAAACTCTCCAAAAATAAAAAATAAAAAAATAAACTTTTCTTCACTCTGAAGCAGCTTCCGTCTCTGACATGGGCAGGTAGTGGCACAACCTAGAGACCTTGTTTTTCAAGGTCATAGGAGAAGCATTTTCCTGGCATTGTCAGTCACTGGAGTAGTGTTTAGGGTAGCACTATGGTAACAATTAAATGCTGAATCCCAAGTTACACATGTACCCACCCATGTGTTCCTTAATAAATTTAGTTTTTATGATATTTAGAGTTCTCTAAAGTACTGGCTCAAGTCAGAGATCTCTCCTATGTAAAGTAAAAAGGTGACACTACTACTTACAGTAAATTTTGCCACCTGTCAAACTTAGATGAAATCTGCTGTGTGGTACTATACCATGTTTATTTTTTTTTGACTGGTTTATTTCACATAGTGTAATGTCTTCAAGGTCCATCCATGTTGTATCATGTGTTACAGTTCCCTTCCTTTTTAAGGCTGAGTAATACTTCTTTGTATGCATATTTCACGTTTAGTTTAGCTATTCATTGTCAATGTACACTTGCGTTATATCCACCTTTTAGCTATTGTGAATAATGCTGTTATGAACATACATAACTTTATGCATTTTGCTTTTCTCATTTGACAATGCATGATGGAAATTCTTTCAAGTCAAATTAAATAGCTACAATTTATTCCTTTTAATGATTCCATAGTATCCCGTGGTATATATGCAGTATGATGTTTTCAGTCATCCTGCTGATGAGCATCCACTTTGTTGCAAGGCTTTTAATTTTCACTCTAAAAAGTACTGAAAAACAAACAAACAAACAAACAAAAAAACCTTCTTAAGCACAAATCCTTCAATACCAGTGCTTTTATTTATCTGGATTAGAAATTCAGATTTTCATGTACAAACATATAAAAAAGAGTCCTTCTGATAAAAAAAAGTCCTATGCATTTGAACGAACAGAGTACTATTGTGTATGTATCCAACACTATGCTGCTCCTAGCAACCACGAATGTCAATAATCATACTTCTATGGCAATAGCAAATGTTTAAGCTTAACAGAGAAGAATATGATATTTGGTGCATGAGGGAGATTTCACCATGGGTTAGAAATGAAAAGAGATCCCTTTATTCTTTGGTATGTTCATAACACATTAATGTGAAGCCAAGAAACAATAATTTTTACTCCATGTGACTTTTCAGGCATTGTTAGCTGAAGATACATTGTATGTCACCTTTAAACCAATTCAGTTTTAGCTTATTTTTCACTGGATTCGTTTATAATTGTCAGTAACTATCCCCTATTATCCTACTCAGCTGTGAGGAAAAAAAAAATAAGGGGGGGGGAGGCCAGTGCTTAGAGATATTTATCAGAATTGAGACCCAAAGAGGTTTGATCACATTCTCACAAGTTCACAATAATCCATCATTTATACATGTATATGTTGGTCTAATTTAAAACTGTAGCATTTTGAAGCCTATGCCTTTCTTCCACATCATTTGGAATTTACCCTATGATGACACTAAAGGAATGTGAACCAAACCCGACATCCCAAATTTCTTAAATTGGGTGTGCTTGGAGTGAATACTTGGCATCCCCAGGCTGAAGTGGCAGTTTTTCCTTTTGACACCTTTACTTCTCTTCAAAACTATGGTGGGATGGCAGTGATAGTTTTATGATTTACACTCCATTCCCATGCTAGGTGCCCTGCCTCTAGTACTCACTCATTTGACTAGACTGCTTCTTTGACCCTTACCAGGGTCTACCACAAACTGACTTTGGAGGCCAGTTAGCAACACTAAGTCTTAGAAGATGCAATTAAGTTTTGCTTTTCCTGTGGTGATTTTTTTCTATTAAAATTTTATTTACTTATTTAGACAGGCAGACAGACAGATACACAGACCAAAAAGGGACAGAGTGAGTGAGAGAGAGAGCCAAGAGAGAGAAGTGAGAAAGCAAGCCACCAGGTCAGGGATTGGAAACCTAGTCTGCCATGTGGGAGTCCAGCACCCTTTACTACCACACCACTTGCTGGCCCCCATGATGACTGTTTGAATGTTTTCAAAATATAAAAATTTGCGGTGCGATGTCCTCCTTACCCTCCAGGCACCTGCCAGTGGGAGTCCCCTGTCCACCACTACCCGCCTTCTCCTGCCACTGCCATGCTGCCCGCCGAGCTGCTCTGTCGCCCAGGCCTGGGCCATCTGGTGCGACAGGCCGGTGCTTGCGCCGAGACCACTGCCACGCCGGGCCCTGCCACCTGGCTGGCCCAGATGTCCTTCACCTTCGCCACCCGCATGCAGGTGTTCTTCAACGGTACCAACGGCCGGCAGGTGGATGTGCCCACGTTGACTGGGCCCTTCGGCATCCTGGCATCCCACGTGCCCACTCTGCAGGTCCTATGGCCCGGGCTGGTGATGGTCATGCCGAGGGTGGCACCACCTCTAAGTACTTTGCGGCTCCATCACCGTGAACGCCAACTCCTCCCTGCAGCTGCTGGCGGAGGAGACCGTGATGCTGGACCTGGGCGCAGACAAGGCCAACTTGGAGAAGACACATTCGGGGCTATCGTGGGCAGTGAACGAGGCCAGGAGAGTCGAGATCCAGATACTCATCAAGACCAACATGGTCCTGGTGAAAGCCCTGGAGTAGTGGGCTTGTCGCGGAGACCAGCTGAGAACGCCCTGTCCCAGCCAGTGCTTGGTTGTTGGGTGCACTGGCCTTGAGTCTTGTTCCAACTATTTGGTGTGTTTTCAGATGCTCTTTGTTATGGGCCGGGTAGTGTCCCCTCAAATTTCATACTGAGCCCCAGTATCTCTGACAATTTCCTGTGCCAGGAATGCTTAGAATGTGCCTAGTTGGGGGTTATAGTGCCTTTAAAATATAATTAAGGTAAAATGAGGCCATGGGGTAGGCCTAATCCCGTTCACTAGATATCCTTATAAGAAGGGAGGTCAGGTAATCATGTGAGGACACAGAGAGAAGGCAGCCATTTGTACTCCAAGAAAAGAGGAATACAGATCTGTTTATACTTGGATTTAGGTCTACAGATTTAGGTCTACAGAGCTTTGAGAAAATAAATTTCCATTGTTCAACCCATCCAGTCTGTGGTATTTTATTATGACAGCACTCACAAACTAATACACTAGGTGAGTGAGCAGTGCAGCAGCCTAACTATCCTTTGGCTTTCTTTTCTTGGCTATTGGTCCTGGCATGGGTAGGAAAGAAGTTGAACTTACTGAATACTATGATTGGGTCTGCTGATAACCACTCCCATCTGTCCTACTCCCTGGCTCCTTTTCCTAGCCCTAGTCATCCTTGTTCACTCTTTCTCCTCTGCACACTATTATTACAGAAAGTCCTGCAGCTGAGAATGCTAATGTACTCTCTGCTGAACGCTCATGACCTTCAACTATGCCAAAATCTCAGACCAACTAAAAATTACAACTACTATGAATATAAAAATAACTTTAATTAAAATATTTTATTTACCCCTCTGACTTATAATGACTGGATAAACTGATAAACATATTTTAATGGGCATTAATACTTTTTATTTTAATAAGCTATAGTCAATGGTGAGACATTAAGGCATTATTCTAAGCCTAGGTAAATAGAGAATTATTCTATTCACTACTACATTCTAGAATTAAGACCATCACTGTATTTTCCATTAACCATAACAAGATTAATGAATATGCAACATTGATACCTAAGAAGAAAATTAATTGATTACTGATATTTCGGATGTTGTCAAATGATTTGTTTGCTAGCCTCCTGCTGTCTTTTTAAATTTTTTTTTCTTTATGAGAGAAGACGTGATAGCAAGAGACAGGCATTTTAAAAATTAATTAATTTTTAAAATTAATTTAAATTTTTAATAAATTAATTAATTTTAAAAATTTGCCATAGGGTATGTGCACTCAGCAGAGAGAGAAAGAAAGGGAAAGTGAGAAATCACCTTCCAGAGGGGAGGGCCACACCATAATCCCTACTACTCTGTTCTCACAAGTTTTTGGGCACACACACACACATGTGCCTGGTGTTTTTTTCAAGCCACTGGGTCCAGGACTCAAACTGCATAGTTGGCCATGCGGAATCGAGCCACCTTAACCACTATGCCACCTTAATCATGATGCCACCTGTCTGGCTTGAGACTGGCACTCTTGTCAGAGTTTTGTTACATCACTGTCTCTTTCTTCCACTTAATTAGGCTCTTGAGTGTGTGTCCTCGATGTGCAGTGTGTGGCTTCCAACACTGCAGAAGGCCAGGTCTTCCTCCTGCATTTAAATAATCTTTTAATATGTAATTACATGACTTTATGCTCCCTACTTGTTTATTTTTTGTAAGATTTGATAATACACTTAATTTTCTAGGATGTGCTACTAGAAAAGGAAGGACTTAATTCTGTTTTGTTTGGAATCTTACCAAGAGTTATTCACATTAATATATGATATCTATTTTAAACTGCAACTGTACATCAGAACACTTCTATGAGCAAAACTTTGCAAAGGCTCTTTGTCTTCAATGCCTATAAGCACCTATGTGATTAAGATTAGTCTTGGGTATAGGGGTTCCTGTTTTACTTCTTTTCCTGGTCTCATTTCTTTAAGAGTACTATTATAGATTCATTATTCCTCAAACATGTCAAAAACACCTTACCTGAGGGCCTTTGTACTGACAGCTTCTTCAGGAATACTTTTTCCTTTCTTTCTTCTTTTTTTTTTTTTTTTTTTTTTTAAGAGAGAGATTTTTGCTATAAGGTATGTGCACTCACCAGAGAGACAGAAAGCAAGAAATCACTCTTAAGGGGAAGATGCCATGCCACAATCCCTTCTTGTTCATTTTCCTCTCCAGACATCGGGCATGCATGCACACATGCTCAGTGTTAGAATTAGGCCTCCAGGTCAGGGACTCGAACTATGGTCAACTACATGGGAATCCAGCAACATAACCATTATGTCATTTGTTGGTCCCAGGAGTACTTTTTCCTTAGATATCCTCAGAGATAAGTCTTCATCTCTCTTCCAAACTTTGCTCAAATGTCATCTTTTATATAAGGCCTGTCTTGTCTCTCTGTCTCTCCAGCAAGTGCATGAGCCCTGTAGCAAAAATCTTTCTTTAAAAAAAGAACAACAACAAACGAACAAATAAAAGCAGATTTTTATGTGACACTCTATCAACTAAGTTAATAATCTAAGCTGGCTAAATGACTTGGCATAGAGACAGGCTCAATTTAGAGATGCATTATCTCTACTCCAAGTTAGCAAAGAAAGGGCCACTCATGGGGGTCAAGAAAGATGTAGGCTTGTCCTTAAAAATGTGAAATAAAATCAAGGTATCTTATTGCTATTATAAACTTTAATTCCTTCAATAATAAAGTGTTATGCAAGATTTTTCATATAACCTGTAAAAAAAGGATTTGTTTCACCACTGGAAAATTTCAATATCAATATATTTTGAAATTTTACAATAAAATTGCAGAATTCCAATTTGCAAAATCGCTCAGTTATTCACCTCCTATTAATCAATTTTTGACATTTGATAGCTTCTGCTAGATTTCTTTGGCTAATTCTAGAAATGTGCATTTTTTTTAGTGTATTCTTTAATGCCAGAGAATATAAGGATGAATAAAATAAAGAGAGAGAGAGAGAGAAAGAGAACTCTCCGACGGGGGCCCGGCCATGCCACAATCCTTTTTTCTTCAATTCTTTAGGAAATTATAATCTAATAAGACACAAAATCAGGATCCTGGGCAAATATGTATACCTGGCATAATTTAGGAGCTGCCAGGGCTGGGATTTGAACCCTGGTCAGTCACATGAGATCTGGCTTCTTCTGCACAGTGTTTAACTGTTGTACTATGGAGCTGGACTGCATAATTATGCATTTTATTTTCTTATTCTTACTTTGCATTTTTATAATTGTTCTTCCTATATAATACACTGAGTTTTTTGTTTTAAATTTTCTACAGGGTGTGTATGCTCACCAGAGACAGATAGAAAGAGAGAGAGAGAGAGTGAGAAATCATACATCCTCTCAGGGGGATGAGCACACTGCTATATCTTTCCCTCTATTCTCCTCTTGGGATATTGGGCATGTATGCACATGTGCCCAATATTTTTTTAGTTGCCAGTTTTCAGATTCAAGCCATGCAATTAGCCATGTGGGATCCAGCTGCCTGAACCTCCACACCACCTGCTAGCTCTATAAAACACTGTTTATTCCCAAAATAAAAATTATTTTTCTAGCTGTATTAATGAAGATATTATAGAAGATATTATAGAAGAAACAGTATGGACCTGAAGTTTGGCCTACATGGATCTGAATTCTAGTTTTGCCATTGCTTGTAAAGAAGTGACTGTAGACCTTTCTGAGCCTCGCTCCTTTACTGTCCCTCATAAGGTTATTGTACAAATTTAAATGATGAATGCACTGTAGACAAGTAGTTATGTAATGGTAGAAATCCAATAAATGTTCTCTGATACTGTTGAATTACACTGAGATAGAAAAATACTGCTTATTTATTTGAAAAGTTCTTTCTAGATATCTCTTCAGCTTATCTATAATTTTCACTTTTGATTAATATGTGTGTGCAAGTTTACATTTTATGCTAATCACTTCATTTCTAAAATATGGACAATATTAATTAGCTTATCTAATGCTGCTTTGGGTGCCTACTGTGTGTCCTTAATCATATTAGTTCCACATACAAATAAAACAAATACACAGGGCAAGTCAATGGCGTAGTGGTTAAGGTGACTGGCTCTTACACGACTCACTGTGTGGTTTGAGTCTCAGCCTGATGGCTTGAAAGCATGCCAGGTATGTGTGCCTGCACACCCAAGAGCCCAGGAGGAGAATGAGGAGAAGAGATTGTGGTGTGGCCATCCCCCTGGAAGTACTTTCTCACTTTACTATCTCTCTTTCTATCTCTCTGGCAAGCGCACATGTCCTATAGGAAAAAATGATAAAAGTCTACAACACTTTGTTGTCCCTGCCAAAAGGAAATTATGATCTAATAAGACATAAAATGAAAGTACACAAAATAATTAGAGAACAATTAAATATTAGCTAGGTTACTTTATAGGCGGACTGTGAAAACATCAGAGTGGGTGGGAAAGATTGGGAAAGCCTTCACAGAAAGAACATAGAGTATCCTAAAAGATTAGGAAAGCCTTCACAGAGAATGTAGAGTATCTAATTGACCTATTATAAAAGCAACAATAGTAAGAATGCCTTTATTGAACTTAATATATTCCAAGAATAGGGACCAGCAGTTAGTATAATGGCTATGTCACTGGACTCCCACGTAGCTGCGGTTCACGTCCCAGACGCGGTGGCTTAAACTCACGCAGGGCGCGTGTGCGTGCGTGCTCAAGATCCGAAGAGGAGAATGGAGGAGAAGGGATTGTGGTGTGACCATCACCCCTGGGGGGTGATTTCTCTCTTTCTATCTCTCTGTATTTCTGGCGAGCACATGTGCCCTATAGCAAAAATCTCTAAATAAAGAAAAAAAATACATTCCAAGAATAGTGAAATTTACATCTGCTAACTTACTTAATTCTCACCAAACCTCTGTGATTTATGAATGAGGTACTTTCATCCCATTTTTCAAGGGAGGGAAGACGTGAAGAAAGGGTAAAGATTAATAATTGTGGTTTTAAATTTTTCCCACGAAGTCTACAGAAGGGTGGAAAAAGTTTACCAAAAGGTAGTTCTTATTGTCTAACAGATAATATACAGAATTCCCAGCTATTCTTCTTCATATACCTCTAGTTTCAGCATGAAAAAGCTATTCTCTCCTTCTGACTTGATGTCATTAAGTGAATAACTTAACAAGTGTTAATATCATTTATACTTAATGGTATTTTATCTGTCCTTCATGATTCTTGGCTGGCTATCTCCTTGTAAACCATTTTCATGTTAATGCCATATACAAGGGGAAAATATTGTGTTTTCTTATAATATACTGCCCTTATAGTTACATAAGCTTATTTCTTAGTATATTATAAAGCAACAAAGGAAAGGGACCATGTCATTTTGATTGTTATTTTCTTTATTCCTTATTGCTACTCCCAACCATGATACCCTGGTACATGTCTTATATACTGTGGTCATTCATTAAGTATTTGTAAAATAAGTAAATTAATTAGTACAGCCAGAGATATTGCTGTTCTTTCTTTGAAAAAAGTGGAAAAGAGGTAATTTTTCTATAAATGAAAAATAAAAACATTTAAAAAGATGGTGGCTTAGATTGTAGAAGAGAAAAACTTGGAAGAAAAAAAAGATAAATGAGAGGGAAATATGAAGAAATTATTAAAACAAATTTAAGAGTGTTCCAGCCATATAGAGCACATTCATGGATGCTCCTGCTCCAGAGCTGATACCACATGCAAGGCCTGGGTTTGATTCTTGGCCCACTTAAAAAGCCAGGCATGGTGGTGCACGCCTGTAGTCCCAGCTACTGGGGAGCCTGAGGAGGAAGATCTTGACATAGCAAGACCTTGTCTAAAAAAATAAAAAAAAAAGAAATTAAAGAGCAATAGAAAACAGGTTGAAATGAAATATGATAAATGATATGGTTACAAAAAGAAAGAACAAATGAGAATGTTTGATGAAAAGGAGTTGTGGAAACGGAAAAAAATATGACAAGCAAGTAAAATATAAGGGAAAAGAAATATATGAATGAAGAACATGTAAAAACACAAAAGAGTAGAGAGTAGTGAATAAGGAAAAAAAAAGGAATGCTCATCAAGTCCTTCATAGTAGAAGTAGTAAAAAATGAGGATTTATTTCAGTCTAACTGCCTCCCTCTCCTTTCCTTGTACTGATTGACAGTACTTGTAAGAGAAATAATGCTGACATATTTGAAAATGGGGTTTCTAAATATTTTAAAAGTAAATGTATAGAAAGATATTTTTCTAATTATTTTTGCCCTCCCCCCCAATATTTGGCAAGGATGGGTCCCATTTTAAAAAGTTTGGCATTTTCATAGAACTTTTGAGAATAAAGAAATCTCCCAATTATTTTAATCAATATGCTTTGCACACTCTCACAGTGAGGAGTTTTACATATGTAAACGGATAAATCCAAGTCTAGTGAGGTTGTAAAGAAATACAAGTCTTACTGACATTCACCAGTTGGCTTGAACCTTTAGCACCCTCTACTGTTTATGTTCTGTTACTGCTAAGACCTGTAAATGTGTGTAGAAATAGCTGATAAGAGCAATGTCTGCTACAGAAAGTTCAGTATCATTTTCAGAGATACCAAAATGGAGTTTAATATGTTTCATTTTCTAAGTTTTACTCTTCCAATACTAGAATTGCTCATTCTCATCACCAAACATACTTTAGAGAGCCATATTCAGATTTTCTTCTCTTAGTTAATATCAATTTTTTAAAATTAATATAAACACATTTAAGTGCACAGTTGCTAGAGACAGAGAGAGAGAAAATGACAAAGCATGCCGCCATGGGGCATGGTCAAATTGCAATCTTCTCTCATCCATCTCTCTCTTGTTTCAGGATTTTGGAGATGCATGCACATGCACTCAGCATATTTTTCAAGCCACCAGGCTAGGACTCAAACCACAGTAGGATATGTGGAATCAAACCACCAAAGCCACCAGGACATTGGCTGGTTATACCTATATATAGAGAGAGGTTTTTTTTTTTTTTTCTTTGCTATAGGACACATGCACTTGCCAGAGAGAGACGAAAACAGAGAGAGAGGGAAAGTGAGAAATTATCCCCCAGGGTGGATGGTCACACAGCAATCCTTTTTCCATTCTTCTTCATTTTCCTCTTAGGATCCTGGGAACACATGCTTATGAATCTGGCATGACTTTTAAGTCACAGGTTGTATAGTAAAAATCTTTAAAAAAAAACCCCAAAAAACAAAACTTTAATTCAATCTGATTGTACATACATTTTTGGTTTTGAGTAAAGCTTAAAAACCATTGTACATATTTAAATGTAGATTCTTTAGGTTTGTGAATTGATCAGTTTTAAAGATGTTTTAAATAAGTTATTTTTTGTTATCAGAGAAATCTGTATCCCTTGTTACCAGAAGAAAAATAATAAAAGGATAAATAACGATAATAAAAGGATAAATAATGAATATTGGCCCTATGTCTTCCTTCTCCATTTCCCACTAGTATCATTCAGGTAGAGGCACCTACATTTATTTGTCTGTGGCACTCACAATATGCCTGGTGCAATTGCAATTTTTTTAAATATATATTTTGATTAATTTCACAACAAAAAGCAGGAGATATGGACTATTATTCTCATTCTGCAGATAAGGAAATTGAGGCACAATGGAGTTAGATAACTTGGCTGTTACACACTTAGTATACTTCTATATTTCCAAAATGTCCCTGTATATCAGATCCTACATTTATAAATTTTCTATATTCTTTATGTCCTTGTTATGATAAATGAGCATTTATTTTTACCAAAAGTTTCTATATTCCCTGCCTATCAAGTGCTTTCACAAAAAAATAACTTTTGTCTTTTATGCTTTACCTTTAGTTTCTGATGCTTTACCTTTAATTTCTGAATTTTATGTGTTTAAAAATTTGTGTGTGTGTGTGGGAGTTTGCTATAGGGCATGTACGTTCGCCAGAAAGACGGAGAGACAGAAAGTGAGTAACCATCCCAGGGGAGATGGCCACACCGCAGCCCCTTCTCCTCCATTCTCCTCTTGGGATCTTGGGCATGCATGCACACGTGCCTGGCGTGAGTTTCACCAGGTCTGGGACTTGAACCGCAGTCAACCACGTGGGAGTCCAGCAACATAGCCATTATACCAACTGCTGGTCTCCTGAATTTTATGTTTTATATGACTTTGATTTCTTGTTTCTCCAATGATGGTGAGTATCTTGTATCTTTTTTTTTTCCCCTATACAACACAGGCAGTGCGGCTGCATGTCACTTCAGTTCCATTTTTCTCTTCCAACTGCCACCTCTTATCATCAGACTTTTGCTATAGTTCACACCGCTTGCATTAGACTCTATCACCACAGTACTTTAATATTTTGTCCATGGTTGATTCTTTTTTTTAAAATTATGTTATTTAACTTTATTTATTTATTTATTTACTTACTTCAATTTGACCATCAGAGGGGGGGAAGGGAGGGAGAGAGAGAGAGAGAGAGAGAGAGAGAAATTGAGAAAGCAGTAAGCCACCAGGTCCGGGACCTGAACCTAGTCTGCCATGTGGGAGTCCAGTACCTTAAACCACCCCGCCATCTGTCAGTCTCTCCTTGGTTGATTCTAAAATAATAATTTCAGTGGACATTGTTAACATCGTTATGATCATTTAAATATTGTTCACTAGTGAGACAAGCAGTGCATTGCATTTCCATTTACTTTCTTTTATAGCTGTTTCTTTCTTGGAGAATTTTTAAAATTTTTTCCTCTTTGCGTCATTTATTTTACTGCATTTTCAATTATGTTTAAACTCCTTGTCGTAGAGTCTATGATGTTGGGAACCTTTTCTCCACCTAGTTCTCCTGTGTGGACCTCCATTCTCCTGGCCACAGCTGTACACTTCGCTGTTCTAGTGCCCAGCTGTCAATCCTGGGACTCCCTCTTCACTGCTCTTTGGAGGAGGAGCCATTGCTTCCTGGCATTTTCTTCTTTATTGATTTATTCCTTCCTTTCCTAGGAATATATCCTGAAAGACTTCTTCAGGACCATCATAATAGCTAAACATTCTGATGCCTGAAATATTACTTACAAGTCTGAAATACTTCTTTTGTCTTCCTTCATGTTTAATTAATGAATTGTCTGCATATGGATTTCTATGTGGAAAACCATTTTCCCTCAGAATTTTGAAAATATTCTTTCATTGTTTTCTATCATGTCATACTGCTGATAATTCTGATGATGGTTTATGTTTTGTTTTCATTTAGGGAATTTGTTTTTATCTCCATACTAAAAAATTTAAATGGATTCTCTATATTTATTGTTCTGAGGTTTTATAATAATATGCTCAGCCTATATCTTTTTTTGTATTCATTGAGCCAGACACAACATGGGTTCTTTCTTTCTTTTCTTTTTTTTTTTGAGTAATTTTATTATTAATTAATTAATTTTACATGCATTCACTGTATATCATTACAGCATACAAAATAAATTTTCTCCTCCAGAATACACTGTATATTGGTTCAAAGATATTACCAAACATACTATCATCAACAAATAATTTTCCATTTCTCGTTTCTTATATATTTTAACTTTTACCCCCTTGATTCCCTCCCACTCATCTTCTGTCATTTCCCACCTCCTAGTATGGGCTCTTTCACTCTGTAGACTTTCTTTGCAGAAGCCATTCAACTGTAGGAAATGTTTTCCTATTATTTATTATTGTCACCTCTCTTCTATTATCTTCTCTCTTGCTTTTTTCCTTTTTCTTTTTCTCTTTCTTTGTCTTTCTTTCTCTTTTCTTTCCTTTTTTTATTTTGCTAGAGGGTTCCTGCACTTGTCAGAGACAGAGAGATAAAGAGACAAGGAGAAAGAGAAAGCATCTCCTAATGGGGCATGGCCATTCTCAATCTCCTTTTTTCCATTCTCCACTGTGTTAAGATTTTGTACACACATGCACACACATGTCTGGCATGTTTTTCAAGCCACTGGGGCTAGATTAAGCTTCCTTAACCACTAAACTACAGGTCTGGCCCCTTTGTCTTCTCTTTTTATTTATTTTTATTATTATTATTTGATTTGTCATAGGTCATGTATGTTCCCCAGGAGAGACAGAGAGAGAAAGAGAGAGGGAAAGTTAGAAACCAAGTTGCCACGTCTGGGACTTGAACTGTGATCAGCCATATGGGAGTACAACATCTTAACCATTACGCCACCTGTTGGCCCCCATTCTCTCTTTCTAATGCTGAACCTGTTATCTATCATTACTTATGTCTTGTTTTATCTTGTATGTTCTATTGCTTGTCTTTTGTTTCTATTATTCTGAAAGATTTTTAGTATTATATTCTAATTTTCAAGAACATATTGGCTTTCTTATTTCTGCTTTTTAATAGTACTCTGTTCTTGTTTTTTGTTTGTATTATAAGTGCAATGACATCTTCTCAAATATATCAGAAAATGCAAGAAGAATTTTTTTAAGTTCTTTTTTTTTTTTGGTTAATTACATTTCGTCTGGAATAAATTTTATTTATTTTGAGATTTCTCATTTGTGGAGCAGTTTTATTCCCCCCTTCAGATTTTTGGTTGTTCTTTCTTGTTCATTTGTCTTTATGAAAGAAACTAGAAAAGCTGAGTGATTTTCTGTTGGGTACAGTTATTGCGCTGGCAAACTTTGTTTTAGGTGTATGGGTGGGATGCCAAACATCATAATTTAGTGTTTCTAAATGTCAGAACTCAACTCTCACACAAACTGCCCTACTTCTTCCCAAGCAAAATATGAACTTCTTTAAAGAATGGTTGCCTTTACTTTCTCCCCCTCCTTCCTTCCTTTATCTTTTCTCCTCATCCTACCCCCTCATCTCATGGTTGGGGTGGGAGTAAATTCTAGAATGCTAGGCTGTTGAAACTTCTAAGGAAAGGTTGGGTGGAAGGGGGAGTGTTGGGGGATGCAATATGCTTTGTCTGAAATCTTTCAATTAATCTCTTCATTTTTAGTTCATCCCTCACTTTTACTCCTTGCTATCTTGGCATCTCAAAGTCCTCATCCTCTGAATTCTACAGGGCAATTAGAATTCTGCCCTGTATGTGTCCTTTTAGCATCTTTCTTTGACTTTCTTTATCAGTTATTTACTTCCTCATTTGCTTTCAGTCTTTCCAAAATTTCTGAACTCATTTCAATAATTTGTTGAAATTTCTTTCTGTTCTCTTTCTTGTTGCTTCATACCATTTTTTGTGTAAAGTTCTACTATCATTTTGGTTGGGTTTGGGGAAAAAGAGGAGATGAACTAGGGTACTCTGTCTTTCATCTTGATTTTTTTGTTTAAATTTGACCCAAGAGAGAAAGTGAGAAAGTAAGCTGCCAGGTTTGGGATTTGAACTGCAGTTGACCATGTGGAAGTCTATCACCTTAACCACCACACCACCTATTGACCCTGATTTTTTTTTAAATTAGAATAAAGACAAAAATAGCCATTCTCATTTATGTATATCTGTTCCTTTAAGAAATATTATTACTAACATGTATTTCTTATGAATGCTGTGTCATACACTAGAATATAATGATGAGCAATGCCAGAGAATGTTTCTATGTCATAGGGATTTCCAAGGGGGCAGATCAGAGAGAGGGGCTTGACCTAATCTCAGAGAGTAAGTGAACTTGAGTTGACACTAAAGAACAATTGAGGGGGCTGTCCTGTAGTGCAGGGATTAGGGTTGTGCACAGGGAGCCAGAGAGCCCACAGCCAACTGCTATTTGAATCCCAGCTCTGTGGCTCTAAAACACACTGGACATGTGAATATACATGCCTAGATCTGATGGGATGAAGAAATGGGAGAGGGAAACAGCAGTTAGCGTAATGGTTATGTTGCTGGACTCCCACATAGTCGACCGCGGTTCGCGTCCTGGACCCAGTGGCTTAAAACTCACGCCGGGCACATGTGCATGCGTGCCCAAAATTCTGAGAGGAGAATGGACTAGAAGGGATTGCGGCGTGACCATCCCCCCGGGGGGTGATTTCTCACTTTCTGTCTCTAATGTCTCTCTCTGTCTGGCGAGCGCACGTGCCCTATAGTGAAAATCAAAAAAAAAAAAAAATTGGGAGAGAAGGAATTGTGTTGTGACAATGCCCCACTGACGGGTGCTTTCTCTCTTTTACCTCTCTTTGGTGAGTTCACACTCCTTCTGGAAATAAAAATTAAAAAAAAATTTTTTTAAAAAAAGATAACTTAAAATGAGATAATTAAATGAAAATGGGGTAGAAAAAGGAGGCTTTAGCTAAAAAGTAACATTTTCCAAGTCCTACTTTTTTTTAGAGAGAGATTTTTGCTATAGGGCATGTGTGCTTGCTGGAGAGATAGAGAGAGACAAAGAGATAGAAAGTGAGAAATCACCATCCGGGGGGAGGATTATGCTACAATCCTTCTTTATTCTCCTTTAGGGATCTTGGGCACGCATGCACACATGCCTGGCATGAGTTTTTTTTTTTTTTTAATTTATTTAGTTTTAACTTTATTTATTTATTTATTTTAATTTGCCCAGAGAGGGACAGAATGAGGGGGGAGGGGAGAGAGGGAGGGGAGAGAGAGAGAAGGTGAGAAAGCAAGTTGTCAGGTCCAGCACTTGAAGGGTAGTCAGCCATGTGGAAGTCCAGAGCTCTTTACCACCACACCACCTGTCAGCCCCCTGGCATGAGTTTTAAGCAGCCAGGTCTGGGACTCCGACCATAGTCGATTGTGTGGGAGTTCAGTGATGTAACTATCATGCCATCTGCTGGTTCTCCAAGTCCTAGTATTGAAAAAGAGAATGATGCTCAGAATTCAAAGAATTCTGAAGGCTACAGTATTGAGGACTAATGGAAGAACAATGTGGCAAAGACCTGTGAAGGAGACAGCAGCGACACCGTGCAGGGCCTTCTTGGCCAGATTCAGGACTGAAGTTTTGATGTCTAGGGACAAAGGGAAGCCACTGAAAGATTGTAAGAGTTTTGGGGGCAAGAGTAGTGTAAAGAGAGCCGTATGACTGCTGTGTAGTGAATTGGGCATGGGCAATAGTGATGAAAGGGGATGAATTTGGAAGTTACTGTAATTGCCCACATCAGGAGGGCTGGTATTGTGAAACAGGGTTGCAAAAGTACAGATGGTCAGGAGTGAACAAATTTGAGTTACTTCAAGTTAAGTTAGGAGTCTGGATTGTGAATTAGATATAGAAAGACAGGGTGAGGGAGTTTTTCAAGGATGACTTCTGAGTGTCATGATTCCATAGACTTGAGCAAAGGGAAACTATAAGAAAAGCAAAATTTGGAGGAAAAAACAGAATACTCTGAACATGCTGAGTTGAAATGCCTTTGAGATACACAAGTAGAGATGCTGAGTTGGCATTTGAACACACGGAGGTGAGATCTATACTATAGATAAGAATTTGGAGTAATTGGCACATAATTGTTAACTGAGACTTAATTTTCACATGAGGTTAATTAGGAAGAGAGCATATATTAGGTATTAGTAAGAGACGAGGAACGCTTTGATCTTGCTTATGTGCTTTCGGTATAGCTTAGGGAAACATCAGCCTCTTCTCATTAAAAAAAGCATTTATAAGTAATAGTAACATTTACTGCTAGAAAACAAGTTGAATATTTGCCACAAAGACAGAGTTGAATATGAAAAGCATTTATTCATAGATGATAATGTATTTTTCCCCTCTCTCTTTCTTTATAATAGAATATTTAGGATTAGGGGTTTTTCTGATTTACATTTCAGTTTCCCTGTCAATAATACTGAGTTTGCTTTTCATATGGAAAACAAAAAAGAGAGAGAAGTTTTTCCTCGTTGCGTAAACTGCTTGTTGATAACACAAGTGTTTTATTTAATTTTAAATAAATAGACTTTTATTTAATACTAGAATAAATCCAGCTGCAGGCTCTCCAATTGACTAAGGGAGATTAGGGTTCATATTATATTAAAGAAAAAATTTTAAGTAATTACCACTGTAAGTAATTATGCTAGATTGCAATTGATACTTGACCTCTATATAAGACTGGAAATCATATCCCAGTAGGGCTACATCATCTCAGGCAAAAGAAGTAATTTCTGTTTCATAATGGTCATAAAGGAGACTGTTTCCTTTGTCTTTACAACCATTTCAAATACTTACATTCAAACATCAATTTTATATCTTTCCTCTAGGTGGTGCACAAGGCCCAGATATGTTGGAAAATCAATTTAAAAAAAAAATACCTGAAGCTTTTTAATATTATTCTGAACTTGAATAAAGCCCAATCTTCTTTTATATGTCTACTCTAATTTAAGAATAGAGATAATATTGTATCTATCGTTGAGGGACTGTGATGTATACAATTGCTTGGAGCATAGTGAAATGCAGGTATAATTTTTCTTGATATTATTGTAACATTTTTAGACCTCAGTATAGAAAATTGTGACATAGATCAGATCCATTTTTCAGTTATTTTAAGTGATTCCAAATATCCAAAAGGTAAGACCATCATCAAATATACAGGCATCAATGCAGAAAAGAAAAAAAAGTCTGTATTTAGGTACTTCAGATTAGCGCTTGAATTTGTGTATTGATACTGCCTTCATATACATTAAACATTAAACAACTCCTATTTTCTTCCAAACATCAGTGAAAGATACAAGAAATCCAAATGCAATGGGATGTGCATTTTGGACTATCTTCCCTCTACTGCAAATACCTTTGAGCATGTTTGTTCCTGGGACAGAATCTGCCACCAGAGTGCAGGGCAGCTTTCTGTAGAAAATGATACAAGGCAGATTAATGGGCACTGTACTAGCACAGTAGAACTGAATCACTTTTAAAGTGTTAATATTAGAATTAAAAAAAAAAACTTTTTTTTTTCCTGAAAGAAATAGTTATGTTCAAATAACTCAGATGTTTTCGTTTATTAAAGCTGAGTAACTCTTTTTTTTTTTTTTTTTAAGAGATTTTTACTATAGAGTGCGTGTACTCACTGGAGAGACAAAGACAGAAAATGAGAAATCACCCCCTGGGGGGATGACCACACCACAATCCCTTATCCTCCATTCTTCACTCAGGAATTTGTGTACTCACTCACACCTACCCAGTGTGAGTTTCAAGCTGCTGAGTCCTGGACACAAACCATGATTAACCATGTGGGAGTTCAGTACCTTGACCACTATACCACTGGCCCCATCTGAGTAGTTTTTTAAGATTACATTTTTCTTTTTCTCATTGTTCTAAAAGTTTAACACTATAGTATTGAATTAAGATTCATGTTTCTAAAATTAGAAATTTTTTCTTTTTCTCTTTGTAAAGGTAGATTATGTGATGCAGATATTTTGTGAACAATGATCTTTTATCAAATATAAGGGATTAATATGATGATAAACATTTCTGAGAACCTATTCCAATGTCTAAATATTCCAATACCCAATATTTCAAGGAAAACTTTCTTAAGTCCCAAATACATAGTGATAGGCAAGTACCTTTGAGTTCTGTTGGACTCTCACTCAGGGAAGGAAGCCTTAAAATAGATATTGAAGAAATGTGATGAGCAAAGTCTCAAAGGAGACATTTCTTACTCCTTTTTATTTCTTTTTGCCTTTAGTTCCTTCCTTTTTACTGTTCTTTTGACCAATTTTAAATATTATTTAAATAATAATAAATACATTAAAGGAAAGTATTCCAATAGAAAAAAAGTTAAATAATAAAGAAATGTATAATACAACAAATAAAATTTCTCTCTTCTTTCTTCATTCTTTATATTACAGTCCTTAGAAGTAACTGTTATCAGGACTGGCAGATGGTGTAATGGCTATGTTGCAGGACTCTCATGTGGTCAACTGTGGTTTGAGTCCAGGACCCAGTGGCTTAAACTCACGCTGGGTGCATGTGCGTGTGTGCCTAAGAGCTCAAGAGGAGAATGGAAGAGAAGGGATTGTGGTGTGGTCATCCCCCCGGGGGGTGATTTCTCTCTTTCTGTCTCTCTGTCTCTATCTGTCTTTCTGGCGAGTGCACATGCCCTATAGCAAAAACCTCTCCAAAGGGGGAAAAAATAAGAAATAACTATTATCAACAGGTGTGGCTGTTCTTTTAATATTTTAACCCATACATATTTTACACAACTGAGATATAACATAGATCTATTCTACAACTTGTTCTTTTTCATTGTTGGCTATTATGGGATTTATTAAGAAGTGGTAGAATTAGATCATTTTTTTCTTTTTTAACTTGCTGGAGGACCTATGTGCTCACTGGAGAGAGACAGAGAGAAAAATAGAAAGTGAAAAATATCCTCCTTGGGGCACGTTCACACCACTACCTTTCTTCCTCATTTCTCCCACCTTTCAGCATTTTGGGCATGGACGCTTGTGCATGCACCCAACATGTTTCTCAAGCCTCTGGGTTCAGGACTCAAACTACACAGTTGGCTATGTGGGATCCAGCTGCCTTTACCCCTATACCACTGGCTGGCTCAGGTCAACATGTTTTAACAGTTCTAACCCTCTTTATATAACATCTATATGCTCCCTAAGTATAAACAATGTTCAGCCTTATATTCCATTAGAAGTAATACAGTCTTTACACTCAATATTAAACTGTATTTCTGTGAACACAGGAAGAGTGCCTTAAAAATTTTTAATTTAATTTTATTTCATTTTTTGAGAGATTTTTGCTATAGGGCTCGTGTGCTCACTGGAAAGACAAAGAGACAGAAAGCAAGAGATCATTTCCCACAGAGGGAGTGGGGGGGAGTTGGCCACACCACAATCCCTTCTCCTCCATTCTCTTTTCAGAATCTTGGGCACACATACACATGCACCTGGCATGAGTTTTAAGCCCCTGGGTCTGTCTGGGGGCTTGAACAGAAACAACCATAATCATATTAAAGAACTAATACAACAAATGAAATAGTCCATGTAAAAGTGCTTAGCATAGGTCCGTGCATGTAGAAAACATTCATATTATTATTATCATCATTATTATGTTTTTGAAATTCATTTATTTACTCCACTAGTGTGAGAGAGAGAGATTTAGCACTGCTGACAGGGCCTGATACCACCCTCTATCCACAGATTCAGCCATCCCAGATTATAGGTACACGCTGTGTCCAGCATACTCAGGGAGGTCTCCAGATGCAAACAGACAAACTTCCCATATGGGTCACCTTTTACCATTGTGCCACAGTTCAGCTTCCTAATCATTGTTTTTATTTTTGTAATTACGATTGGATAAAATTGTATGATTGTCCCCAGTCCTTCCCCTTAGTTTCCACTGAAGAAGATTCTGCTTTTACTCACACAGCTTTATTACCTCCAACAAAGGGGTTCTGACTTTTCCAGAAAGGATTTTAGGTTGTGATGTCATCTCAGGGGAACAGGTGCAGGTAGGGATATGATAAAGTCAGTGGAAGTCAATGAGCCAATTCTTGAGGAAAAATTATGACTGTTAAAGATGGAATTCCTTAGGAAAGTATGTCTGTAAGGAAGGTCTAAGAGCATAATGTGCAGAGGGAAATGAAAGGTCAGGAAGAACCAGGAGCAAGGGGAGACAGAAAAAAATAAAAACACCTCTAGGTTGAAATATTGGGAGTCTGAGGAGTAAGGATTTCTGGAGAACTTTGGGGAGCAAGAGAATTGGTATGAAAGGGATTCTGCTGTGATGTTGAGGACCATGCATTTAATCTTCATTTCATGTTCTTTGATGAATGTAACTAAAGGGTTTGGTTCATAAAGCTTATATTCCACTGCGTGTTGTCTGCTCCCATTGTTAGGGCTTTAGCCACTGGGCAGAAAAAATGGGGAAATTGACAAAGAACCTCATTCATACTCTTTCATCGGTGTACCATTAATCCATAACACAATACATTGCATGTAAGTAAGTGCACTAAGTAAATGTTTGTAAACTATAAGAGTAGGGCTGACTTGGTGATTCAAGGGTAATGTACTTCTGAAACCATGCTGGATCTGTATGGAGGATCATGAGTTTGATTACCCCAGTTGACTTGTTAATGCTGGGGGCTTGTGCCCATGATTCTGGCTGGCTGGGAAAAGTATAAGAGAATTACAGTGTGAGGCCTTGTTGAGGTTGCAAGTCTCTTTCTCTTTCTTTCTCTCTGTCTCTCACTTTCATGAAATAAATAACAACAAACACCAAAACCAAAAACTGAAAAGAGTAGTGAGTCAGGATAAGCTCTGCTTTCTCTTTTTCTCATTTCTCTTAAAGGCAACACCATCGTTTTTCAAGTTTCTCTTTGCCTCCAAAAGAAAACATTTGGAGTCACCTATTAAGTTTCTCTCCTTTGCCTAGCCAGTGGTATGGTGGTGAAGGCAGCTGGATTCCACGTGGCAGCTCTGCAGTTCGTGACCCAGACCCAGTGGCCTGAGAAGCATGCTGAGCACATGCTTCAAAATCCCAAGAGGAGAATGGTGGAGAAGGGGTTGTAGCATGGCCATACCTTCTTGGGGGAGTGATTTTTTACACCCCCAAACTGTCTGTCTCTCTTCAGTGAGCACACATATAGTAAAAACTAAAAAAAAAAAAAAGTTTCTGTTTCCTTCCTGCTATGTAAGTAGTATCCTTCATTCCTTCCTTCCTCCCCTTCCCTTCCCTTTCATCCCCTTTCCTTCTCTTTTATTTTTTCTCCCTCATTCCCTTCCTCCCTTCCTTTCATTCTTGTATACACTCAGCAGGGAGAGAGAAAGTACCCACCAGTGGGGAGTCGACACACTGCGATCCTTTTTTCTATGTTTCTTCTTAGGATATGGGGCATGCACACACTCCCAGTATGCTCTTCAGGCCTGCAGGGCTAGGATTTGAACTGCAGATGGCTATGTGGAACCTGGCTCCTAGAGCATAGCATTTAATCACTATGTTATAGGGTATTATCCATCTATCATCAAATCCCATCCATGCTTATTCAGTCAAGTATTCTTCACTCTTGCTATTATTATGCATTCTAGGGATTGTGTTCAAATATCTATTTATGTTAGGAATATAGCAGAACTGAAAGTAAGAGGCAATAGGTTGTGGTGTTGAGCCTTTTTTTTTTCTTTTTTCTCTTTCTTTATTTTACAATTAAAGTATGAATTTATTTTGATACGAAATTTTTTTGAAATTTATATGTAGTTTCCCCATTACACGTATTTCCATGAGTTTTTCTTTTCCTGAAACTTTTAAAAAATAATTTACATTCATTCCCTAAGCAGCATCTCAATATACAAAATGTGGGAACCAGCAGTTAGCGTAATGGCTATGTCGCTGGACTCCCACGTAGTCAACCGCGGTTCACGTCCCGGACCCGGTGGCTTAGAACTCACGCCGGGCGTGTGTGCATGAGTGCCCAAGAACCCGAGAGGAGAATGGAGGAGAAGGGATTGCGGCATGACCATCCCCCCTGGGAGGTGATTTCTCGCTTTCTATCTCTACGTCTCTCTCTGTCTGGTGCGCGCACGTGCCCTATAGCAAAAACCTCTCCAAAAACAAAAAAAAAAATTAAAAAATGTGATTTCCCATCCAGAATATACTGCAAGTGGCTTAATCATGCATGTTACCATCAATAATTTTCCATTTCTAGTACATTTTATTGATCACACAATTTCTTAAATAATCTATCTACTTTCAATATCAAGTTCAGCTGGTAATTTCAAAAAAAGCAGTTTTAACTTTAATAAATCAAAGAAATGCTAAAGAACTTTGTTTAAAACTTAAAGCCAGGAAAAAGGTTAAGATTCTGTTCAGATAGTAGGGACATGAACCTATCGACAGCTCAAGACAGGACGAAAATCCTTAAAACTAGAAAACAAAGCCTAGAAGAAAATCAACAATGTTTTAGCCAAAAGTCATAAAATGCTATTTCACCAGTTCAGTCTCATGTACTTAATCTATCTTCTGTTGTGGTTCGATATTCACTATTAAATCCTAGGATATAATATTCAACTCCAGACTTGTCCCTATGATTAAGTTGGCTTTAAGAACTGGAAAGATTTGGGATTTGGAGAGGAGTAGTAGTAACACATCCTTATAAATCCTTTCTCTTCATTTTGACTCAATTGAGATGGACAAATAAGTTTAGCAGAGGAGGGACTGAATGTTAGTTCTGTTACTGCCAGAGCATTGAAACACTAGTGTAGCAAAGATACTGAACCCCATTAATATTGAACCCCATAAACAGGCAAACTTTCCCACCTATGTGCCTATCTGGACTGCCTAAACTATGACAAATATCCTCCCAAAGGATGGCAGCCTGAAGGGACCAAAACACTCTCCTATGGTCTTAGTCTGTGGATTGTTTTCAATTTTGTTGCTTTTACTCCTCTGAGCACCAATCTTACATTTAGTAGTTTGATAAATGGACAAATTCTCATCTCTTAGAGAGGTGATCTCAAGAAAAAGTGTGGTCTCAGGACTCTGCCCTTAGTGTTGTTAAAGTCTTAATGTATTAGAGAGAAGGACGTTAGGTGGAGATATTTTTCTTGGTTAAGATTTGCTATGAGTTCTGTCCCAGATTTAAGTTCTTTCAAAGCTATGACCAGTGAACTCAAGAGCCTGAAATCTCTCCTAGAAGTTAATTTTGGCACTAGCTCATGACCGGAATTGGGGAGGAGAATCTGTCTATGTACCCTACTCTTTCCAAGCTTAGAGATTATGACCGTGGTGACTTTGGCCTGTGAGTCTGATTTCAGTCTAGTTTTCTTTTTCTTTTGCTGATTCAGCTCTTACCTCCCACTTTTTTTTAATTAAAAAAATTTTTTTTAACTGTAAGGAAGCCTGTGCACCTGAGAGAGAGAGAGAGAGAGAGAGAGAGAGAGCATTCTCCAGTTGGACAAGGAATGGTGTAATCTTTTTTCTTTCTATTTCCGTCGAGTCAGGACTTTGGGCATCCATGCACATATGGCTGGTATGTTTTACAAAACACTGGGGTTAGGATTTGAATGATGGTTGGCCACATGGGATCCAGCTCCCAGTGCATGATGTTTAATCATTGTGCTATGGGATGACCCTCAAATCTTTTTCATGTCTTTTTTTTTTTTTTTTTTACTTTATCATTAAACATTCCAAGAATCCTGAATCCCCATTTAAAAATAAAATTTCCAAAGCACTTATTTCAATGAAAGTACATCAAATCCTCTCATTAATATCAAAGTTCATAATATAGCCTTATTATGAGAAAGTTTATTATATTCTACATTTTATTACAAAAGGCACAGAAGTCATCTGAGGCTTCAGATTATTAACTCCACTGCATTTTATTGCACTGCTAATGTGCAACTCAATGCAATTATTAAAGCTTATAGTACATTTTCCCAAGAATTCATAAGCACTTAGAAATTCTTTTTATATATAAAATTAAAAAAAATACTGGACCTTAAGAACAACATAGGCATAACAAAATTCTGAAATTTCTGCAAGGGCAGTTTTGTCTCTTGATAGAAGTATGACTTTAATGGCGAGTCTATTAACAGCAATAGATGTGTGGAAGAAACAGTAAAAAGAGTAGTAATTTCTAAGATGCGAAAAACATATTTTTTGTGAGCTCCATATGAAAGCAGTACTGATTATTCCCAGACTGCTCCTATCATCCCAACAGTTTTCCATACTTAAAAGTACATATATTTTATAGATCAAAAGTTCTAGATTTGGTTTAAGACAGCAAGGACAAAAGCAGAGGCCAGTCCACATGTACCAGACATGGCTCTGGGTCTCCCTGAGCTGTCTCACTGAGATAACTCAGCCCTAGCTGAACAGTCCCATCCAGACTGTCAGTCTCTTTTTTGTTTCTAACCCAGCTTATCCTTTCCTGTTCTCTGCTCTCTGGCTGCTCAGAGCTTGCTGCACTGTGTGTGTATGAATAACCCCTTCTTTCTTTTCTGCCAACACATCTCTAGGCCCATCCTCATGAGATAAGGAAGCTGTTTATTCTTGGGCACAAAACTTCCAATGAAAGACTTCCCCCATAATCCACATAACACAACAGGACATTGTCCATTGTCTGGGTTCGCAAAATCCTGTTCTCACTTAAGCACAACTCCTGCCTCCTTTGCTAGGTCCTGGGCTGTATGCCTCACTGCTGAGTTTTTAAAAATATATATTTCCCCAGTTCAATAGTAGTTTAACTTCCTTCATTGATATAATGATAATTCTTGACTGAATAAATGGATACATTGTATATGTTTCTCCTGAGCCAACTGGAAACCACCATCAAACTCTTCACCTGTTACTTTGACATCAGAATTCTACCCCTGCTAA
The DNA here is from genome assembly GCF_000334495.1 of Tupaia belangeri chinensis. NCBI lineage: Eukaryota > Metazoa > Chordata > Mammalia > Scandentia > Tupaiidae > Tupaia > Tupaia belangeri. Next base: position 522,672 of record NW_006209642.1, read on the forward strand.
TAACTTTCATTCTCTCACTGTTACATTTTTTAGCTCCATAGAAACCATGAAGAGTTGCCTTTTCTTCCACTCTGTAGTCTCGAGGTGACAAATTCATCTTTGGAAATTAGAAAGATGGGCTGAGTGGTCCTCCTCCGTCAAAGAAAACAAAGATATTTGGATGTAAGGAAGATCCATTTGTATTTATTCCTGAAGATGACCTATTATTTCCTCCTATGGACAAATTTTATGTATTAGACTCTTCATTCCCAAAGATGAATTCATTAACTTTAAACTTGTTTTCTAAATTCACAGTTGTTTGTATTAGTTCTGTGTCGCCAGTTTCAATGACTAACTGATTTTCCCGCTCAGAGTGGTCTGTGGGTTTCCCCTCTGTAGGGTCCTCAGGGCTTGATTGTGTGTGTGTGTGGTTTCTTTGGCCCGTTAAGATTTACCCTGAAGCTTTGGCTGATGTTTATTCCATGGCATTGAAGATTTTTTTTGACAAATGTGGCCACAAAGAACCCTCCGGTATTCTGACGATGTCGTAACAGCCTATGGCACTGCTGGAGGTGCAGAGCTTGCAACTTTCCAGGGTCCTTTAACGGGAACATGGTAGGTCAAACTTAGATGTGTGTGCTGTGTGGATGATTATCCCAACTGGCAAAGTACTGTCCATCTTTCATCATTACCTTCCACTTTATGATTTCTGGCATCCATTTCAGTCCTGCCAATTCAGTTCTGCTTGCTTTGCAAGCTCCAAAGCATCTTCACTTTTTTCCAGTAAAGATGCTATGATTGCTTCATTATCAATGGGGTTTAGTGAACATGTAGGCTACACTACCCTCCCACTTTCTGTGAGCTGTTCAGTACCTCTCGTTGCAATCTGCAGCTATACACCATGCAAGCTATTTAAGATGATCCACTTTTTCCATGCACCATTTTTTTTTCTCATAGTTCCATCTCCACTGCAAAGGACATCACATAGAATTCTGTCAGAGAAGAGAATGATTTTCCTTACATTCACATCTTTGGTGAGTCTAGGTATGCTGGACACATCATGGTTTATCTCCATGACAGAGGGACTGCTTAGCCTTTTGATGAATGAGCAGGTAGCCACGCTTGTCCACATCAGTAGAAATAACAAATCTCTCTAGAAAAGGGACTGTCATGTCTGCATGCAACATTTCAATCAATTGTGTCATCTTGGATTCAAGTGCTGCACACATATCTAAGGTCTTAGAAGGAGGTGAATGTGCAGCAGCCATGGCGGGATTGTGCTAACAGCTTCTTGATGACTAATATTGCCAGATTCAGTTTCACTAACCAGAAAGTGATGGAACTGTCCCAATCATGGAGACATTTTCAAGATTTTTGGACTTAAATTTGTGTGCTAGGCTCTCCTGGATACCAGCTCAGTGACTGTGGAACTTCAGTTTTTTAAATGTCCAACTCCAGGTCTTCTGATTCTTTGAAATTTGTGTTCCTTAAGCAATGAAGAATCTCTTTTGAATGAATTTTTTTTTTTTTTGAGAAGTTTTCGTTATAGTTCGCGTGTGCTCTCCAGACAGAGAGATACAGAGAGACAGAAAGCGAGAAATCATCCCCCAGGGGGGATGGCCACACCACAATCCCTTCTTCTCCATTCTCCTCTTGAGGTCTTGGGCAAGCACACACGTGCACCCGGTGTGAGTTTTAAGCCACTGGGTCCGAGACTTGAACCACGGTCGACTCCATGGGAGTCCAGCGACATAGCCATTATGCTAACTGCTGGTCCCTGACATGACTTTTGTAGCTAGTGATTCTTAAAGTGGCCATGAGAGTCTCCCCGAGTGTGTCCATAAACTGTTCCCCCTTCGCTTAGGTACAATCTTGAGCTTGTAGTAGTGCTCAGCTTGTTTTCTTTGGTGATCTTGGGGCACCTGCCCTCCTAGTCTGCCTTGCTGGCTTCCTACTGCCCTCTGCTGTCCTCCATGCCCTTGGGCTGTTGCTGCTGCTGAGACAGGAGTCCTGTGACCTATTGCTCAATGACCCATGGCCTTATTTCTGTTTATCCATTTGAGTCTTCTGCTTGGACACCCCGGAGCTTAATGGGTGTGGACTTTAACTAGAGACACATTAAAAATCTTATGCACTTCTTTTAAGTCCTAAAAATCTATTAAAAAGATTCTGATGAAATACTTTCAGTACTCTGTCACCACATTTTATAATAAAAATTACATTATACAGACAAGGATGGGATATAAAAATAATTGCCCAATTTTTTTTGTATGCTTTGCTATAGGGCACAGGTGCTTGTCAGACACACACACACACACACACACACACACACACACACACACAGAGGGGGGGGGAGTGAGAAATCATCCCCTGTGGGCATGGTGTATGGACACACTACAATCCCTTCTCCATTCTGCTCTTGGGATTTTGGGGATGCATGAACACCTACAGGGTGTGATTTTCAGGCTGAAGGGTCTGGAACTTGAACTGCTTGGTTGGCCATGTAGGATCCAGTGCCTTAAACTCCACACTACCTGCTACCCTTTCCCAATGGTTTGAAACAGTTAAAAATATAGATTACCACTAAGGAGGTGATACTCTTCTTTATTTCTCTTATTTTCTTACATGTATGGAGAATTAGCATAACACAAGGAACAGTGCCTTCATCTCTGGGATTGGTGAGACCATCCATCAACAATTACTTATTTGACAGCTATGGCATGCTTGGTACTGTTTAAGAGCTAACTAGTGAGTTAAACTAAATTTTGTGTTCACCTTGATGATATTTAAGTGAATGAAGACGTTACTTCATCTCTAATCTCCTATTTCTTCATCTCTAAAATGGAGTCACTGAGACTTAATGAGGTAATGAATGCTAATTTCCATGAATAGATACTCATTCAATAGTTCCCATTATTATCACTGATATTTTTTAAATATAAAACTAAGCTTTTTTCTATTTTAAAATTTTTTTAATTTTGTGTTTTAGAATTTACCAGATTGCGATAGGTTGGGCAAACTTCTGAGGGTTCTAGACAGTATGTACAGTTGTGTGCCACTCATCAGTAACTCCTTTGAGCTATCCAAGCAGGTAGTACAAAATTACCTGTTGAAAACTGGTGATTAAACTTCTTTACATGTTTTTTGAGGCTGGCACGTTTTCTCTGAATAGATAAGAAATACCCTTCCCTTTCTTTGCCTCACTGTACACCTAGTCTTTTTGCTGCATTTTTCACATGGATGATTTTGACAATGCTCCTGGTGTTCATGGATAATTTATTCAGTTGAGTAGCCAGTAACCAGGTACACACTTGTTTCTTTTTGAAGCTAGAGAACTTTATACATAGCTTCTATCCCATGGTAAGACTGTTATGAACATGAGGAAAAGGCCCAGGAAGAGTTCATCTCATCAGAGCAGGTTTTTCCTCGTTAGTCTATATTACTAACATTTCACAATAGCAAGAGGAAAGCCAAGCAAAATGATTTCTAGTTGATTTATGCAGTTTCTAGTGAATCACTTTCTTTTTGGCTTAGGGTCTTGCCATAGCTACCTGAGGTATGGTCTATGATAACCACTTAGGAAAGTGCTGCCTAGTAGGCTTCCATGCTTAAGTAAACTAATTTTGTTATTACACTCAGCAGTAATGTGGCTTTGAGGGAGATTAAGTTAATGCTAAACACTCCTTTCTGAAGTAAAGCAAAGTTCAGAGGATATTTTTTCCTTTAAAGGATAATACCTCATTTTAAAAAGCTTACGGTCGTTGAATATTTTGTGCATTACTGCTGTTTCAGTATTGTAAAGGAGGAAATGACATTTTCATTCTCTTATTACAAATCAGAAAGTGTTTCTGAATTGAAAGTGAGTTTGAAAGATTTTTTGAACGATTTTATGTTTATGACTAGATCTTTTGGTAACTGAATATATGACTATATTTGGAACCAATACATATAGCTAACTCTTGGGTTTTTGGAAAGGCCGTCAAGAGTTCATAGATAATTTGAGCCAGACAGTTCCCTTGACGACAGATTGATTTCAGTGAGGCCAACATGACATAGCTCTCTAGTGTCACACAGAAACACACACTTGGCCACAGGCTGCATTAGTCTCTGGTTAGCCATTCCTTATATACTTATTCAAAATTGAAGGTTCGAGAAAACATATCTATTAATAGAAACCAACTCGAAGTTGCGTCTTGTGATAGTTCTGTGGAATTTCATCTGTGAAATCATCTTACCACTAATTATCCCTTCTAGTAGAGGAGTACGGGAGACAATGGAAATGCATATTCAGAACTATGATGCATCGAATAGGGTATTTCTATAAATTATTTTCAGGGGGTTATTAGCTGTATGTGCATCAGTGATATTTTAATTTTTAAAAAAACATAGTACTTTCATAGAATATCCTGTTAAGACAGTTACTGAGCATGTTCTCTAGACATCAGTAAATGCAATTAAATGAGCTTGTATTTTTTTTTCCCTCTAGTATAAGCAATAAATCATTGTCTAATTCACATGTTTAGCTGCTCACCTGAAGTTATTAGAAGTAGCAGAGTGCTGTGACAAGAGAATGGGTTTTAGAGTAAGAATAATTTAGACTTGAATTCTCGTTCCTTTATTTGCACACTCCCCAAGGTATAGTAGTCTCTGTGGTAACAGAAGGTCAAGATTATCTACTTCCGTAAGTTACTGTAAATATTGTATCGAATGCCCTCAGCAGAAAAAAAGGCACGTAGAAGTTGTTCAATGAGTTGATTTTCCTTTTATCCTGAGATTTTCAGATGTGTATCAAGGGGGAATTGACCTATGCCCAGACCTTTTGTCATTACCATGAATTTTGAAGAGATTACAAGTGTAAGAAAAAATATCATGTACGCCACTGTAACTTAGATAGAGAAAACATGTAACAGCAGCACAGCTATTCCTAATGCTAGACATAAATGTGAAATACTTGCCTTCGCACAAGCTTAGCAGTCTGCATCTACTCTCCGCAAAGCAAAACAAAAACAACAAAAAATAAATCATCCCATTACAGTTCATTTTGTTAATTTTCTAAAGGTATTTTATAAGAAATCTTGTTACTTATTTTCCTATTCACTTTATTTTGGATTCATGTATGAAAGCTTTTAAGCAAAAGCTACCTACTCTGTGTACGTGAGAAACAAAGCAAGCCTCAGTTTTTATACTTTTTCTATTGATATTTTTCTCTTGAGAGGTTGGGAGGTCGGACGTTCAAATTTTTATTCTTTCTTTTTCATTATTTATGCCTATTCTTCTCCTCTGGGACTTGTTACAGAAAATAGAAAAGGTAGAGAAGAAGAATACATTGACCTACACTCTGAATTCTCATTTTTTCATGTTTTTTTTTTTTTCCTCACTATCTCTTGATTTATTTTTATGGCAAGCTTTTGATAAATGTTTTACACAAAAGCTATATTAGCATTAAAACACTTAAATTAATGTTATGGTTTTCAGTGAGGAAGACTAAAATCCATGTGGGTTATTGCTGGAACAAGACATGTATTTGACACTGAAATTCTACCATGATTTCTAGTCCCTTTTTCCTGCCTTTCTAGAGAAACCGTTCAGGGTTGAGATATTATATTTATGTTGTTGTTGTTTGTTAAATTTATTTATAAAAGGAATCACAATCTAGGCAAAGCGTGTTTTCAGCTTGTTAAAATATCAATGTTGGCAACTTAAGATGTAGAATTATTCTTTGGAGATAGCACAAAATCTGTACTATACAAATTAATCAGTTTTTTGCTCTTGGGAAATCTTAAATATCTAACTTTTTATAAAACCCCATGAATTTCTCCTTGGTGGTAGTAGTCCTCCAGAAACATTGCTAAGGTGGTATTTGATTTGAACTATATCTACTTTTTAAATTATTTTGTTAACTACTAAGCACCATTTTGATTCCCTAAATCCTTTCAAATTACTAATATGTGACTTCTCTGTTGCTTAAATTTAATTCATTTAACAAATTGCATCGGTAGCTATTATATTTCACCCTGAAAGTATCTCAATTTTACAGATAAAAATGAATTAGTTGTATCTTGTAAATGAATCTTAGTAAGAGGACAAGATGGTTAGTGAGAGGTTAGGAATGGTAGGATGATGTATATGCTATTGATTAAAATACAATTATTGTTAAATTTGACCTCAGCATTGGGACCACAGCTACAGAATAAAAAAGCTCTTGTGATAAACAAAACCTTGAACTAGGAGACAAATATTTAGTTTCCACCCTTACATCTACTATGTGTTTGCTTTATGAATATGACTAGTTAATTAGTCTGTCTGGGTTCAGTTTTATCATCTATAAAATTACTGTGTGGTCCAAAAGGTTATTTATTTATTTATTTTTTCTGCTTTAACATTATTACTTGGTTGGATGTGAAGATCATCAAACTACTTGATAGTAAGGTGCTGGGAAGATCCTTGTGTACAAAGGGTTTAGTCTGAAGTGACTAGAAAAATAAGAAGCAAAACGAGTATCAAGTCATACTCTAATATGTAAATCAAGTTCCATGGTAGGACTCAGGAGGAAACATATGCCCAAGAACAAGGTGGACAGAGGGTTTAAAGCCTGAGCAGGCTGGGCTCTGGGCACTGATAAGAGCCATTTGTGTAGGGAAAAAAAAGTGAATAAGGGGATACATTTAAGGCACTAGTTTCAAGAATACTACAATATTTGTTATAACACTCTGCCTCACCCAATCCCTTAATCTCTTCTTGTTTAGGTCCTAACAAACCCAAATTATGCCTTGGTTAGGAACTGTAAAGGGAAATAGTAAAGTGAGAATTCAGAGCTAACATAAATTGAATGTAGTTAAAGAAAAGGTAAATGAATCTTTATATGTGTGAATCAAATCAGTTTTATTTTCCATTTAATTTTTAACAAAAAATGCCTTCCTCTAAGTCTTTAAACTTGGGTACAACTTGATATCTAAGGCATATAGTATGAAAAATATCCTAAAATGATAATAAATCCTGGTGAGGATTACTTAGTTCTTAAAAAGCACTGTCAAATTACATCAATGTTTTGAACCTTCTTGAAACTGAAGTTGGGAATATAAACTAGAAATTTGACGTATCTACCAAAACAGTATTAAGATTCTCATTGACATTTTTGCCTCTGGATCTAAAGGTATGTAAGAGGTAATCAACAATTCACATATGACTTTCATAAATAAAAACTGAAAGGGAAGGATCCATCTTCTAAGTAAGAAGATTCATTGAGGTGCCTATTGACATATACGCTTGATGATCATGCCATCAATCCACCTATTGCACTCCTCTCTCCTGCTCTGTGGTCTTTCTTGCATTTCTTTTTGCTTTCTCAAGTTTTAAGCTTAAAACTAAAAACTCATCCTTTCTTTGACTTTTTATATCCAAGTAAGTTCTAAGTCCAATTGCTTCTTTATCTAAAATGTGTCTTGCATCTAACTTATTTTTTCATGTCTGCTGTCTACCACAACCTCCAGGCAGGTTCTGCCTTCTTAACTTATTCTCAATATACTGTAATTCAGTGATCAATTCCAAAATCCCTTTATTAATGTTCCTTTTCTAAACTTTGTGTTTCAAAAAGTTCTAGAGATAGCTACATTTACAGCATGGTACTTAGTTAACTTATCCATATTTTATAAATATAAGATGCATAATGTGTAACTGTGTGAAAACATTATCAACAGGTAGTATTTAAATATTTATAAATATATGATATTTATATATTATATGAATAATTATACATACTATATAATATAATATACTTTAAAATGTACATTTATAAAGATCCATAACATGTCCAGTCCTCCATTTGTGACCCAGGCATCTTTGGACTACAGGCTGCACACCACTGCGTTCTAGTATGTTTGAATGAAACACCAGTTCCATTATGTTTAGGAGAACTGTATAACTTATTGCTCAACATGAATGACTTTGAACAGGAACTGTCTCATGTCTGAGACAAGAATATGGAGGCTGGGGAACCAGCAGTTAGCGTAATGGCTATGTCGCTGGATTCCCACATAGTCGACCGTGGTTCACATCCCGGACCCGGTGGCTTAGAACTCATGCCGGGCATGTGTGCGTGTGTGCCCAAGATCCCGAGAGGAGAATGGAGGAGAAGGGATTGCAGCGTGACCATCCCTCCTGGGGGGTGATTTCTCGCTTTCTGTCTCTATGTCTCTCTCTGTCTATAAGGCATGCGCCTTACAGTGAAAACCTCTCAAAAAAATAAAATAAATAAAAGAATATGGAGGCTGGAGAGATGAACAAAGCTACAAACCCCATGGATGCACTAGAAGTTAATAGAAAGAGAGATGGGGAAGGTGTCATACAGACAGGTCCTGGGAACAGATCATGGGAGAAATTGGGAAGAATGGTGGTGGTACAATCTAAGCCTTATCTTCCTCTGGAAACATGTTACTCAAATCAGCCCGTAGTCTAGCAGCACTGGTGTTTTCTGGGCCCTTATTAGAAATACTGATCCTTGGGTCCCATTCTTCATATTTTCAAGATTCTTAGGTGACTTGTTTGGGAAGCACTGGCCTAGAAGATACACTTTTGTTTGAAAACAGATTTTGTAGTTGAGCTAGAACCTGGCAAATGAGTAGATCTTTTTGAGTTGAATATTCACACATTTTTTTTGATATTCAATAGTAAAGACAAGTTGATTAAATGCTAGGTTGAGAATTTACTTTAATTTCTGGGACCAGCAGTTAGCGTAATGGCTATATCACTGGACTTCCTTGTAGTTGACTGCGGTTTGAGTCCCCAACCTGGTGGCTTAAAACTCACACCGGGTGTGTGTGCGTGTGTGCCCAAGATCCCGAGAGGAGAATGGAGGAGAAGGGATTGCGGCGTGGTCATCCTCCCTGGGGGATTTCTTGCTTTCTGTCTCTCTGTCTCTCTCAGTCTGTCTGGTGAGTGCATGCCCCCTATAGCAAAAACCTCTAAAAAAAAAAAGAATTTACTTTAATTTTCCATTGACTTCTTAGTGCTTTAAATGAGAGTGTAGATCTCATGTAGACTTTGACAAAGGTAGGGTTAAAGGAGATGTGAGTTCAATGTGTGTTAGAATAATATTTTTAATATAACAAACTTTGACTTAATAAGAGCTGGGTGGAGAATCACTAAAATAATCTAATTATAGGTGAGCCAGAGTTTTAAAGTGTCTGTTCATGTCATTAAGATCTGTAACTTTTTTTGACCTTAAATCTATTCTTGCCAGTTTTAAGTGCATCAGGACAGGAAAACAGTTGGCCATCTGGTTTTACTAAACACTTTCTCACGTACAAGGACAAGATGTATTACTTGGAGAAGTTAGGAAATGCACTGTTGGAAGAATTTAGGACACTTCTCTATATAAACTATTTCTCAAGGATAAAAAGCTTGGCCTATATAAAAAATTAAAGGCATTTATGTTGGGAGTACTGACTCTTCCTATGTTTCACCTATTTGTAGATAGTGTTTAAATAAGCATTTGATTAACTATCAAAGTACCTCACAGTTTGAGTTACACATAGTCATTAGTCCACCCTTCCCTTAATGGTATAAGAAACTTTGCTATCCAAATTTTTGTTAAGTAAATCCTGATTTTAAATTTTTTATTAATGTTTATTTATTTGTTTCTTCCATAAGAGAGGAAGACAGAGAAAGGATGAGAGAAAGAGAGGTACCCCCTACAGAGTCCTTATGCTGCAATTCAGTTCCTAGCCTCAGTCACCCAGAATCACAGGCACGTGTGCGTGCACCCAGCATGAACAGAGACATCCCAGGATGTGAACCTGGAACGCTACCATATGACCTCAGCATTACAGAGTCCTGTGTTACTGCTGTATCTTGTTATTTTCACTAGTACAATAAATCAGAGATAGGACTAGCATTAACATTCTATTACTTAACAAAAAAAATCACATATTGAGAAAGACTAATAATAAATTCCTGATAAAACCGTAATGCTATCATTTTATAGGGGGAAAGGCCTATTAAATAATAAAAAGTAACAATTTGCAGTGCATTATACTCAACATATAGTTTCCACTGTGAAGTAATAAACACAAAAACCTTTTAACATTCCTAACCCTATGCTTACAGCAACTTTCCATCTCTCTCCCCATGATTTGGTAAAACTAGTATTCTAGTAAACACTATTTTTCCCAATGATCATTGTATAATTTGTCATAGGATACTTTGATCACAGTATGGCATGAAAATATAAGGTCTTACTACCAATTTATAACTAGGAGGACAGATTAAAACAGATGTTAGCTGGCATATGTATTTATCTAGCCACAGGCAAGATTGCTCAGCAAATACTCAGTAGATTGTGTTTCTTGATTTTTGTATTTTATCCAGTTGTTTGTTTAACCAATAATTTGCTCTTGAGGCTGTACCATACAGGCATTTGTCAAAATACTGACCATTGTAGGACGAGCAGATGGCATAGTGGTTATATCGCTGGACTCCCACATGACTGACCATGGTTTGAGTTCTGGACCTGGTGGCTTGAAACTCATGCCAGGCACGCATGCCCAACATCCCGAGAGGAAAGTGGAGGAGGAGGGTTTATGATATGGCCATCTCCCCTGGGGGTGATTTCTCACTTTCCCTTTCATTGTTTCTGTCTCTCTCTCTGCAGTGAGAGCATTTACACTAAGGCAAAAACCTCTACACACACACACACACACACACACTCATACATACACAAATATATTGACCATACTAAGATATTAGCCAATCACTATGTTTTAAGTGTAACCTAACAGGACGAGCAGGATATTTGAACTAAGGCTCAAGAGAACTGTGTTGACAGCAACATAATGCCCTCACTTTCACTAAGATTGAAGTAGATGCATTTATGGAGAATTTGTGACTTCAAGGATGCCTTACACTTCATAATAATTTTCTTTAGAAAATTTATTTTAAGCCAGGGATAATGAAACAAAGAGGCAACAATAAATGAAGCATTTACAAAAGCAAAAACCTTGTTACATAAGTTTATACCACAGTTTGAGATTTGCACAGGGTGGGATTGCAGGCATCTTTCACCCCATGTGCCTCGTCATCCCTACTGCTGGTATCCAGCGTGGTCATCTCAACCCATCCTTAGGCTCTCTGCCAAGTCACATATTAGGCAGTCCCCAAGGATTTTGAGAGTCTTGCTGTGTATGTCAGAGAGATCGTTAGATGCTCTCTTGGGTTGGTCTTATGCACTGTGGGATCAGGCAAGAGCATTCTTGTTCAAATGGGAGAATGATTTTTCCTTCACTTATGGGTCCCTTGCCTTTCTTTCTCAATGGAGTGGCATGTGGAAGGTAGGAGAGTGGTCAATGTTGTTGTAGGATGTGTTACTCTACATTTATGCTATGAAATTCTGAATGGCACATTTACTATGATTAGTAAGTGAATTATTGTTTGTATTACCTGTATACTTTGGATAAGACATCATTCGTGGTCATCACCATTCTTTGAGAAAGAAATGAACAACTTTTGAGAGAACCACTGGAAGCCAGTATCCATGCACAGCATGAGGGATCATTCTGCATAAAGAATAAGGACGTAACTAGCCTTAAATACAGGATAGAAGAGGACTGTAGAGGCAATAAGTTGTGTTGTTTGAACACAAATGGACTGTGAAAAGACCATGGCATTACAGTAATAACAGTGTCACAGCGGGAATATGAAATTAGCATATTTACCAATGAACACAAAGAGATTATTCTTAGACCTGAATAGGAAGTGAGGGCATCTGGCCATTCTGAAGAATCTTCACATCAACTAATGGGACAATAAAAAAGGAAGTATCTTTTTTTCTACCTGGAATTCTAAATCTTCATCAGTCTGTCACCAATCTTCATAGGGACCCATGAATTTTGCAATATATTTTAATGAACATTTCTGCAAAAAATTTTCCCAATATCTTGTCAATGTTGGAAAGGGTTCTCTGGGGGTACTTTCAATTACAATCTCAAATTTCCTTAATGAAATTTTGAGATAGTTCATTTTGACACTGAGGAATGGTGAAAAACAAAAATGGGAAAAGTAGACTTTGCTAAACTTCCTCTGTAGGGTGGGGCTTTGGAATTACATGGAGTTGGCACTTGACATGAACATGTAATAAGCTGGGCCTTAGCTCTGCTGTGTTTGTGTAATCCTCAGCATTCTCTGACCACTGCAAGTAATTTGTCAAAATAATGACCATAGTAAGATATTAGCCAGTTATTAAGTTTTAAACATAATTTAACAAGAGGAGGAGATTTAAACTGGGATCAAGAGATACTTCATCTCTTTCATGTGGGCCAAGTGATGACAACTGGTGGCCTGAGAAATATACCAGGTGTGTGTGTGTGTGTGTGTGTGTGTGTGTGTGTGTTTGTGTGCTCACATGTGCTCAAAATCTAAAGGTGAATGGAGGAGAAGGGATTGCAGTGTGGCCACCTCCCCTCAAGGGGTGCTTTCTCACTTTTCCTCTCTCTCTCTCTCTCTTTCTCACTGACTCTTTAGCTGGAGCACATGCCCTACAGAAAGAGACAGACAGAGAGAGAGAGAGAGAGAGAGAGAGATAAATATGTATATGGAGATGGTATAAAATAATTTTGGAAATAATTAGCACAATTTGTCATATATCAATAGCAAGAGTTCTGTTTTGGAGAAATACTTTCATATATTAAATAGAGAAGGTCAATTATGGTATAAAATAACAATTTGTCATATATCAATAGCAAGAGTTCAGTTTTGGAGAAATACTTTTATTTTTAAAGAATTATTTTATTTTAACTTTATTTAATATTATTATCATTATTCCAGTTTGATCAGAGAGAGACAAAGAGAGAGAGAGAGAGGAAGTGAGAAAGCAAGCCACCGGGTTCAAGACTTGAACCGTGGTCGGCCATGTGGGAGTCCAGCGCCCTTAATCACCATGCCACTTGCAGGCCCCAAGAAATACTTTTATATATTAAATAGAGAAGGTCAGTGCACCAAGATTGAATACTTAAGACAATATTCATATTTTTTTTTGGGGAGAGGTTTTTGCTATAGGGCGTGTGTGCTCGCCAGAAAGAGAGACAGAGAGACAGGAAGTGAGAAACCACCCCCCAGGGAGGATGTCCACGCCACAATTCCTTCTCCTCCATTCTCCTCTCAGGATCTTGGGCACATACGCACATACGCCCGGCGTGAGTTTAAGCCACCAGACCCAGGACTTGAATCATGGTCAACATAGCCATTACACCAACTGCTGATCCCAAGACAATATTTTAAATAACCTATTTTTTATCTTCTCTTATCAGAAACTAAATATTTAATTGTGATCTTAATTTGTGCCCTGAAAATATAAAGCATAAATAGAGTTGATGCTGATCTTTAGTAACTCCATAATTGAAATTGCATTTATGTGATTTTTTACCCTGCATTATCTCTGGGATTGATACATTGGTGTAATCTCCAAAGGTACCAGTTGATGCTCTTGAGCGGCAGACAGTGACTCTAGGAGGCTGTCAGTTTAAAACTGTAGAGAAGTGTTCTGTCTTCTGTTATCTCAAAATATTTGAGCCTTATTTGAATGAACACAACACTAAATTCCACCTTCCCATCATTAAATTCAGGTTGCTGTGGTGGATATTTGCCTTTTTTGAGAGGCTGGGGACTGACAACATATGAAGTTCCTTTTTATATTATTGACATTCCTTGTGAATTCGTCTTGACTAGAGGCAGAGCCTGCCTTGCATAACAGAGACTGAGAATGCTTGATATTTGCCTTCCCAGAGTACCTTTCATCTATGACACAAGTACATGACCTTTGTGAGATGAACATACCCTCTTCCAACTTTGAATCAGGAGCATCTGGTTCAAATGAGCAGGCACTGGAAAAAACCCACTCTGGGGAAAGCTGGTAGCAGCAGGAGCATCAGGAGCACTGTGTCTAGGGATGGTAATAGCTTTCAATGCCCACTGTCAGAAGCAAAGGTAGAAAACCACAGGGCATCCAGCATTTAGTCACATTAAAAGCAGTAGCTTCTTTAGATGGGTTTTGTGATCTGGCCATGGTGTCTTGCCCTCATTTCTATCTTTTCTTTTCTTTTTTTCTTTTTTCTT